>NC_082707.1:2824100-3124100 GCF_030144855.1 Hypanus sabinus
CCCTTCGCCACCCCACTACCAAGACACCCAGCCGGTGGCACCAGGCTACAGAGGAGAGCCAGCCTACGGCACTCAGCATCCCTGGAGGCCAGAGGTCGCCTACAGCCCCTCTGCTCCTGCACACAGTACCTATCGTCAGCCTGGCCCCCCCAAGAAGCCATACACCATGGAACCTGCACCGGCATTTCAACAGCCACCTAAGGTAAGCATGCATCCTTTCCTCAGCTTGACTCCAGCACTCCTGTGAGGGCTGGCCAATTAAACTCATTTACAAAGTGCAAGTACTCATTGTGTTTAGTAGCCTTGTCGAGGGGCCTGTCCAACCAGTTGGAAGATTTCCTGGAAAAACAGATTTGGGTTATGTGAGAAAGAAAGATGTAAGGACTCATTTTGGTTCAGAATATTGTGGCTCAATTCCATTGTTTGCATGATTTGTTCCGCTTTCTCTGCGCTTCAGGTGTTGGTCTCAATTTTTTTAAATTGGGTTCTTGATTTGCAGCTGCCTGTAAGCAGACAATTCTTGAGGTTGTACAATTTATATATTCTTTGATAAGATATGTATTTTGAAAGAATGTGGGGAGGACTTTCCTATAATGTGGGAATCTAGGCCTAGAGAGCACAGCCTCAGAATAGAGAGATGTCTGTTTGAAACAGAGATGAAGAGGAATTTCTTTAGCCAGAGGGTGGAGAAACTGTGGAATTGACTGCCACAGGGGACTGTAGAGGTCACGTCATTGGGGATATTTGAAGCGAAAGTTGATAAGTTCTTGATTAGTCAGGGTCATGGTGTCAAAGGTTACGGGGAGAATGCAGGAGGATGGAGTTGAGAGGGATAATAAATCAGCCATGATGGAATGGAGGAGCAGACTCGATGGGTTGAATGGTCTAATTCTGCTCCCATGCCTGATGGTCTTGTGGTTCTATGTCTTATACTCTAATAGTCGGAAGTGAAATTCTGGGAGGTTTCCTTCAGAATCTACTTGCAGATCTTGTCGCCTTGCAGCACACACAAAGACCCTCCGAAAGCTGTTCATAGAAGCGCTCTTTGCAGATGACTGCGCACTAATGGCGCACCAAGAGGACCCCCTACAAACAATGGTCAGCAGATTCTCCGCCGCATCTAAACTGTTCAGCTTGACAATCAGCCTCGGTAAAACAGAGGTCGTCCTGCAGCCTGCACCAACAGCACCCCACCACAGCCATGCGTCACCATCGATGACACACAACTATGGAACGTTAACAACTTCAAAAACCTGGGCAGTACCATCTCCAGCAACGGTGCCCCTGATAAAGAAATCACGTCAAGGATCCAGAAAGCAAGCCAGGCACTCGGAAGGCTCCGGGTCAAAGTTCTGCAGCACAAAGACATTCACCTCTCCACTAAACTGAAGGTTTACAATGCTGTTGTGGTCTCATCACTTCTATATGGCTGTGAAACCTGAACACTATATCGCAGACATGTCAAACAGCTTGAACAATTCCACAATCGCACTCTGCGATCAATCATGCAAATCCGCTGGCAAGACCGGATCTCCAACTTGACAGTCCTGGACCGAGCCAATTCCACAAGCATTGAAGCCAAGGTTTTGAGGCTCAGCTCAGATGGACCGGCCGTGTGATCCGCATGGATGAGTCCAGAATGCCGCGTCAGTTATTCTACGGAGAACTGGAGCAGGGCAACCGTGCCCAAAGTCGCCCAAGGAAGAGGTACAAGGACCACCTCAAGTCAAACCTTAAGTGGGCCAAACTCCAGCCCCGCAATCTCGAACACACTGCTGCTGATCGGTCCGAGTGGCGCAATCTATGCTCCAAGGCAGCAAACAACTTCCAAGCCAACTGGCGCATGCAGCGCCTCAAGGCGAGTCAAGAAAGACACAGGAAGGCGTCCGCTCCTGCCCCAACAGGCGGTGCTCCTTGCCCCATCTGCAACCGTATCTGCGCTTCAGACTTCGGCCTCAGAATTCATATGCGTGCCCACAGACGTTGACTGCGCAACACATTCGTCTTCCTCGGACTTCGAGAGACTACCACTACTAAGAGAAATATTTTTTAGTGGCCTAGTCGGCACTTGCATCAATTGGGAGATTTCCTAGAGAAGCATGTTTGTGTTGTGCAAGAAGTCTGAGTAACGTAGAGGCAGCTGGTCTGGGTAACCGCTCACTGTGTAGTCTGACAATTTAACCACCTGCTCATTAACTAAAGAGATGACACTGATGGTAATGCTGACATGATTTTGTATGCCATGTTTGTTTGTGCCAAGCTCCATGTGAGTGTAATAGTTTTCATTATACCCATCAGCTGGCTGTCTACCTACCACTGTTGAGAATGATTTAATGAACTAAACTGACAGACACCGTCATGGAAAATTTCACAACACCAAGGGTCGACACTGGAACCGGCACTGCGCCGAGGGCTGACCCTGGCACGGGCACCAGGCTGAGGGCCAACTCTGGCATAAGCACTGTGCCAAGGGCCGACACTGGCACGGGCACTGCGCCGAGGGCCGACACTGGCACTGGGCTGAGGGCCGACACTGGCATAAGCACTGCGCTGAGGGCCGACACTGGCACTGGGCTGAGGGCCGACACTGGCATAAGCACTGCGCTGAGGGCCGACACTGGCACTGGGCTGAGGGCCGACACTGGCATAAGCACTGCGCCAAGGGCCGACACTGGCACCACACCAAGGGCCGACACGGGCACCGGCACCAGGCCGAGGGCTGACACTGGCACCACACCAAGGGCCGACACGGGCACCGGCACCAGGCCGAGGGCTGACACTGGCACCACACCAAGGGCCGACACGGGCACCGGCACCAGGCCGAGGGGCAACACTGGCACCGGCACCGGGCTGAGGGCCGACACGGGCACCGGCACCAGGCCGAGGGCTGACACTGGCACCGCCATCACACCGAGGGGCAACACTGGCATCGGCACCGGGCCGAGGAGTGACACTGAACAGGGACCAAGGGCCAACACTGGCACAGGCACAACCCTGGAGATCAGAATAGTAACCCGTGTCTAGAGCCAACATAGATGGGTGAAGTCTTACATGAATTTTTTTTACAACTGTATTTACTCAGGAAATGGACACAAAATCTATAGAAGTGAGGCAAAGCAGCATCAATTTCAAGGACCATCATACAAATTGCAGAGGAGGAGGTGGTTGCTATTGTCAGACAAATTAGAGTGGATAAATGCCTGGGGCCTGACAAGGTGTTCCCTGGGCACTACAGGAGGCAAGTGCAGAAATTGCTGAGTCCCTAGCAGAGATATTTAAGTCATCCTTGGTGACAGGAGAGGTGCCAGAGGACTGGTGGATAGCCAATTGTGTTCTGCTCTTTAAAAAAGTCTCTAAACTTAAACCAGGAAATTATACACTGGTGAGCCTGACATTAGCAGTGGGAAAATTTTTGGAAGGTATTCTAAAGGACCAGTGAATGAACAGAAATTGATAGTCAGCGTGGCAACCTTATATAGTTTTTTGAGGAAGTTACCAGGAAAGTAGATGAAAGCATAGCAATGGATTTTGTCTACACTGACTTTAGTAAGGCATTTGTGGAAGACGCTAGCAGTGTGTCAGAGGTCTGTGAGTGCCATTGCTATTACAAAGGAAAAAGTGCCGGGCAAACTCAAAGCTCTTAAAGTGGATAAGTCTCCTGGACCAGATGAACTATATCCCAGAGTCCTGAGAGAGGTTGCTGAAGAAATAACGGATGCATTGGTCATGATCTTTCAAGAATCACTTGACTCTGGCATGGTCTTAGAGGACTAGAAAATTGCAAATGTCACTCTACTCTTTCAAAAGCAAGGCAAGCAAAAGAAAGGAAATTATAGGCCAGTTAGCCTAACTCAATGGTTGTGAAAGTGTCGGGAGTCTATTATTAAGGAGGAGGATTTGAGGTACCTGGAGACTAATGATAAAATAAGTCAAAGTCAGCAAAGTTTCTGCTAAGGGAAATCTTGCCTGATAAATCTGTTAAGAGGTCATCAAAGTAACAAGAAGCATGGACAATTGAGAGGCAGAGAATGTCATTTACTTGAATTTTCAGAAGGCATTTGATAAGGTACCATATATGAGACTGCTTAACCAGATTAAGTCATATGGTGTTGCAGGAAAGATAGTGGCATGGATAGAGGAATGGCTGACAGGCGGGAGGCAGCGAGTGGGAATAAAAGGGGCCTTTTCTGGTTGGCTGCTGATGACTAGTGGTGTTCTTCAGGGGTCAGTATTGGGACCACTACATTTCACATTGTTTGTCAATTATTTAGGTAATGGAAATGATGGCTTTGTGGCAAAGTTTGCAGATGATATGAAGATAGGTGGAGGGGTAGGTAGTGCTGAGGAAGCAATGTGATTGCAGCAGGACTTAAACAAATTGGTAGAATGGGCAAAAAAATGGCAAATGAAATACAGTGTTGGGAAATGTATAACGATGCATTCTGATAAGAGGAGTAGTAGTGTGGACTATTGTCTAAATAGGGAGAAGGTTCAAACATCAGAGGTACTTAGGAGTTCTCATGCAAGACTCCCAGAAGGTTAATTTATAGGTTGAGTCTGTGGTAAAGAAGGAAAAAATTGGCATTTATTTCAAGGGGAATAGAATACAAAAGCAAGGAGATAATACTGAGGCTTTATGAGACACTGGTCTGGTCGCTTTTGGAGTATTGTCAACAGTTTTGGGTTGCATGTCTCAGAAAGAATGTGTTGTCATTGGAGAGAGTCCAGAGGAGGTTCACGAGACAATTTCAGGAATGAAGGGGTTAATATATGAGGGGCTTTTGGCAGTTTTGGGCCTGTGCTCACTGGAATTTAGAATGCAGTTGGATCTTATTGAAACCTACCAAATGTTGAAAGGATTAGATAGGGTGGATGTGGAGAAGATATTTCCTGAGGTGGGAGTATCCAGAACTAGAGGGCACAGCCTCAAAATAGAGGGGCAACACTTTAGAACAGAGGTAAAGAGGAATTTTTTTAGCCAGAGCGTAGTAAATCTGTGGAATGCTCTGCCACAGACTGCAGTGGAGGCCAAGTGGAAGTTGATTGTTTCATCAAAGGATATGGCGAGAAGGCAGGTGTATGCGGTTGAGTGGGATCCGGGATCAGCCATGATGGAATGGCAGAGCAAACTTGATGGGCTGAATGGCTGAAAAGGTGTGAGGAGCACCAAAGGGAGGCGATGGGCAGGGAAGGAGAGAGGGAAAAGGGAATGGGAAATGGAGAAGGGGGGAGGGGTTGGGGGGCATTACTGGAAGTTTGAGAAATCGATGTTCATGCCATCAGGTTGGAGGCTACCCAGACAAAATACAAGGTGGTGTTCCTCCAACCTGAGTGTGGCCTCAGCACGATGGTGGAGGCGGCCATGGATAGACATATCAGAATGGGAATGGGAAGTGGAATTACATTGGCTGGCCACTGGGAGATCCTGCTTTTTCTAGCAGAGCGTTGGTACACAGCGAAACAGTCTCCCAATCTCACCGATATACAGGGACCCACACTGCGAGCACCGAACACAGTATATGGTCCCAACAGACTCACAGATGAATCTGGAAGGATTGTTTAGGGTCCTGAATGGTAGTGAAGAAGAAGGCATAGGGGCAATTGTAACACTTGTTCCATTTGCAAGATAAATGCCAGGAGGGAGATTAGTGGTGATGGTCGAATGGACAAGGGAGTCATGAAGGGAGCGATCCCTGTGGAAAGCAGAAAGTTCGGGGGGGGGGGTGAAGGAAAGATGTGCTTGATGGCGGAACTTGTTGGAATGGCAGAAGTTTCAGAAAATTATTGCTGGACACAGAGGCTGGTGGGGTGGTAGGTGAGAACAAGAGAAACCCTATCCCAGATGGGGTGGTGGGAAGATGGGGTAAGAGCAGATGTACGTGAAATAGAAGAGATGTGGTTGAGGACAGCGATGATGGTGGAGGAAAGGAAGCCCCTTCCGTCATTCTAGGCTGAAACGGCTCAGCCTGAAAGCAGATGCAGTGGTGACAAAGGAATTGAGAAAGGGGATTGAACTTTTACAAGTTACAAGGTGGGAAGAGGAATAACTGTGCGAGTCTGTGGGTTTATAATTATTATCAGTGAATAAGCTGTCTACAGAGACAGTGAGATCAATAAAGGGGAGGGTTCTGTCAGAAATGGACCACATACATTTGAGGGCAGAGTGGAAGTTGGAATCAGGTAAATTTGAGAGCAGAATGGAAGTTGGAACCAAGTAAATTTAAAGGCAGAGTGGAAGTTGGAACCAGGTAAATTTGAAGGCAGAGTGGAAGTTGGAACCAAGTAAATTTGAGGGCAGAGGGGCAGTTCGAACCAGGTAAATTTCAGGGAGGAGTGGAAGTTGGAACCTGGTAAATTGGGGGGCAGAGTGGAAGTTGGAACCAGGTAAATTTGAGGGCAGAGGGGCAGTTCGAACCAGGTAAATTTCAGGGCAGAGTGGAAGTTGGAACCTGGTAAAGTTGAGGACAGAGCGGAAGTTGGAACCTGGTAAATTGGGGGGCAGAATGGAAGTTGGAACATGGTAAAGTTGAGGCCAGAGTGGAAGTTGGAACCAGGTACATTTCAGGGCAGAGTGGAAGTTGGAACCTGGTAGATTTGAGGGCAGAGTGGAAGTTGGAACCAGGTAAATTTCAGGGCACAGTGGAAGTTGGAACCAGGTAAATTTCAGGGCAGAGTGGAAGTTGGAACCTGGTAGATTTGATGGCACAGTGGAAGTTGGAAACAGGTAAATTTCAGGGCAGAGTGGAAGTTGGAACCTGGTAAATTTCAGGGCAGAGTGGAAGTTGGAACCAGGTAAATTTGAGGGCAGAGTGGAAGTTGGAAACTGGTAAATTTGAGGGCAGAGTGGAAGTTGGAAGAAGGTAAATTTGAGGGCAGAATGGAAGTTGGAACCTGGTAAATTTGAGGGCAGAGTGGCAGTTGGAACCAGGTAGATTTGAGGGCAGAGTGGAAGTTTTAACCTGGTAACTTTGAGGGCAGAGTGGAAGTTGGAACCAGGTAAATTTCAGGGCAGAGTGGAAGTTGGAACCGGGTAAATTGGGGGGCAGAATGGAAGTTGGAACATGGTAAAGTTGAGGACAGAGCGGAAGTTGGAACCAGGTAAATTTCAGGGCAGAGTGGAAGTTGGAACCGGGTAAATTGGGGGTCAGAATGGAAGTTGGAAGCAGGAAAATTTGAGGGCAGAGTGGAAGTTGGGACCTGGTAAATTTGAGGGCAGAGTGGAAGTTGGAACCTGGTAAAGTTGAGGGCAGAATGGAAGTTGGAACCTGGTAAATTTCAGGGCAGAGTGGAAGTTGGAACCAGGTAAATTTGAAGCCAGAGTGGAAGTTGGAACCTGGTAAATTTGAAGCCAGAGCGGAAGTTGGAACGGGGTAAATTTGAGGGCAGAGCGGAAGTTGGAACCTGGTAAATTTGAAGCCAGAGCGGAAGTTGGAACGGGGTAAATTTGAGGGCAGAGCGGAAGTTGGAACCAGGTACATTTGAGGACAGAGTGGAAGTTGGAACCAGGTAAATTTGAAGCCAGAGTGGAAGTTGGAACCTGGTAAATTTGAAGCCAGAGCGGAAGTTGGAACTGGGTAAATTTGAGGGCAGAGCGGAAGTTGGAACCTGGTAAATTTGAAGCCAGAGCGGAAGTTGGAACGGGGTAAATTTGAGGGCAGAGCGGAAGTTGGAACGGGGTAAATTTGAGGGCAGAGCGGAAGTTCCAACTGGGTAAATGTGAAGCCAGAGTGGAAGTTGGAACCTGGTAAATTTGAATCCACAGCGGAAGTTGGAACGGGGTAAATTTGAATCCACAGCGGAAGTTGGAACGGGGTAAATTTGTGAGCAGAGTGGAAGTTGGAACCTGGTAAATTTGAGGGCAGAGTGGAAGTTGGAACCTGGTAAATTTGAAGCCAGAGCGGAAGTTGGAACGGGGTAAATTTGAGGGCAGAGCGGAAATTGGAACCTGGTAAATTTGAAGCCAGAGCGGAAGTTGGAACGGGGTAAATTTGAGGGCAGAGCGGAAGTTGGAACCAGGTACATTTGAGGACAGAGTGGAAGTTGGAACCAGGTAAATTTGAAGCCAGAGTGGAAGTTGGAACCAGGTACATTTGAGGACAGAGTGGAAGTTGGAACCAGGTAAATTTGAAGCCAGAGTGGAAGTTGGAACCAGGTAAATTTGAAGCCAGAGTGGAAGTTGGAACCAGGTAAATTTGAAGCCAGAGTGGAAGTTGCAACTGGGTAAATGTGAAGCCAGAGTGGAAGTTGGAACCGGGTAAATTTCAGGGCAGAGTGGAAGTTGGAACCAGGTAAATTTCACGGCAGAGTGGAAGTTGGAACCTGGTAAATTTGAAGCCAGAGTGGAAGTTGGAACGGGGTAAATTTGAGGGCAGAGTGGAAGTTTGAACGGGGTAAATTTGAGGGCAGAGCGGAAGTTGCAACTGGGTAAATGTGAAGCCAGAGCAGAAGTTGGAACCTGGTAAATTTGAATCCACAGCGGAAGTTGGAACGGGGTAAATTTGTGAGCAGAGTGGAAGTTGGAACCGGGTAAATTTGAGGGCAGAGTGGAAGTTGGAACCTGGTAAATGTGAGGGCAGAGTGGAAGTTGGAACGGGGTAAATTTGAGGACAGAGTGGAAGTTGGAACCTGGTAAAGTTGAGGACAGAGTGGAAGTTGGAAACTGGTAAATTTGAGGGCAGAGTGGCAGTTGGAAGAAGGTAAATTTGAGGGCAGAATGGAAGTTAGAACCTGGTAGATTTGAGGGCAGAGTGGCAGTTGGAAGCAGGAAAATTTGAGGGCAGAGTGGAAGTTGGAAACTGGTAAATTTGAGGGCAGAGTGGAAGTTGGAACCTGGTAAATTTGAGGGCAGAGTGGAAGTTGGAACCTGGTAAATTTGAGGGCAGAGTGGAAGTTGGAACCAGGAAGATTTGAGGGCAGAGTGGAAGTTGGAACCTGGTAACTTTGAGGGCAGAGAGGAAGTTGGAACCAGGTAAATTTCAGGGCAGAGTGGAAGTTGGAACGAGGTACATTTGAGGGCAGAGTGGAAGTTGCAACTGGGTAAAATTGAGGGCAGAGTGGAAGTTGGAAACCGGTAAATTTGAGGGCAGAGTGGAAGGTGGAAGAAGGTAAATTTGAGGGCAGAATGGAAGTTAGAAACTGGTAAAGTTGAGGGCAGAGTGGCAGTTGGAACCAGGTAGATTTCAGGGCAGAGTGGAAGTTGGAACCAGGTAAATTTCAGGGCATAGTGGAAGTTGGAACCAGGTAAATTTGAGGGCAGAGTGGAAGTTGGAACCAGGTAAATTTCAGGGCATAGTGGCAGTTGGAACCAGGTACATTTGAGGACAGAGTGGAAGTTGGAACCAGGTAAAGTTGAGGACAGAGTGGAAGTTGGAACCTGGTAAAGTTGAGGACAGAGTGGAAGTTGGAACCAGGTAAATTTGAAGCCAGAGTGGAAGTTGGAACCTGGTAAAGTTGAGGACAGAGTGGAAGTTGGAACCAGGTAAATTTGAGGGCAGAGTGGCAGTTGGAACCTGGTAAATTTGAGGGCAGAGTGGAAGTTGGAACCTGGTAAAGTTGAGGACAGAGTTGAAGTTGGAACCTGGTAAAGTTGAGGACAGAGTTGAAGTTGGAACCAGGTACATTTGAGGACAGAGTGGAAGTTGGAACCAGGTACATTTGAGGGCAGAGTGGCAGTTGGAACCTGGTAATTTTGAGGGCAGAGTGGAAGTTGGAACCAGGTAGATTTCAGGGCAGAGTGGAAGTTGGAACCAGGTAAATTTCAGGGCAGAGTGGAAGTTGGAACCAGGTAAATTTCAGGGCAGAGTGGAAGTTGGAACCAGGTAAATTGGGGGGCAGAATGGAAGTTGGAACCTGGTAAATTACAGGGCAGAGTGGAAGTTGGAGCCAGATACATTTGAGGGCAGAGTGGAAGTTGGAACCAGGTAAATTTGAAGCCAGAGTGGAAGTTGGAACCTGGTAATTTTGAGGGCAGAGTGGAAGTTGGAACCAGGTAGATTTCAGGGCAGAGTGGAAGTTGGAACCAGGTAAATTTCAGGGCAGAGTGGAAGTTGGAACCAGGTAAATTTCAGGGCAGAGTGGAAGTTGGAACCAGGTAAATTGGGGGGCAGAATGGAAGTTGGAACCTGGTAAATTACAGGGCAGAGTGGAAGTTGGAGCCAGATACATTTGAGGGCAGAGTGGAAGTTGGAACCAGGTAAATTTGAAGCCAGAGTGGAAGTTGGAACCTGGTAAATTTGAAGCCAGAGCGGAAGTTGGAACGGGGTAAATTTGAGGGCAGAGCGGAAGTTGGAATGGGGTAAATTTGAGGGCAGAGCGGAAGTTGCAACTGGGTAAATGTGAAGCCAGAGTGGAAGTTGGAACCAGGTAAAGTTGAGGGCAGAGTGGAAGTTGGAACCTGGTAAAGTTGAGGGCAGAGTGGAAGTTGGAACCTGGTAAAGTTGAGGGCAGAGTGGAAGTTTGAACGGGTAAATTTGAGGGCAGAGTGGAAGTTTGAACGGGGTAAATTTGAGGGCAGAGCGGAAGTTGCCACTGGGTAAATGTGAAGCCAGAGTGGAAGTTGGAAACTGGTAAAGTTGAGGACAGAGTGGAAGTTGGAACCTGGTAAAGTTGAGGACAGAGTGGAAGTTGGAACCTGGTAAAGTTGAGGACAGAGTGGAAGTTGGAACCAGGTAAAATTGAGGGCAGAGTGGAAGTTGGAAACCGGTAAATTTGAGGGCAGAGTGGAAGTTGGAACCAGGTACATTTCTGGGCAGAGTGGAAGTTGGAACCAGGTAAATTTCAGGGCAGAGTGGAAGTTGGAACCAGGTAAATTTGAGGGCAGTGTGGCAGTTGGAACCAGGTAAAGTTGAGGACAGAGTGGAAGTTGGAACCTGGTAAAGTTGAGGACAGAGTGGAAGTTGGAACCAGGTAAAGTTGAGGACAGAGTGGAAGTTGGAACCTGGTAAAGTTGAGGACAGAGTGGAAGTTGGAACCTGGTAAAGTTGAGGACAGAGTGGAAGTTGGAACCTGGTAAAGTTGAGGACAGAGTGGAAGTTGGAACCTGGTAAAGTTGAGGACAGAGTGGAAGTTGGAACCAGGTAAATTTGAAGCCAGAGTGGAAGTTGGAACCTGGTAAAGTTGAGGACAGAGTGGAAGTTGGAACCAGGTAAATTTGAGGGCAGAGTGGCAGTTGGAACCTGGTAAAGTTGAGGACAGAGTGGAAGTTGGAACCTGGTAAATTTGAGGGCAGAGTGGCAGTTGGAACCTGGTAAATTTGAGGGCAGAATGGAAGTTGGAACATGGTAAAGTTGAGGACAGAGTGGAAGTTGGAACCTGGTAAATTTGAGGACAGAGTGGCAGTTGGAACCTGGTAAAGTTGAGGACAGAGTGGAAGTTGGAACCTGGTAAATTTGAGGGCAGAGTGGCAGTTGGAACCTGGTAAATTTGAGGGCAGAATGGAAGTTGGAACATGGTAAAGTTGAGGACAGAGTGGAAGTTGGAACCTGGTAAATTTGAGGGCAGAGTGGCAGTTGGAACCAGGTAAATTTGAGGGCAGAATGGAAGTTGGAACATGGTAAAGTTGAGGACAGA
Source organism: Hypanus sabinus (assembly GCF_030144855.1). Taxonomy (NCBI): domain Eukaryota; kingdom Metazoa; phylum Chordata; class Chondrichthyes; order Myliobatiformes; family Dasyatidae; genus Hypanus; species Hypanus sabinus. The sequence continues at coordinate 2,835,669 of NC_082707.1, forward strand.
GTGGAAGTTGGAACCAGGTACATTTGAGGGCAGAGTGGCAGTTGGAACATGGTAAAGTTGAGGACAGAGTGGAAGTTGGAACCAGGTAGATTTGAGGGCAGAGTGGAAGTTGGAACCAGGTAAATTTCAGGGCAGAGTGGAAGTTGGAACCAGGTAAATTTCAGGGCAGAGTGGAAGTTGGAACCAGGTACATTTGAAGCCAGAGAGGAAGTTGGAACCTGGTAAATTTGAAGCCAGAGCGGAAGTTGGAACGGGGTAAATTTGAGGGCAGAGTGGAAGTTTGAACGGGGTAAATTTGAGGGCAGAGCGGAAGTTGCAACTGGGTAAATGTGAAGCCAGAGTGGAAGTTGGAACCGGGTAAATTTGAGGGCAGACTGGAAGTTGGAACCTGGTAAAGTTGAGGACAGAGTGGAAGTTGGAACCAGGTAGATTTGAGGGCAGTGTGGAAGTTTTTACCTGGTAACTTTGAGGGCAGAGTGGAAGTTGGAACCGGGTAAATTGGGGGGCAGAATGGAAGTTGGAACCTGGTAAATTTCAGGGCAGAGTGGAAGTTGGAGCCAGATACGTTTGAGGGCAGAGTGGAAGTTGGAACCAGGTAAATTTGAAGCCAGAGTGGAAGTTGGAACCTGGTAAATTTGAAGCCAGAGCGGAAGTTGGAACGGGGTAAATTTGAGGGCAGAGTGGAAGTTGGAACGGGGTAAATTTGAGGGCAGAGCGGAAGTTGGAACGGGGTAAATTTGAGGGCAGAGCGGAAGTTGCAACTGGGTAAATGTGAAGCCAGAGTGGAAGTTGGAACCTGGTAAAGTTGAGGACATAGTGGAAGTTGGAACCAGGTACATTTGAGGGCAGAGTGGCAGTTGGAACATGGTAAAGTTGAGGACAGAGTGGAAGTTGGAACCAGGTACATTTGAGGACAGAGTGGAAGTTGGAACCAGGTACATTTGAGGGCAGAGTGGCAGTTGGAACCTGGTAATTTTGAGGGCAGAGTGGAAGTTGGAACCAGGTAGATTTGAGGGCAGAGTGGAAGTTGGAACCAGGTAAATTTCAGGGCAGAGTGGAAGTTGGAACCAGGTAAATTTCAGGGCAGAGTGGAAGTTGGAACCTGGTAAATTTGAAGCCAGAGCGGAAGTTGGAACGGGGTAAATTTGAGGGCAGAGTGGAAGTTTGAACGGGGTAAATTTGAGGGCAGAGCGGAAGTTGCAACTGGGTAAATGTGAAGCCAGAGTGGAAGTTGGAACCGGGTAAATTTGAGGGCAGACTGGAAGTTGGAACCTGGTAAAGTTGAGGACAGAGTGGAAGTTGGAACCTGGTAAATTTGAGGGCAGAGTGGAAGTTGGAAGAAGGTAAATTTGAGGGCAGAATGGAAGTTGGAACCTGGTAAATTTGAGGGCAGAGTGGAAGTTGGAAGAAGGTAAATTTGAGGGCAGAGTGGAAGTTGGAACCGGGAAAATTTGAGGGCAGAATGGAAGATGGAACCTGGTAAATGTCCGGGCAGAGTGGAAGTTGGAGCCAGATACGTTTGAGGGCAGAGTGGAAGTTGGAACCGGGTAAATTTGAGGGCAGAGTGGAAGTTGGAACCTGGTAAATGTGAGGGCAGAGTGGAAGTTGGAAACTGGTACATTTGAGGGCATAGTGGCAGTTGGAACCAGGTAGATTTGAGGGCAGAGTGGCAGTTGGAACCTGGTAAATTTGAAGCCACAGCAGAAGTTGGAACGGGGTAAATTTGAGGGCAGAGTGGAAGTTAGAACCTGGTAAATTTGAGGGCATAGTGGCAGTTTGAACCAGGTAGATTTGAGGGCAGAGTGGAAGTTGGAACCAGGTAAATTTGAGGGCAGTGTGGCAGTTGGAACCTGGTAAAGTTGAGGGCAGAGTGGAAGTTGGAACCAGGTACATTTGAGGGCAGAGTGGCAGTTGGAACCTGGTAAAGTTGAGGACAGAGTGGAAGTTGGAACCAGGTAGATTTGAGGGCAGAGTGGAAGTTGGAACGGGGTAAATTTGAGGGCAGAGCGGAAGTTGCAACTGGGTAAATGTGAAGCCAGAGTGGAAGTTGGAACCTGGTAAAGTTGAGGACAGAGTGGAAGTTGGAACCAGGTAAATTTGAGGGCAGAGTGGAAGTTGGAACCAGGTACATTTGAGGGCAGAGTGGCAGTTGGAACCTGGTAAAGTTGAGGACAGAGTGGAAGTTGGAACCAGGTACATTTGAGGACAGAGTGGAAGTTGGAACCAGGTACATTTGAGGGCAGAGTGGCAGTTGGAACCTGGTAATTTTGAGGACAGAGTGGAAGTTGGAACCAGGTACATTTGAGGACAGAGTGGAAGTTGGAACCAGGTACATTTGAGGGCAGAGTGGCAGTTGGAACCTGGTAATTTTGAGGGCAGAGTGGAAGTTGGATCCAGGTAGATTTGAGGGCAGAGTGGAAGTTGGAACCAGGTAAATTTCAGGGCAGAGTGGAAGTTGGAACCAGGTAAATTTCAGGGCAGAGTGGAAGTTGGAACCTGGTAAATTTGAAGCCAGAGCGGAAGTTGGAACCAGGTAAATTTGAGGGCAGAGTGGAAGTTGGAAGAAGGTAAATTTGAGGGCAGAGTGGAAGTTGGAACCGGGTAAATTTGAGGGCAGAATGGAAGTTGGAACCTGGTAAATGTCAGGGCAGAGTGGAAGTTGGAGCCAGATACGTTTGAGGGCAGAGTGGAAGTTGGAACCAGGTAAATTTGAAGCCAGAGTGGAAGTTGGAACCTGGTAAATTTGAAGCCAGAGTGGAAGTTGGAACGGGGTAAATTTGAGGGCAGAGCGGAAGTTGGAACGGGGTAAATTTGAGGGCAGAGCGGAAGTTGCAACTGGGTAAATGTGAAGCCAGAGTGGAAGTTGGAACCTGGTAAATGTGAGGGCAGAGTGGAAGTTGGAACCGGGTAAATTTGAGGGCAGAGTGGAAGTTGGAACCTGGTAAATGTGAGGGCAGAGTGGAAGTTGGAAACTGGTACATTTGAGGGCATAGTGGCAGTTGGAACCAGGTAGATTTGAGGGCAGAGTGGCAGTTGGAACCTGGTAAATTTGAAGCCACAGCAGAAGTTGGAACGGGGTAAATTTGAGGGCATAGTGGCAGTTTGAACCAGGTAGATTTGAGGGCAGAGTGGAAGTTGGAACCAGGTAAATTTCAGGGCAGAGTGGAAGTTGGAACCAGGTAAATTTCAGGGCAGAGTGGAAGTTGGAACCTGGTAAATTTGAAGCCAGAGCGGAAGTTGGAACGGGGTAAATTTGAGGGCAGAGTGGAAGTTTGAACGGGGTAAATTTGAGGGCAGAGCGGAAGTTGCAACTGGGTAAATGTGAAGCCAGAGTGGAAGTTGGAACCGGGTAAATTTGAGGGCAGACTGGAAGTTGGAACCTGGTAAAGTTGAGGACAGAGTGGAAGTTGGAACCAGGTAAATTTGAGGGCAGAGTGGAAGTTGGAAGAAGGTAAATTTGAGGGCAGAATGGAAGTTGGAACCTGGTAAATTTGAGGGCAGAGTGGAAGTTGGAAGAAGGTAAATTTGAGGGCAGAGTGGAAGTTGGAACCGGGTAAATTTGAGGGCAGAATGGAAGTTGGAACCTGGTAAATGTCAGGGCAGAGTGGAAGTTGGAGCCAGATACGTTTGAGGGCAGAGTGGAAGTTGGAACCAGGTAAATTTGAAGCCAGAGTGGAAGTTGGAACCTGGTAAATTTGAAGCCAGAGTGGAAGTTGGAACGGGGTAAATTTGAGGGCAGAGCGGAAGTTGGAACGGGGTAAATTTGAGGGCAGAGTGGAAGTTGGAACGGGGTAAATTTGAGGGCAGAGTGGAAGTTTGAACGGGGTAAATTTGAGGGCAGAGCGGAAGTTGCAACTGGGTAAATGTGAAGCCAGAGTGGAAATTGGAACCTGGTAAATATGAAGCCAGAGTGGAAGTTGGAACCTGGTAAATGTGAGGGCAGAGTGGAAGTTGGAAACTGGTACATTTGAGGGCATAGTGGCAGTTGGAACCAGGTAGATTTGAGGGCAGAGTGGAAGTTAAAAGAAGGTAAATTTGAGGGCAGAATGGAAGTTGGAACCTGGTAAATTTGAGGGCAGAGTGGAAGTTGGAACCAGGTAAATTTGACTGCAGAGTGGAAGTTGGAACCTAGTAAATTTGAGGGCAGAATGGAAGTTGGAACCTGGTAAATTTGAGGGCAGAGTGGAAGTTGGAACCAGGTAAATTTGAGGGCAGAGTGGAAGTTAAAAGAAGGTAAATTTGAGGGCAGAATGGAAGTTGGAACCTGGTAAATTTGAGGGCAGAGTGGAAGTTGGAACCAGGTAAATTTGAAGCCAGAGCGGAAGTTGGAAAGGGGTAAATCTGAGGGCAGAATGGAAGTTGGAACGGGGTAAATTTGAGGGCAGAGCGGAAGTTGCAACTGGGTAAATGTGGGGACAGAGTGGAAGTTGGAACCAGGTAAATTTCAGGGCAGAGTGGAAGTTGGAACCAGGTAAATTTGAGGGCAGAGTGGAAGTTGGAACCTGGTAAATTTCAGGGCAGAGTTGAAGTTGGAACCAGGTAAATATCAGGGCAGAGTGGAAGTTGGAACGAGGTAAATTTCTGGGCAGAGTGGAAGTTGGAACCAGGTAAATTTGAGGGCAGAGTGGCAGTTGGAACCTGGTAAAGTTGAGGGCAGAGTGGAAGTTGGAACCAGGTACATTTGAGGACAGAGTGGCAGTTGGAACCTGGTAAAGTTGAGGGCAGAGTGGAAGTTGGAACCAGGTAAATTTCTGGGCAGAGTGAAGTTGGAACCAGGTAAATTTGAGGGCAGAGTGGCAGTTGGAACCTGGTAAATTTCTGGGCAGAGTGGAAGTTGGAACCAGGTAAATGTGAAGCCAGAGTGGAAGTTGGAACATGGTAAAGTTGAGGACAGAGTGGAAGTTGGAACCAGGTACATTTGAGGACAGAGTGGCAGTTGGAACCTGGTAAAGTTGAGGGCAGAGTGGAAGTTGGAACCAGGTAGATTTGAGGGCAGAGTGGAAGTTGGAACGGGGTAAATTTGAGGGCAGAGCGGAAGTTGCAACTGGGTAAATGTGAAGCCAGAGTGGAAGTTGGAACCTGGTAAAGTTGAGGACAGAGTGGAAGTTGGAACCAGGTACATTTGAGGGCAGAGTGGAAGTTGGAACCAGGTACATTTGAGGGCAGAGTGGCAGTTGGAACCTGGTAATTTTGAGGGCAGAGTGGAAGTTGGAACCAGGTAGATTTGAGGGCAGAGTGGAAGTTGGAACCAGGTAAATTTCAGGGCAGAGTGGAAGTTGGAACCAGGTAAATTTCAGGGCAGAGTGGAAGTTGGAACCTGGTAAATTTGAAGCCAGAGCGGAAGTTGGAACGGGGTAAATTTGAGGGCAGAGTGGAAGTTTGAACGGGGTAAATTTGAGGGCAGAGCGGAAGTTGCAACTGGGTAAATGTGAAGCCAGAGTGGAAGTTGGAACCGGGTAAATTTGAGGCCAGACTGGAAGTTGGAACCTGGTAAAGTTGAGGACAGAGTGGAAGTTGGAACCAGGTAAATTTGAGGGCAGAGTGGAAGTTGGAAGAAGGTAAATTTGAGGGCAGAATGGAAGTTGGAACCTGGTAAATTTGAGGGCAGAGTGGAAGTTGGAAGAAGGTAAATTTGAGGGCAGAGCGGAAGTTGGAGCCAGATACGTTTGAGGGCAGAGTGGAAGTTGGAACCAGGTAAATTTGAAGCCAGAGTGGAAGTTGGAACCTGGTAAATTTGAAGCCAGAGTGGAAGTTGGAACGGGGTAAATTTGAGGGCAGAGCGGAAGTTGGAACGGGGTAAATTTGAGGGCAGAGCGGAAGTTGCAACTGGGTAAATGTGAAGCCAGAGTGGAAGTTGGAACCTGGTAAATGTGAGGGCAGAGTGGAAGTTGGAACCGGGTAAATTTGAGGGCAGATTGGAAGTTGGAACCTGGTAAATGTGAGGGCAGAGTGGAAGTTGGAAACTGGTACATTTGAGGGCATAGTGGCAGTTGGAACCAGGTAGATTTGAGGGCAGAGTGGCAGTTGGAACCTGGTAAATTTGAAGCCACAGCAGAAGTTGGAACGGGGTAAATTTGAGGGCAGAGTGGAAGTTAGAACCTGGTAAATTTGAGGGCATAGTGGCAGTTTGAACCAGGTAGATTTGAGGGCAGAGTGGAAGTTGGAACCAGGTAAATTTCTGGGCAGAGTGGAAGTTGGAACCAGGTAAATTTGAGGGCAGAGTGGCAGTTGGAACCTGGTAAAGTTGAGGGCAGAGTGGAAGTTGGAACCTGGTAGATTTGAGGGCAGAGTGGAAGTTGGAACCTGGTAATTTTGAGGGCAGAGTGGAAGTTGGAACCAGGTAAATTTCAGGGCAGAGTGGAAGTTGGAACCAGGTAAATTTCAGGGCAGAGTGGAGGTTGGAACCTGGTAAATTTGAAGCCAGAGCGGAAGTTTGAACGGGGTAAATTTGAGGGCAGAGCGGAAGTTGCAACTGGGTAAATGTGAAGCCAGAGTGGAAGTTGGAACCGGGTAAATTTGAGGGCAGACTGGAAGTTGGAACCTGGTAAAGTTGAGGACAGAGTGGAAGTTGGAAGAAGGTAAATTTGAGGGCAGAATGGAAGTTGGAACCTGGTAAATGTGGGGGCAGAGTGGAAGTTGGAACCGGGTAAATTTGAGGGCAGAATGGAAGTTGGAACCTGGTAAATGTCAGGGCAGAGTGGAAGTTGGAGCCAGATACGTTTGAGGGCAGAGTGGAAGTTGGAACCAGGTAAATTTGAAGCCAGAGTGGAAGTTGGAACGGGGTAAATTTGAGGGCAGAGTGGAAGTTGGAACCTGGTAAATTTGAAGCCAGAGTGGAAGTTGGAACCTGGTAAATTTGAAGCCAGAGTGGAAGTTGGAACGGGGTAAATTTGAGGGCAGAGCGGAAGTTGGAACGGGGTAAATTTGAGGGCAGAGCGGAAGTTGCAACTGGGTAAATGTGAAGCCAGAGTGGAAGTTGGAACCTGGTAAATGTGAGGGCAGAGTGGAAGTTGGAAACTGGTACATTTGAGGGCAGAGTGGAAGTTGGAACCGGGTAAATGTGAAGCCAGAGTGGAAGTTGGAACCTGGTAAATGTGAAGCCAGAGTGGAAGTTGGAAACTGGTAGATTTGAGGGCAGAGTGGCAGTTGGAACCTGGTAAATTTGAGGGCAGAGTGGAAGTTGGAACCTGGTAAATGTGAGGGCAGAGTGGAAGTTGGAAACTGGTACATTTGAGGGCATAGTGGCAGTTGGAACCTGGTAAATTTGAGGGCAGAGTGGAAGTTGGAAACTGGTACATTTGAGGGCATAGTGGCAGTTGGAACCTGGTAAATTTGAAGCCACAGCAGAAGTTGGAACGGGGTAAATTTGAGGGCAGAGTGGAAGTTAGAACCTGGTAAATTTGAGGGCATAGTGGCAGTTTGAACCAGGTAGATTTGAGGGCAGAGTGGAAGTTGGAACCAGGTAAATTTCTGGGCAGAGTGGAAGTTGGAACCAGTTAAATTTGAGGGCAGAGTGGCAGTTGGAACCTGGTAAAGTTGAGGGCAGAGTGGAAGTTGCAACCAGGTACATTTGAGGACAGAGTGGCAGTTGGAACCTGGTAAAGTTGAGGGCAGAGTGGAAGTTGGAACCAGGTAAATGTGAAGCCAGAGTGGAAGTTGGAAACAGGTAAATGTGAAGCCAGAGTGGAAGTTGGAACCTGTTAAATTTGAGGGCAGAGTGGAAGTTGGAACGGGGTAAATCTGAGGGCAGAATGGAAGTTGGAACGGGGTAAATTTGAGGGCAGAGCGGAAGTTGGAACGGGGTTAATCTGAGGGCAGAATGGAAGTTGGAAACTGGTAAAGTTGAGGGCAGAGTGGAAGTTGGAAGAAGGTAAATTTGTGGGCAGAATGGAAGTTGGAACCTGGTAAATTTGAGGGCAGAGTGGAAGTTGGAACCTGGTACATTTGAGGGCAGAGTGGAAGTTGGAAGAAGGTAAATTTGAGGGCAGAATGGAAGTTGGAACCAGGTAAATTTGAGGGCAGAGTGGAAGTTGGAACCTGGTACATTTGAGGGCAGAGTGGAAGTTGGAAGAAGGTAAATTTGAGGGCAGAATGGAAGTTGGAACCAGGTAAATTTGAGGGCAGAGTGGAAGTTGGAAGAAGGTAAATTTGAGGGCAGAGTGGAAGTTGGAACCGGGTAAATTTGAGGGCAGAATGGAAGTTGGAACCTGGTAAATGTCAGGGCAGAGTGGAAGTTGGAGCCAGATACGTTTGAGGGCAGAGTGGAAGTTGGAACCAGGTAAATTTGAAGCCAGAGTGGAAGTTGGAACCTTGTAAATTTGAAGCCAGAGTGGAAGTTGGAACGGGGTAAATTTGAGGGCAGAGCGGAAGTTGGAACGGGGTAAATTTGAGGGCAGAGCGGAAGTTGCAACTGGGTAAATGTGAAGCCAGAGTGGAAGTTGGAACCTGGTAAATGTGAAGCCAGAGTGGAAGTTGGAACCTGGTAAATGTGAGGGCAGAGTGGAAGTTGGAAACTGGTACATTTGAGGGCATAGTGGCAGTTGGAACCAGGTAGATTTGAGGGCAGAGTGGCAGTTGGAACCTGGTAAATTTGAAGCCACAGCAGAAGTTGGAACGGGGTAAATTTGAGGGCAGAGTGGAAGTTAGAACCTGGTAAATTTGAGGGCATAGTGGCAGTTTGAACCAGGTAGATTTGAGGGCAGAGTGGAAGTTGGAACCAGGTAAATTTCTGGGCAGAGTGGAAGTTGGAACCAGGTAAATTTGAGGGCAGAGTGGAAGTTGGAACCAGGTACATTTGAGGGCAGAGTGGAAGTTGGAACCAGGTACATTTGAGGGCAGAGTGGAAGTTGGAACCTGGTAAATTTGAAGCCAGAGCGGAAGTTGGAACGGGGTAAATTTGAGGGCAGAGTGGAAGTTTGAACGGGGTAAATTTGAGGGCAGAGCGGAAGTTGCAACTGGGTAAATGTGAAGCCAGAGTGGAAGTTGGAACCGGGTAAATTTGAGGGCAGACTGGAAGTTGGAACCTGGTAAAGTTGAGGACAGAGTGGAAGTTGGAACCAGGTAAATTTGAGGGCAGAGTGGAAGTTGGAACCAGGTAAATTTGAGGGCAGAGTGGAAGTTGGAACCTGGTAAATTTGAGGGCAGAGTGGAAGTTGGAAGAAGGTAAATTTGAGGGCAGAATGGAAGTTGGAAGAAGGTAAATTTGAGGGCAGAATGGAAGTTGGAACCTGGTAAATTTGAGGGCAGAGTGGAAGTTGGAAGAAGGTAAATTTGAGGGCAGAATGGAAGTTGGAACCTGGTAAATTTGAGGGCAGAGTGGAAGTTGGAAGAAGGTAAATTTGAGGGCAGAGTGGAAGTTGGAACCGGGTAAATTTGAGGGCAGAATGGAAGTTGGAACCTGGTAAATGTCAGGGCAGAGTGGAAGTTGGAGCCAGATACGTTTGAGGGCAGAGTGGAAGTTGGAACCAGGTAAATTTGAAGCCAGAGTGGAAGTTGGAACCAGGTAAATTTGAAGCCAGAGTGGAAGTTGGAACCAGGTAAATTTGAAGCCAGAGTGGAAGTTGGAACGGGGTAAATTTGAGGGCAGAGCGGAAGTTGGAACGGGGTAAATTTGAGGGCAGAGCGGAAGTTGCAACTGGGTAAATGTGAAGCCAGAGTGGAAGTTGGAACCTGGTAAATTTGAAGCCAGAGTGGAAGTTGGAACGGGGTAAATTTGAGGGCAGAGCGGAAGTTGGAACGGGGTAAATTTGAGGGCAGAGCGGAAGTTGCAACTGGGTAAATGTGAAGCCAGAGTGGAAGTTGGAACCTGGTAAATGTGAGGGCAGAGTGGAAGTTGGAACCGGGTAAATTTGAGGGCAGAGTGGAAGTTGGAACCTGGTAAATGTGAGGGCAGAGTGGAAGTTGGAAACTGGTACATTTGAGGGCATAGTGGCAGTTGGAACCAGGTAGATTTGAGGGCAGAGTGGCAGTTGGAACCTGGTAAATTTGAAGCCACAGCAGAAGTTGGAACGGGGTAAATTTGAGGGCAGAGTGGAAGTTAGAACCTGGTAAATTTGAGGGCAGAGTGGAAGTTGGAACCAGGTAAATTTCTGGGCAGAGTGGAAGTTGGAACCAGGTAAATTTGAGGGCAGAGTGGCAGTTGGAACCTGGTAAAGTTGAGGGCAGAGTGGAAGTTGGAACCAGGTACATTTGAGGACAGAGTGGAAGTTGGAACCAGGTAAATTTGAGGGCAGAGTGGAAGTTGGAACCTGGTAACTTTGAGGACCGAGTGGAAGTTGGAAACAGGTAAATGTGAAGCCAGAGTGGAAGTTGGAACCTGGTAAATTTGAGGGCAGAGTGGAAGTTGGAACGGGGTAAATCTGAGGGCAGAATGGAAGTTGGAACGGGGTAAATTTGAGGGCAGAGCGGAAGTTGGAACGGGGTTAATCTGAGGGCAGAATGGAAGTTGGAAACTGGTAAAGTTGAGGGCAGAGTGGAAGTTGGAAGAAGGTAAATTTGTGGGCAGAATGGAAGTTGGAACCTGGTAAATTTGAGGGCAGAGTGGCAGTTGGAACCAGGTAGATTTGAGGGCAGAGTGGAAGTTGGAATCTGGTACATTTGAGGGCAGAGTGGAAGTTGGAACCAGGTAAATATCAGGGCAGAGTGAAGTTGTAACCAGGTAAATTTGAGGGCAGAGTGGCAGTTGGAACCTGGTAAATTTCAGGGCAGAGTGGAAGTTGTAACCAGGTAAATTTGAGGACTGAGTGGCAGTTGGAACAAGGTAAATTTAAGGGCAGAGTGGAAGTTGTAACCAGGAAATGTTGAGGGCAGAGTGGAAGTTGGAACCGGGTAAATTGGGGGGCAGAATGGAAGTTGGAACCAGGTAAATTTAAGGGCAGAGTGGAAGTTGCAACCAGGTAAATTTGAGGGCAGAGGGGCAGTTCAAACCAGGTAAATTTAAGGGCAGAGTGGACGTTGGAACCTTTTAAATTTGAGCGCAGAGTCGAAGTTGCAGCCAGGTAAATTTGAGGGCAGAGTGGAAGTTGCAACCAGGTAAATTTGAGGGCAGAGTGGAAGTTGGAATCAGGTAAAGTTGAGGGCAGAGTGGAAGTTGGAATCAGGTAAATTTGAGGGCAGAGTGGAAGTTGCAACCAGGTAAATTTGAGGGCAGAGTGGAAGTTGGAATCAGGTAAAGTTGAGGGCAGAGTGGAAGTTGCAACCAGGTAAATTTGAGGGCAGAGTGGAAGTTGGAACCAGGTAAAGTTGAAGCCAGAGTGGAAGCTGCAACCAGGTATATTTGAGGGCTGAGTGGAAGTTAAAAGAAGGTAAATTTGAGGGCAGAATGGAAGTTGGAACCTGGTAAATTTGAGGGCAGAGTGGAAGTTGGAACCAGGTAAATTTGACTGCAGAGTGGAAGTTGGAACCAGGTAAAGTTGAAGCCAGAGTGGAAGCTGCAACCAGGTATATTTGAGGGCTGAGTGGAAGTTAAAAGAAGGTAAATTTGAGGGCAGAATGGAAGTTGGAACCTGGTAAATTTCAGGGCAGAGTTGAAGTTGGAACCAGGTAAATATCAGGGCAGAGTGAAGTTGGAACGAGGTAAATTTGAGGGCAGAGGGGCAGTTCGAACCAGGTAAATTTGAAGCCAGAGCGGAAGTTGGAACCTGGTAAAGTTGAGGACAGAGTGGAAGTTGGAACCAGGTAAATTTGAGGGCAGAGTGGAAGTTGGAAGAAGGTAAATTTGAGGGCAGAATGGAAGTTGGAACCTGGTAAATTTGAGGGCAGAGTGGAAGTTTGAACGGGGTAAATTTGAGGGCAGAGCGGAAGTTGGAACCTGGTAAAGTTGAGGACAGAGTGGAAGTTGGAACCAGGTAAATTTGAGGGCAGAGTGGAAGTTGGAAGAAGGTAAATTTGAGGGCAGAATGGAAGTTGGAACCTGGTAAATTTGAGGGCAGAGTGGAAGTTGGAAGAAGGTAAATTTGAGGGCAGAGTGGAAGTTGGAACCGGGTAAATTTGAGGGCAGAATGGAAGTTGGAACCTGGTAAATGTCAGGGCAGAGTGGAAGTTGGAGCCAGATACGTTTGAGGGCAGAGTGGAAGTTGGAACCAGGTAAATTTGAAGCCAGAGTGGAAGTTGGAACCTGGTAAATTTGAAGCCAGAGTGGAAGTTGGAACGGGGTAAATTTGAGGGCAGAGTGGAAGTTAGAACCTGGTAAATTTGAGGGCATAGTGGCAGTTTGAACCAGGTAGATTTGAGGGCAGAGTGGAAGTTGGAACCAGGTAAATTTCTGGGCAGAGTGGAAGTTGGAACCAGGTAAATTTGAGGGCAGAGTGGCAGTTGGAACCTGGTAAAGTTGAGGGCAGAGTGGAAGTTGGAACCAGGTAAATTTGAGGGCAGAGTGGAAGTTGGAACCAGGTAAATTTGAGGACAGAGTGGAAGTTGGAACCGGGTACATTTGAGGACAGAGTGGCAGTTGGAACCTGGTAAAGTTGAGGGCAGAGTGGAAGTTGGAACCAGGTAAAGTTGAGGGCAGAGTGGAAGTTGGAACCTGGTAACTTTGAGGACCGAGTGGAAGTTGGAAACAGGTAAATGTGAAGCCAGAGTGGAAGTTGGAACCTGGTAAATTTGAGGGCAGAGTGGAAGTTGGAACGGGGTAAATCTGAGGGCAGAATGGAAGTTGGAACGGGGTAAATTTGAGGGCAGAGCGGAAGTTGGAACGGGGTTAATCTGAGGGCAGAATGGAAGTTGGAAACTGGTAAAGTTGAGGGCAGAGTGGAAGTTGGAAGAAGGTAAATTTGTGGGCAGAATGGAAGTTGGAACCTGGTAAATTTGAGGGCAGAGTGGCAGTTGGAACCAGGTAGATTTGAGGGCAGAGTGGAAGTTGGAACCTGGTACATTTGAGGGCAGAGTGGAAGTTGGAACCAGGTAAATATCAGGGCAGAGTGAAGTTGTAACCAGGTAAATTTGAGGGCAGAGTGGCAGTTGGAACCTGGTAAATTTCAGGGCAGAGTGGAAGTTGTAACCAGGTAAATTTGAGGACTGAGTGGCAGTTGGAACAAGGTAAATTTGAGGACCGAGTGGAAGTTGTAACCAGGAAATGTTGAGGGCAGAGTGGAAGTTGGAACCGGGTAAATTGGGGGGCAGAATGGAAGTTGCAACCAGGTAAATTTGAGGGCAGAGTGGAAGTTGGAACCAGGTAAATTTAAGGGCAGAGTGGAAGTTGCAACCAGGTAAATTTGAGGGCAGAGGGGCAGTACAAACCAGGTAAATTTAAGGGCAGAGTGGACGTTGGAACCTTTTAAATTTGAGCGCAGAGTCGAAGTTGCAGCCAGGTAAATTTGAGGGCAGAGTCGAAGTTGCAGCCAGGTAAATTTGAGGGCAGAGTCGAAGTTGCAGCCAGGTAAAGTTGAGGGCAGAGTGGAAGTTGCAGCCAGGTAAATTTGAGGGCAGAGTGGAAGTTGGAACCAGTTAAAGTTGAGGGCAGAGTGGATGTTGGCACCAGGTATATTTGAGGGCAGAGTGGCAGTTGGAACCAGGTACATTTGAGGGCAGAGTGGAAGTTGGAACCAGGTAAAGTTGAAGCCAGAGTGGAAGCTGCAACCAGGTATATTTGAGGGCTGAGTGGAAGTTAAAAGAAGGTAAATTTGAGGGCAGAATGGAAGTTGGAACCTGGTAAATTTGAGGGCAGAGTGGAAGTTGGAACCAGGTAAATTTGACTGCAGAGTGGAAGTTGGAACCAGGTAAATTTGAGGGCAGAGTTGAAGTTGGAACCAGGTAAATATCAGGGCAGAGTGAAGTTGGAACGAGGTAAATTTGAGGGCAGAGGGGCAGTTCGAACCAGGTAAATTTGAAGCCAGAGCGGAAGTTGGAACGGGGTAAATTTGAGGGCAGAGTGGAAGTTTGAACGGGGTAAATTTGAGGGCAGAGCGGAAGTTGCAACTGGGTAAATGTGAAGCCAGAGTGGAAGTTGGAACCGGGTAAATTTGAGGGCAGACTGGAAGTTGGAACCTGGTAAAGTTGAGGACAGAGTGGAAGTTGGAACCAGGTAAATTTGAGGGCAGAGTGGAAGTTGGAAGAAGGTAAATTTGAGGGCAGAGTGGAAGTTGGAACCGGGTAAATTTGAGGGCAGAATGGAAGTTGGAACCTGGTAAATGTCAGGGCAGAGTGGAAGTTGGAGCCAGATACGTTTGAGGGCAGAGTGGAAGTTGGAACCAGGTAAATTTGAAGCCAGAGTGGAAGTTGGAACCTGGTAAATTTGAAGCCAGAGTGGAAGTTGGAACGGGGTAAATTTGAGGGCAGAGTGGAAGTTAGAACCTGGTAAATTTGAGGGCATAGTGGCAGTTTGAACAAGGTAGATTTGAGGGCAGAGTGGAAGTTGGAACCAGGTAAATTTCTGGGCAGAGTGGAAGTTGGAACCAGGTAAATTTGAGGGCAGAGTGGCAGTTGGAACCTGGTAAAGTTGAGGGCAGAGTGGAAGTTGGAACCAGGTAAATTTGAGGGCAGAGTGGCAGTTGGAACCAGGTAAAGTTGAGGGCAGAGTGGCAGTTGGAACCAGGTAAAGTTGAGGGCAGAGTGGCAGTTGGAACCAGGTAAAGTTGAGGGCAGAGTGGAAGTTGGAACCTGGTAAAGTTGAGGGCAGAGTGGCAGTTGGAACCTGGTAAAGTTGAGGACCGAGTGGAAGTTGGAACCAGGTAAATTTGAAGCCAGAGTGGCAGTTGGAACCTGGTAAAGTTGAGGACCGAGTGGAAGTTGGAAACAGGTAAATGTGAAGCCAGAGTGGAAGTTGGAACCTGGTAAATTTGAGGGCAGAGTGGAAGTTGGAACGGGGTAAATCTGAGGGCAGAATGGAAGTTGGAACGGGGTAAATTTGAGGGCAGAGCGGAAGTTGGAACGGGGTTAATCTGAGGGCAGAATGGAAGTTGGAAACTGGTAAAGTTGAGGGCAGAGTGGAAGTTGGAAGAAGGTAGATTTGAGGGCAGAGTGGAAGTTGGAATCTGGTACATTTGAGGGCAGAGTGGAAGTTGGAACCAGGTAAATATCAGGGCAGAGTGAAGTTGTAACCAGGTAAATTTGAGGGCAGAGTGGCAGTTGGAACCTGGTAAATTTCAGGGCAGAGTGGAAGTTGTAACCAGGTAAATTTGAGGACTGAGTGGCAGTTGGAACAAGGTAAATTTAAGGGCAGAGTGGAAGTTGTAACCAGGAAATGTTGAGGGCAGAGTGGAAGTTGGAACCGGGTAAATTGGGGGGCAGAATGGAAGTTGGAACCAGGTAAATTTAAGGGCAGAGTGGAAGTTGCAACCAGGTAAATTTGAGGGCAGAGGGGCAGTTCAAACCAGGTAAATTTGAGGGCAGAGTGGAAGTTGCAACCAGGTAAATTTGAGGGCAGAGTGGAAGTTGGAATCAGGTAAAGTTGAGGGCAGAGTGGATGTTGGCACCAGGTATATTTGAGGGCAGAGTGGCAGTTGGAACCTGGTACATTTGAGGGCAGAGTGGAAGTTGGAACCAGGTAAATTTGAGGGCAGAGTGGAAGTTGGAACCAGGTAAAGTTGAAGCCAGAGTGGAAGCTGCAACCAGGTATATTTGAGGGCTGAGTGGAAGTTAAAAGAAGGTAAATTTGAGGGCAGAATGGAAGTTGGAACCTGGTAAATTTGAGGGCAGAGTGGAAGTTGGAACCAGGTAAATTTGACTGCAGAGTGGAAGTTGGAACCTAGTAAATTTGAGGGCAGAGTGGAAGTTGGAACCAGGTAAATTTGAGGGCAGAGTGGAAGTTAAAAGAAGGTAAATTTGAGGGCAGAATGGAAGTTGGAACCTGGTAAATTTGAGGGCAGAGTGGAAGTTGGAACCAGGTAAATTTGAAGCCAGAGCGGAAGTTGGAAAGGGGTAAATCTGAGGGCAGAATGGAAGTTGGAACGGGGTAAATTTGAGGGCAGAGCGGAAGTTGCAACTGGGTAAATGTGGGGACAGAGTGGAAGTTGGAACCAGGTAAATTTCAGGGCAGAGTGGAAGTTGGAACCAGGTAAATTTGAGGGCAGAGTGGAAGTTGGAACCTGGTAAATTTCAGGGCAGAGTTGAAGTTGGAACCAGGTAAATATCAGGGCAGAGTGAAGTTGGAACGAGGTAAATTTGAGGGCAGAGGGGCAGTTCGAACCAGGTAAATTTGAAGCCAGAGCGGAAGTTGGAACGGGGTAAATTTGAGGGCAGAGTGGAAGTTTGAGCGGGGTAAATTTGAGGGCAGAGCGGAAGTTGCAACTGGGTAAATGTGAAGCCAGAGTGGAAGTTGGAACCGGGTAAATTTGAGGGCAGACTGGAAGTTGGAACCTGGTAAAGTTGAGGACAGAGTGGAAGTTGGAACCAGGTAAATTTGAGGGCAGAGTGGAAGTTGGAAGAAGGTAAATTTGAGGGCAGAATGGAAGTTGGAACCTGGTAAATTTGAGGGCAGAGTGGAAGTTGGAAGAAGGTAAATTTGAGGGCAGAGTGGAAGTTGGAACCGGGTAAATTTGAGGGCAGAATGGAAGTTGGAACCTGGTAAATGTCAGGGCAGAGTGGAAGTTGGAGCCAGATACGTTTGAGGGCAGAGTGGAAGTTGGAACCAGGTAAATTTGAAGCCAGAGTGGAAGTTGGAACCTGGTAAATTTGAAGCCAGAGTGGAAGTTGGAACGGGGTAAATTTGAGGGCAGAGTGGAAGTTAGAACCTGGTAAATTTGAGGGCATAGTGGCAGTTTGAACCAGGTAGATTTGAGGGCAGAGTGGAAGTTGGAACCAGGTACATTTGAGGGCAGAGTGGCAGTTGGAACCTGGTAGATTTGAAGCCAGAGTGGAAGTTGGAACCAGGTAAATTTCTGGGCAGAGTGGAAGTTGGAAACTGGTAAAGTTGAGGGCAGAGTGGAAGTTGGAACCAGGTACATTTGAGGACAAAGTGGCAGTTGGAACCAGGTACATTTGAGGGCAGAGTGGCAGTTGGAACCTGGTAATGTTGAGGACAGAGTGGAAGTTGGAACCTGGTAAAGTTGAGGGCAGAGTGGAAGTTGGAACCAGGTACATTTGAGGACAGAGTGGCAGTTGGAACCTGGTAAAGTTGAGGGCAGAGTGGAAGTTGGAACCAGGTAAATTTGAGGGCAGAGTGGAAGTTGGAACCTGGTAACTTTGAGGACCGAGTGGAAGTTGGAAACAGGTAAATGTGAAGCCAGAGTGGAAGTTGGAACCTGGTAAATTTGAGGGCAGAGTGGAAGTTGGAACGGGGTAAATCTGAGGGCAGAATGGAAGTTGGAACGGGGTAAATTTGAGGGCAGAGCGGAAGTTGGAACGGGGTTAATCTGAGGGCAGAATGGAAGTTGGAAACTGGTAAAGTTGAGGGCAGAGTGGAAGTTGGAAGAAGGTAAATTTGTGGGCAGAATGGAAGTTGGAACCTGGTAAATTTGAGGGCAGAGTGGAAGTTGGAACCTGGTACATTTGAGGGCAGTGTGCCTGTTGAAACCAGGTACATTTGAGGACAGAGTGGCAGTTGGAACCTGGTAAAGTTGAGGGCAGAGTGGAAGTTGGAACCAGGTAAATTTGAGGGCAGAGTGGAAGTTGGAACCTGGTAACTTTGAGGACCGAGTGGAAGTTGGAAACAGGTAAATGTGAAGCCAGAGTGGAAGTTGGAACCTGGTAAATTTGAGGGCAGAGTGGAAGTTGGAACGGGGTAAATCTGAGGGCAGAATGGAAGTTGGAACGGGGTAAATTTGAGGGCAGAGTGGAAGTTGGAACCAGGTAAAGTTGAAGCCAGAGTGGAAGCTGCAACCAGGTATATTTGAGGGCTGAGTGGAAGTTAAAAGAAGGTAAATTTGAGGGCAGAATGGAAGTTGGAACCTGGTAAATTTGAGGGCAGAGTGGAAGTTGGAACCAGGTAAATTTGAGGGCAGAGTGGAAGTTGGAAGAAGGTAAATTTGAGGGCAGAATGGAAGTTGGAACCTGGTAAATTTGAGGGCAGAGTGGAAGTTGGAAGAAGGTAAATTTGAGGGCAGAGTGGAAGTTGGAACCGGGTAAATTTGAGGGCAGAATGGAAGTTGGAACCTGGTAAATGTCAGGGCAGAGTGGAAGTTGGAGCCAGATACGTTTGAGGGCAGAGTGGAAGTTGGAACCAGGTAAATTTGAAGCCAGAGTGGAAGTTGGAACCTGGTAAATTTGAAGCCAGAGTGGAAGTTGGAACGGGGTAAATTTGAGGGCAGAGTGGAAGTTAGAACCTGGTAAATTTGAGGGCATAGTGGCAGTTTGAACCAGGTAGATTTGAGGGCAGAGTGGAAGTTGGAACCAGGTAAATTTCTGGGCAGAGTGGAAGTTGGAAACTGGTAAAGTTGAGGGCAGAGTGGAAGTTGGAACCAGGTAAATTTGAGGACAGAGTGGAAGTTGGAACCTGGTACATTTGAGGGCAGAGTGGCAGTTGGAACCTGGTAAAGTTGAGGACAGAGTGGAAGTTGGAACCTGGTAAAGTTGAGGGCAGAGTGGAAGTTGGAACCAGGTAAATTTGAGGACAGAGTGGAAGTTGGAACCTGGTAAAGTTGAGGGCAGAGTGGAAGTTGGAACCAGGTAAATTTGAGGGCAGAGTGGAAGTTGGAACCTGGTAACTTTGAGGACCGAGTGGAAGTTGGAAACAGGTAAATGTGAAGCCAGAGTGGAAGTTGGAACCTGGTAAATTTGAGGGCAGAGTGGAAGTTGGAACGGGGTAAATCTGAGGGCAGAATGGAAGTTGGAACGGGGTAAATTTGAGGGCAGAGCGGAAGTTGGAACGGGGTTAATCTGAGGGCAGAATGGAAGTTGGAAACTGGTAAAGTTGAGGGCAGAGTGGAAGTTGGAAGAAGGTAAATTTGTGGGCAGAATGGAAGTTCGAACCTGGTAAATTTGAGGGCAGAGTGGCAGTTGGAACCAGGTAGATTTGAGGGCAGAGTGGAAGTTGGAACCTGGTACATTTGAGGGCAGTGTGCCTGTTGAAACCAGGTACATTTGAGGACAGAGTGGCAGTTGGAACCTGGTAAAGTTGAGGGCAGAGTGGAAGTTGGAACCAGGTAAATTTGAGGGCAGAGTGGAAGTTGGAACCTGGTAACTTTGAGGACCGAGTGGAAGTTGGAAACAGGTAAATGTGAAGCCAGAGTGGAAGTTGGAACCTGGTAAATTTGAGGGCAGAGTGGAAGTTGGAACGGGGTAAATCTGAGGGCAGAATGGAAGTTGGAACGGGGTAAATTTGAGGGCAGAGCGGAAGTTGGAACGGGGTTAATCTGAGGGCAGAATGGAAGTTGGAAACTGGTAAAGTTGAGGGCAGAGTGGAAGTTGGAAGAAGGTAGATTTGAGGGCAGAGTGGAAGTTGGAATCTGGTACATTTGAGGGCAGAGTGGAAGTTGGAACCAGGTAAATATCAGGGCAGAGTGAAGTTGTAACCAGGTAAATTTGAGGGCAGAGTGGCAGTTGGAACCTGGTAAATTTCAGGGCAGAGTGGAAGTTGTAACCAGGTAAATTTGAGGACTGAGTGGCAGTTGGAACAAGGTAAATTTAAGGGCAGAGTGGAAGTTGTAACCAGGAAATGTTGAGGGCAGAGTGGAAGTTGGAACCGGGTAAATTGGGGGGCAGAATGGAAGTTGGAACCAGGTAAATTTAAGGGCAGAGTGGAAGTTGCAACCAGGTAAATTTGAGGGCAGAGGGGCAGTTCAAACCAGGTAAATTTAAGGGCAGAGTGGACGTTGGAACCTTTTAAATTTGAGCGCAGAGTCGAAGTTGCAGCCAGGTAAATTTGAGGGCAGAGTGGAAGTTGGAATCAGGTAAATTTGAGGGCAGAGTGGAAGTTGCAACCAGGTAAATTTGAGGGCAGAGTGGAAGTTGGAATCAGGTAAAGTTGAGGGCAGAGTGGAAGTTGGAATCAGGTAAATTTGAGGGCAGAGTGGAAGTTGCAACCTGGTAAAGTTGAAGCCAGAGTGGAAGCTGCAACCAGGTATATTTGAGGGCTGAGTGGAAGTTAAAAGAAGGTAAATTTGAGGGCAGAATGGAAGTTGGAACCTGGTAAATTTGAGGGCAGAGTGGAAGTTGGAACCAGGTAAATTTGACTGCAGAGTGGAAGTTGGAACCAGGTAAATTTGAGGGCAGAGTGGAAGTTAAAAGAAGGTAAATTTGAGGGCAGAATGGAAGTTGGAACCTGGTAAATTTGAGGGCAGAGTGGAAGTTGGAACCAGGTAAATTTGAGGGCAGAGTGGAAGTTAAAAGAAGGTAAATTTGAGGGCAGAATGGAAGTTGGAACCTGGTAAATTTGAGGGCAGAGTGGAAGTTGGAACCAGGTAAATTTGAAGCCAGAGCGGAAGTTGGAAAGGGGTAAATCTGAGGGCAGAATGGAAGTTGGAACGGGGTAAATTTGAGGGCAGAGCGGAAGTTGCAACTGGGTAAATGTGGGGACAGAGTGGAAGTTGGAACCAGGTAAATTTCAGGGCAGAGTGGAAGTTGGAACCAGGTAAATTTGAGGGCAGAGTGGAAGTTGGAACCTGGTAAATTTCAGGGCAGAGTGGAAGTTGGAACCAGGTAAATTTGAGGGCAGTGTGGAAGTTGGAACGGGGTAAATTTGAGGGCAGAGTGGAAGTTTGAACGGGGTAAATTTGAGGGCAGAGCGGAAGTTGCAACTGGGTAAATGTGAAGCCAGAGTGGAAGTTGGAACCTGGTAAAGTTGAGGACAGAGTGGAAGTTGGAACCTGGTAAATTTGAGGGCAGAGTGGAAGTTGGAAGAAGGTAAATTTGAGGGCAGAATGGAAGTTGGAACCTGGTAAATTTGAGGGCAGAGTGGAAGTTGGAAGAAGGTAAATTTGAGGGCAGAGTGGAAGTTGGAACCGGGTAAATTTGAGGGCAGAATGGAAGTTGGAACCTGGTAAATGTCAGGGCAGAGTGGAAGTTGGAGCCAGATACGTTTGAGGGCAGAGTGGAAGTTGGAACCAGGTAAATTTGAAGCCAGAGTGGAAGTTGGAACCTGGTAAATTTGAAGCCAGAGTGGAAGTTGGAACGGGGTAAATTTGAGGGCAGAGTGGAAGTTAGAACCTGGTAAATTTGAGGGCATAGTGGCAGTTTGAACCAGGTAGATTTGAGGGCAGAGTGGAAGTTGGAACCAGGTAAATTTCTGGGCAGAGTGGAAGTTGGAACCAGGTAAATTTGAGGGCAGAGTGGAAGTTGGAACCTGGTAAATTTCTGGGCAGAGTGGAAGTTGGAACCAGGTAAATTTGAGGGCAGAGTGGAAGTTGGAACCTGGTAAATTTGAGGGCAGAGTGGAAGTTGGAACCAGGTAAATGTGAAGCCAGAGTGGAAGTTGGAACCTGGTAAATGTGAAGCCAGAGTGGAAGTTGGAACCTGGTAAATTTGAGGGCAGAGTGGAAGTTGGAACGGGGTAAATCTGAGGGCAGAATGGAAGTTGGAACGGGGTAAATTTGAGGGCAGAGCGGAAGTTGGAACGGGGTTAATCTGAGGGCAGAATGGCTGTTGAAACCAGGTAGATTTGAGGGCAGAGTGGAAGTTGGAATCTGGTACATTTGAGGGCAGAGTGGAAGTTGGAACCAGGTAAATATCAGGGCAGAGTGAAGTTGTAACCAGGTAAATTTCAGGGCAGAGTGGAAGTTGTAACCAGGAAATGTTGAGGGCAGAGTGGAAGTTGGAACCGGGTAAATTGGGGGGCAGAATGGAAGTTGGAACCAGGTAAATTTAAGGGCAGAGTGGAAGTTGCAACCAGGTAAATTTGAGGGCAGAGGGGCAGTTCAAACCAGGTAAATTTAAGGGCAGAGTGGACGTTGGAACCTTTTAAATTTGAGCGCAGAGTCGAAGTTGCAGCCAGGTAAATTTGAGGGCAGAGTGGAAGTTGCAACCAGGTAAATTTGAGGGCAGAGTGGAAGTTGGAATCAGGTAAAGTTGAGGGCAGAGTTGAAGTTGGAACCAGTTAAAGTTGAGGGCAGAATGGAAGTTGGAACCAGGTAAATTTGAGGGCAGAGTGGAAGTTGGAACCAGGTAAATTTGAGGGCAGAGTGGAAGTTAAAAGAAGGTAAATTTGAGGGCAGAATGGAAGTTGGAACCTGGTAAATTTGAGGGCAGAGTGGAAGTTGGAACCAGGTAAATTTGAAGCCAGAGCGGAAGTTGGAAAGGGGTAAATCTGAGGGCAGAATGGAAGTTGGAACGGGGTAAATTTGAGGGCAGAGCGGAAGTTGCAACTGGGTAAATGTGGGGACAGAGTGGAAGTTGGAACCAGGTAAATTTCAGGGCAGAGTGGAAGTTGGAACCAGGTAAATTTGAGGGCAGAGTGGAAGTTGGAACCTGGTAAATTTCAGGGCAGAGTTGAAGTTGGAACCAGGTAAATATCAGGGCAGAGTGAAGTTGGAACGAGGTAAATTTGAGGGCAGAGGGGCAGTTCGAACCAGGTAAATTTGAAGCCAGAGCGGAAGTTGGAACGGGGTAAATTTGAGGGCAGAGTGGAAGTTTGAACGGGGTAAATTTGAGGGCAGAGCGGAAGTTGCAACTGGGTAAATGTGAAGCCAGAGTGGAAGTTGGAACCGGGTAAATTTGAGGGCAGACTGGAAGTTGGAACCTGGTAAAGTTGAGGACAGAGTGGAAGTTGGAACCAGGTAAATTTGAGGGCAGAGTGGAAGTTGGAAGAAGGTAAATTTGAGGGCAGAATGGAAGTTGGAACCGGGTAAATTTGAGGACAGAGTGGAAGTTGGAACCAGGTAAATTTGAGGGCAGAGTGGAAGTTGGAAGAAGGTAAATTTGAGGGCAGAGTGGAAGTTGGAGCCAGGTAAATTTGAAGCCAGAGTGGAAGTTGGAACCTGGTAAATTTGAAGCCAGAGTGGAAGTTGGAACGGGGTAAATTTGAGGGCAGAGTGGAAGTTAGAACCTGGTAAATTTGAGGGCATAGTGGCAGTTTGAACCAGGTAGATTTGAGGGCAGAGTGGAAGTTGGAACCAGGTAAATTTCTGGGCAGAGTGGAAGTTGGAAACTGGTAAAGTTGAGGGCAGAGTGGAAGTTGGAACCAGGTAAATTTGAGGACAGAGTGGAAGTTGGAACCTGGTACATTTGAGGGCAGAGTGGCAGTTGGAACCTGGTAAAGTTGAGGACAGAGTGGAAGTTGGAACCAGGTAAATTTGAGGACAGAGTGGAAGTTGGAACCTGGTACATTTGAGGGCAGAGTGGCAGTTGGAACCTGGTAAAGTTGAGGACAGAGTGGAAGTTGGAACCTGGTAAAGTTGAGGGCAGAGTGGAAGTTGGAACCAGGTAAATTTGAGGACAGAGTGGAAGTTGGAACCTGGTAAAGTTGAGGGCAGAGTGGAAGTTGGAACCTGGTAAATTTGAGGGCAGAGTGGAAGTTGGAACCTGGTAAAGTTGAGGGCAGAGTGGAAGTTGGAACCAGGTAAATTTGAGGGCAGAGTGGAAGTTGGAACCTGGTAACTTTGAGGACCGAGTGGAAGTTGGAAACAGGTAAATGTGAAGCCAGAGTGGAAGTTGGAACCTGGTAAATTTGAGGGCAGAGTGGAAGTTGGAACGGGGTAAATCTGAGGGCAGAATGGAAGTTGGAACGGGGTAAATTTGAGGGCAGAGCGGAAGTTGGAACGGGGTTAATCTGAGGGCAGAATGGAAGTTGGAAACTGGTAAAGTTGAGGGCAGAGTGGAAGTTGGAAGAAGGTAAATTTGTGGGCAGAATGGAAGTTGGAACCTGGTAAATTTGAGGGCAGAGTGGCAGTTGGAACCAGGTAGATTTGAGGGCAGAGTGGAAGTTGGAACCTGGTACATTTGAGGGCAGTGTGCCTGTTGAAACCAGGTACATTTGAGGACAGAGTGGCAGTTGGAACCTGGTAAAGTTGAGGGCAGAGTGGAAGTTGGAACCAGGTAAATTTGAGGGCAGAGTGGAAGTTGGAACCTGGTAACTTTGAGGACCGAGTGGAAGTTGGAAACAGGTAAATGTGAAGCCAGAGTGGAAGTTGGAACCTGGTAAATTTGAGGGCAGAGTGGAAGTTGGAACGGGGTAAATCTGAGGGCAGAATGGAAGTTGGAACGGGGTAAATTTGAGGGCAGAGCGGAAGTTGGAACGGGGTTAATCTGAGGGCAGAATGGAAGTTGGAAACTGGTAAAGTTGAGGGCAGAGTGGAAGTTGGAAGAAGGTAGATTTGAGGGCAGAGTGGAAGTTGGAATCTGGTACATTTGAGGGCAGAGTGGAAGTTGGAACCAGGTAAATATCAGGGCAGAGTGAAGTTGTAACCAGGTAAATTTGAGGGCAGAGTGGCAGTTGGAACCTGTTAAATTTCAGGGCAGAGTGGAAGTTGTAACCAGGTAAATTTGAGGACTGAGTGGCAGTTGGAACAAGGTAAATTTAAGGGCAGAGTGGAAGTTGTAACCAGGAAATGTTGAGGGCAGAGTGGAAGTTGGAACCGGGTAAATTGGGGGGCAGAATGGAAGTTGGAACCAGGTAAATTTAAGGGCAGAGTGGAAGTTGCAACCAGGTAAATTTGAGGGCAGAGGGGCAGTTCAAACCAGGTAAATTTAAGGGCAGAGTGGACGTTGGAACCTTTTAAATTTGAGCGCAGAGTCGAAGTTGCAGCCAGGTAAATTTGAGGGCAGAGTGGAAGTTGGAATCAGGTAAAGTTGAGGGCAGAGTGGATGTTGGAACCAGGTAAAGTTGAAGCCAGAGTGGAAGCTGCAACCAGGTAAAGTTGAGGGCAGAGTGGATGTTGGAACCAGGTAAAGTTGAAGCCAGAGTGGAAGCTGCAACCAGGTATATTTGAGGGCTGAGTGGAAGTTAAAAGAAGGTAAATTTGAGGGCAGAATGGAAGTTGGAACCTGGTAAATTTGAGGGCAGAGTGGAAGTTGGAACCAGGTAAATTTGAGGGCAGAGTGGAAGTTGGAACCAGGTAAATTTGAGGGCAGAGTGGAAGTTAAAAGAAGGTAAATTTGAGGGCAGAATGGAAGTTGGAACCTGGTAAATTTGAGGGCAGAGTGGAAGTTGGAACCAGGTAAATTTGAAGCCAGAGCGGAAGTTGGAAAGGGGTAAATCTGAGGGCAGAATGGAAGTTGGAACGGGGTAAATTTGAGGGCATAGTGGAAGTTGCAACTGGGTAAATGTGGGGACAGAGTGGAAGTTGGAACCAGGTAAATTTGAGGGCAGAATGGAAGTTGG
The DNA here is from genome assembly GCF_030144855.1 of Hypanus sabinus. NCBI lineage: Eukaryota > Metazoa > Chordata > Chondrichthyes > Myliobatiformes > Dasyatidae > Hypanus > Hypanus sabinus. Next base: position 2,860,795 of record NC_082707.1, read on the forward strand.
AACCTGGTAAATTTGAGGGCAGAGTGGAAGTTGGAACCAGGTAAATTTGAAGCCAGAGCGGAAGTTGGAAAGGGGTAAATCTGAGGGCAGAATGGAAGTTGGAACGGGGTAAATTTGAGGGCATAGTGGAAGTTGCAACTGGGTAAATGTGGGGACAGAGTGGAAGTTGGAACCAGGTAAATTTGAGGGCAGAGTGGAAGTTGGAACCTGGTAAATTTCAGGGCAGAGTTGAAGTTGGAACCAGGTAAATATCAGGGCAGAGTGAAGTTGGAACGAGGTAAATTTGAGGGCAGAGGGGCAGTTCGAACCAGGTAAATTTGAAGCCAGAGCGGAAGTTGGAACGGGGTAAATTTGAAGCCAGAGCGGAAGTTGGAACGGGGTAAATTTGAGGGCAGAGTGGAAGTTTGAACGGGGTAAATTTGAGGGCAGAGCGGAAGTTGCAACTGGGTAAATGTGAAGCCAGAGTGGAAGTTGGAACCTGGTAAAGTTGAGGACAGAGTGGAAGTTGGAACCTGGTAAATTTGAGGGCAGAGTGGAAGTTGGAAGAAGGTAAATTTGAGGGCAGAATGGAAGTTGGAACCTGGTAAATTTGAGGGCAGAGTGGAAGTTGGAACCAGGTAAATTTGAAGCCAGAGCGGAAGTTGGAAAGGGGTAAATCTGAGGGCAGAATGGAAGTTGGAAGAAGGTAAATTTGAGGGCAGAGTGGAAGTTGGAACCGGGTAAATTTGAGGGCAGAATGGAAGTTGGAACCTGGTAAATGTCAGGGCAGAGTGGAAGTTGGAGCCAGATACGTTTGAGGGCAGAGTGGAAGTTGGAACCTGGTAAATTTGAAGCCAGAGTGGAAGTTGGAACCTGGTAAATTTGAAGCCAGAGTGGAAGTTGGAACCTGGTAAATTTGAAGCCAGAGTGGAAGTTGGAACGGGGTAAATTTGAGGGCAGAGTGGAAGTTAGAACCTGGTAAATTTGAGGGCATAGTGGCAGTTTGAACCAGGTAGATTTGAGGGCAGAGTGGAAGTTGGAACCAGGTAAATTTCTGGGCAGAGTGGAAGTTGGAACCAGGTAAATTTGAGGGCAGAGTGGAAGTTGGAACCTGGTAAATTTCTGGGCAGAGTGGAAGTTGGAACCAGGTAAATTTGAGGGCAGAGTGGAAGTTGGAACCAGGTAAATGTGAAGCCAGAGTGGAAGTTGGAACCTGGTAAATGTGAAGCCAGAGTGGAAGTTGGAACCTGGTAAATTTGAGGGCAGAGTGGAAGTTGGAACGGGGTAAATCTGAGGGCAGAATGGAAGTTGGAACGGGGTAAATTTGAGGGCAGAGCGGAAGTTGGAACGGGGTTAATCTGAGGGCAGAATGGCTGTTGAAACCAGGTAGATTTGAGGGCAGAGTGGAAGTTGGAATCTGGTACATTTGAGGGCAGAGTGGAAGTTGGAACCAGGTAAATTTCAGGGCAGAGTGGAAGTTGTAACCAGGAAATGTTGAGGGCAGAGTGGAAGTTGGAACCGGGTAAATTGGGGGGCAGAATGGAAGTTGGAACCAGGTAAATTTAAGGGCAGAGTGGAAGTTGCAACCAGGTAAATTTGAGGGCAGAGGGGCAGTTCAAACCAGGTAAATTTAAGGGCAGAGTGGACGTTGGAACCTTTTAAATTTGAGCGCAGAGTCGAAGTTGCAGCCAGGTAAATTTGAGGGCAGAGTGGAAGTTGCAACCAGGTAAATTTGAGGGCAGAGTGGAAGTTGGAATCAGGTAAAGTTGAGGGCAGAGTTGAAGTTGGAACCAGTTAAAGTTGAAGCCAGAGCGGAAGTTGGAAAGGGGTAAATCTGAGGGCAGAATGGAAGTTGGAACGGGGTAAATTTGAGGGCAGAGCGGAAGTTGCAACTGGGTAAATGTGGGGACAGAGTGGAAGTTGGAACCAGGTAAATTTCAGGGCAGAGTGGAAGTTGGAACCAGGTAAATTTGAGGGCAGAGTGGAAGTTGGAACCTGGTAAATTTCAGGGCAGAGTTGAATTTGGAACCAGGTAAATATCAGGGCAGAGTGAAGTTGGAACCAGGTACATTTGAAGCCAGAGAGGAAGTTGGAACGGGGTAAATTTGAGGGCAGAGTGGAAGTTTGAACGGGGTAAATTTGAGGGCAGAGCGGAAGTTGCAACTGGGTAAATGTGAAGCCAGAGTGGAAGTTGGAACCGGGTAAATTTGAGGGCAGACTGGAAGTTGGAACCTGGTAAAGTTGAGGACAGAGTGGAAGTTGGAACCAGGTAAATTTGAGGGCAGAGTGGAAGTTGGAAGAAGGTAAATTTGAGGGCAGAATGGAAGTTGGAACCTGGTAAATTTGAGGGCAGAGTGGAAGTTGGAAGAAGGTAAATTTGAGGGCAGAATGGAAGTTGGAACCGGGTAAATTTGAGGACAGAGTGGAAGTTGGAACCAGGTAAATTTGAGGGCAGAGTGGAAGTTGGAAGAAGGTAAATTTGAGGGCAGAGTGGAAGTTGGAGCCAGATATGTTTGAGGGCAGAGTGGAAGTTGGAACCAGGTAAATTTGAAGCCAGAGTGGAAGTTGGAACCTGGTAAATTTGAAGCCAGAGTGGAAGTTGGAACGGGGTAAATTTGAGGGCAGAGCGGAAGTTGGAACGGGGTAAATTTGAGGGCAGAGCGGAAGTTGCAACTGGGTAAATGTGAAGCCAGAGTGGAAGTTGGAACCTGGTAAATGTGAGGGCAGAGTGGAAGTTGGAACCGGGTAAATTTGAGGGTAGAGTGGAAGTTGGAACCTGGTAAATGTGAGGGCAGAGTGGAAGTTGGAAACTGGTACATTTGAGGGCATAGTGGCAGTTGGAACCAGGTAGATTTGAGGGCAGAGTGGCAGTTGGAACCTGGTAAATTTGAAGCCACAGCAGAAGTTGGAACGGGGTAAATTTGAGGGCAGAGTGGAAGTTAGAACCTGGTAAATTTGAGGGCATAGTGGCAGTTTGAACCAGGTAGATTTGAGGGCAGAGTGGAAGTTGGAACCAGGTAAATTTGAGGGCAGAGTGGCAGTTGGAACCTGGTAAAGTTGAGGGCAGAGTGGAAGTTGGAACCTGGTAACTTTGAGGACCGAGTGGAAGTTGGAAACAGGTAAATGTGAAGCCAGAGTGGAAGTTGGAACCTGGTAAATTTGAGGGCAGAGTGGAAGTTGGAACGGGGTAAATCTGAGGGCAGAATGGAAGTTGGAACGGGGTAAATTTGAGGGCAGAGCGGAAGTTGGAACGGGGTTAATCTGAGGGCAGAATGGAAGTTGGAAACTGGTAAAGTTGAGGGCAGAGTGGAAGTTGGAAGAAGGTAAATTTGTGGGCAGAATGGAAGTTGGAACCTGGTAAATTTGAGGGCAGAGTGGCAGTTGGAACCAGGTAGATTTGAGGGCAGAGTGGAAGTTGGAACCAGGTAGATTTGAGGGCAGAGTGGAAGTTGGAATCTGGTACATTTGAGGGCAGAGTGGAAGTTGGAACCAGGTAAATATCAGGGCAGAGTGAAGTTGTAACCAGGTAAATTTGAGGGCAGAGTGGCAGTTGGAACCTGGTAAATTTCAGGGCAGAGTGGAAGTTGGAACCAGGTAAATTTGAGGACTGAGTGGCAGTTGGAACAAGGTAAATTTAAGGGCAGAGTGGAAGTTGTAACCAGGAAATGTTGAGGGCAGAGTGGAAGTTGGAACCGGGTAAATTGGGGGGCAGAATGGAAGTTGGAACCAGGTAAATTTAAGGGCAGAGTGGAAGTTGCAACCAGGTAAATTTGAGGGCAGAGGGGCAGTTCAAACCAGGTAAATTTAAGGGCAGAGTGGACGTTGGAACCTTTTAAATTTGAGCGCAGAGTCGAAGTTGCAGCCAGGTAAATTTGAGGGCAGAGTGGAAGTTGGAACCTGGTAAATTTGAGGGCAGAGTGGAAGTTGGAATCAGGTAAAGTTGAGGGCAGAGTGGATGTTGGAACCAGGTACATTTGAGGGCAGAGTGGAAGTTGGAACCAGGTACATTTGAGGGCAGAGTGGAAGTTGGAACCTGGTAAATTTGACTGCAGAGTGGAAGCTGCAACCAGGTATATTTGAGGGCTGAGTGGAAGTTGGAACCTGGTAAAGTTGAGGGCAGAGTGGAAGTTGGAACCAGGTAAATTTGAGGGCAGAGTGGAAGTTGGAACCAGGTACATTTGAGGGCAGAGTGGAAGTTGGAACCTGGTAAATTTGAGGGCAGAGTGGAAGTTGGAACCAGGTACATTTGAGGGCAGAGTGGAAGTTGGAACCAGGTAAATTTGAGGGCAGAGTGGAAGTTGGAACCAGGTACATTTGAGGGCAGAGTGGAAGTTGGAACCTGGTAAATTTGAGGGCAGAGTGGAAGCTGCAACCAGGTATATTTGAGGGCTGAGTGGAAGTTGGAACCAGGTAAATTTGAGGGCAGAGTGGAAGTTGGAACCAGGTAAAGTTGAAGCCAGAGTGGAAGCTGCAACCAGGTATATTTGAGGGCTGAGTGGAAGTTAAAAGAAGGTAAATTTGAGGACAGAGTGGAAGTTGGAACCAGGTAAATTTGACTGCAGAGTGGAAGTTGGAACCTAGTAAATTTGAGGGCAGAATGGAAGTTGGAACCTGGTAAATTTGAGGGCAGAGTGGAAGTTGGAACCGGGTAAATTGGGGGGCAGAATGGAAGTTGGAACCAGGTAAATTTAAGGGCAGAGTGGAAGTTGCAACCAGGTAAATTTGAGGGCAGAGGGGCAGTTCAAACCAGGTAAATTTAAGGGCAGAGTGGAAGTTGCAACCAGGTAAATTTGAGGGCAGAGGGGCAGTTCAAACCAGGTACATTTGAGGGCAGAATGGAAGTTGGAACCAGGTAAAGTTGAGGGCAGAGTGGAAGTTGGAACCAGGTACATTTGAGGGCAGAGTGGAAGTTGGAACCAGGTAAAGTTGAAGCCAGAGTGGAAGCTGCAACCAGGTATATTTGAGGGCTGAGTGGAAGTTAAAAGAAGGTAAATTTGAGGGCAGAATGGAAGTTGGAACCTGGTAAATTTGAGGGCAGAGTGGAAGTTGGAACCAGGTAAATTTGAGGGCAGAATGGAAGTTGGAACCTGGTAAATTTGAGGGCAGAGTGGAAGTTGGAACCAGGTAAATTTGAAGCCAGAGCGGAAGTTGGAAAGGGGTAAATCTGAGGGCAGAATGGAAGTTGGAACGGGGTAAATTTGAGGGCAGAGCGGAAGTTGCAACTGGGTAAATGTGGGGACAGAGTGGAAGTTGGAACCAGGTAAATTTCAGGGCAGAGTGGAAGTTGGAACCAGGTAAATTTGAGGGCAGAGTGGAAGTTGGAAAGGGGTAAATCTGAGGGCAGAATGGAAGTTGGAACGGGGTAAATTTGAGGGCAGAGCGGAAGTTGCAACTGGGTAAATGTGGGGACAGAGTGGAAGTTGGAACCAGGTAAATTTCAGGGCAGAGTGGAAGTTGGAACCAGGTAAATTTGAGGGCAGAGTGGAAGTTGGAACCTGGTAAATTTCAGGGCAGAGTTGAAGTTGCAACCAGGTAAATATCAGGGCAGAGTGAAGTTGGAACGAGGTAAATTTGAGGGCAGAGGGGCAGTTCGAACCAGGTAAATTTGAAGCCAGAGCGGAAGTTGGAACGGGGTAAATTTGAGGGCAGAGTGGAAGTTTGAACGGGGTTAATTTGAGGGCAGAGCGGAAGTTGCAACTGGGTAAATGTGAAGCCAGAGTGGAAGTTGGAACCGGGTAAATTTCAGGGCAGAGTGGAAGTTGGAACCAGGTAAATTTCAGGGCAGAGTGGAAGTTGGAACCTGGTAAATTTGAAGCCAGAGTGGAAGTTGGAACGGGGTAAATTTGAGGGCAGAGTGGAAGTTGCAACTGGGTAAATGTGAAGCCAGAGTGGAAGTTGGAACCTGGTAAATGTGAGGGCAGAGTGGAAGTTGGAAACTGGTAAATTTGAAGCCACAGCAGAAGTTGGAACGGGGTAAATTTGACGGCAGAGTGGAAGTTAGAACCTGGTAAATTTGAGGGCATAGTGGCAGTTTGAACCAGGTAGATTTGAGGGCAGAGTGGCAGTTGGAACCTGGTAAATTTGAAGCCACAGCAGAAGTTGGAACGGGGTAAATTTGACGGCAGAGTGGAAGTTAGAACCTGGTAAATTTGAGGGCATAGTGGCAGTTTGAACCTGGTAAATTTGAGGGCAGAGTGGAAGTTGGAAACAGGTAAATGTGAAGCCAGAGTGGAAGTTGGAACCTGGTAACTTTGAGGACCGAGTGGAAGTTGGAAACAGGTAAATGTGAAGCCAGAGTGGAAGTTGGAACCTGGTAAATTTGAGGGCAGAGTGGAAGTTGGAACGGGGTAAATCTGAGGGCAGAATGGAAGTTGGAACGGGGTAAATTTGAGGGCAGAGCGGAAGTTGGAACGGGGTTAATCTGAGGGCAGAATGGAAGTTGGAAACTGGTAAAGTTGAGGGCAGAGTGGAAGTTGGAAGAAGGTAAATTTGTGGGCAGAATGGAAGTTGGAACCTGGTAAATTTGAGGGCAGAGTGGCAGTTGGAACCAGGTAGATTTGAGGGCAGAGTGGAAGTTGGAACCTGGTACATTTGAGGGCAGAGTGGCTGTTGGAACCAGGTAAATATCAGGGCAGAGTGAAGTTGTAACCAGGTAAATATCAGGACAGAGTGGAAGTTGGAACCAGGTAAATTTGAGGGCAGAGTGGCAGTTGGAACCTGGTAAATTTCAGGGCAGAATGGAAGTTGGAACAAGGTAAATTTAAGGGCAGAGTGGAAGTTGTAACCAGGAAATGTTGAGGGCAGAGTGGAAGTTGGAACCGGGTAAATTGGGGGGCAGAATGGAAGTTGGAACCAGGTAAATTTAAGGGCAGAGTGGAAGTTGCAACCAGGTAAATTTGAGGGCAGAGGGGCAGTTCAAACCAGGTAAATTTAAGGGCAGAGTGGACGTTGGAACCTTTTAAATTTGAGCGCAGAGTCGAAGTTGCAGCCAGGTAAATTTGAGGGCAGAGTCGAAGTTGCAGCCAGGTAAATTTGAGGGCAGAGTCGAAGTTGCAGCCAGGTAAAGTTGAGGGCAGAATGGAAGTTGCAGCCAGGTAAATTTGAGGGCAGAGTCGAAGTTGCAGCCAGGTAAATTTGAGGGCAGAGTCGAAGTTGCAGCCAGGTAAATTTGAGGGCAGAGTCGAAGTTGCAGCCAGGTAAATTTGAGGGCAGAGTGGAAGTTGGAATCAGGTAAAGTTGAGGGCAGAGTTGAAGTTGGAACCAGTTAAAGTTGAGGACAGAGTGGAAGTTGGAACCAGGTAAAGTTGAAGCCAGAGTGGAAGCTGCAACCAGGTATATTTGAGGGCTGAGTGGAAGTTAAAAGAAGGTAAATTTGAGGGCAGAATGGAAGTTGGAACCTGGTAAATTTGAGGGCAGAGTGGAAGTTGGAACCAGGTAAATTTGAGGGCAGAGTGGAAGTTAAAAGAAGGTAAATTTGAGGGCAGAATGGAAGTTGGAACCTGGTAAATTTGAGGGCAGAGTGGAAGTTGGAACCAGGTAAATTTGAAGCCAGAGCGGAAGTTGGAAAGGGGTAAATCTGAGGGCAGAATGGAAGTTGGAACGGGGTAAATTTGAGGGCAGAGCGGAAGTTGCAACTGGGTAAATGTGGGGACAGAGTGGAAGTTGGAACCAGGTAAATTTCAGGGCAGAGTGGAAGTTGGAACCAGGTAAATTTCAGGGCAGAGTGGAAGTTGGAACCTGGTAAATTTCAGGGCAGAGTTGAAGTTGGAACCAGGTAAATATCAGGGCAGAGTGAAGTTGGAACGAGGTAAATTTGAGGGCAGAGGGGCAGTTCGAACCAGGTAAATTTGAAGCCAGAGCGGAAGTTGGAACGGGGTAAATTTGAGGGCAGAGCGGAAGTTGCAACTGGGTAAATGTGAAGCCAGAGTGGAAGTTGGAACCGGGTAAATTTGAGGGCAGACTGGAAGTTGGAACCTGGTAAAGTTGAGGACAGAGTGGAAGTTGGAACCAGGTAAATTTGAGGGCAGAGTGGAAGTTGGAAGAAGGTAAATTTGAGGGCAGAGTGGAAGTTGGAAGAAGGTAAATTTGAGGGCAGAGTGGAAGTTGGAACCGGGTAAATTTGAGGGCAGAATGGAAGTTGGAACCTGGTAAATGTCAGGGCAGAGTGGAAGTTGGAGCCAGATACGTTTGAGGGCAGAGTGGAAGTTGGAACCAGGTAAATTTGAAGCCAGAGTGGAAGTTGGAACCTGGTAAATTTGAAGCCAGAGTGGAAGTTGGAACGGGGTAAATTTGAGGGCAGAGCGGAAGTTGCAACTGGGTAAATGTGAAGCCAGAGTGGAAGTTGGAACCTGGTAAATGTGAGGGCAGAGTGGAAGTTGGAACCGGGTAAATTTGAGGGCAGAGTGGAAGTTGGAACCTGGTAACTTTGAGGGCAGAGTGGAAGTTGGAAACTGGTACATTTGAGGGCATAGTGGCAGTTGGAACCAGGTAGATTTTAGGGCAGAGTGGCAGTTGGAACCTGGTAACTTTGAGGGCAGAGTGGAAGTTGGAACCTGGTAAAGTTGAGGGCAGAGTGGAAGTTGGAACCAGGTACATTTGAGGACAGAGTGGCAGTTGGAACCAGGTAGATTTTAGGGCAGAGTGGCAGTTGGAACCTGGTAACTTTGAGGGCAGAGTGGAAGTTGGAACCTGGTAAAGTTGAGGGCAGAGTGGAAGTTGGAACCAGGTACATTTGAGGGCATAGTGGCAGTTGGAACCAGGTAGATTTTAGGGCAGAGTGGCAGTTGGAACCTGGTAACTTTGAGGGCAGAGTGGAAGTTGGAACCTGGTAAAGTTGAGGGCAGAGTGGAAGTTGGAACCAGGTAAATTTGAGGGCAGAGTGGAAGTTGGAACCAGGTAAAGTTGAGGACAGAGTGGAAGTTGGAACCTGGTAACTTTGAGGACCGAGTGGAAGTTGGAAACAGGTAAATGTGAAGCCAGAGTGGAAGTTGGAACCTGGTAAATTTGAGGGCAGAGTGGAAGTTGGAACGGGGTAAATCTGAGGGCAGAATGGAAGTTGGAACGGGGTAAATTTGAGGGCAGAGCGGAAGTTGGAACGGGGTTAATCTGAGGGCAGAATGGAAGTTGGAAACTGGTAAAGTTGAGGGCAGAGTGGAAGTTGGAAGAAGGTAAATTTGTGGGCAGAATGGAAGTTGGAACCTGGTAAATTTGAGGGCAGAGTGGCAGTTGGAACCAGGTAGATTTGAGGGCAGAGTGGAAGTTGGAACCTGGTACATTTGAGGGCAGAGTGGCTGTTGGAACCAGGTAGATTTGAGGGCAGAGTGGAAGTTGGAATCTGGTACATTTGAGGGCAGAGTGGAAGTTGGAACCAGGTAAATATCAGGGCAGAGTGAAGTTGTAACCAGGTAAATTTGAGGGCAGAGTGGAAGTTGGAACCTGGTAAATGTGAGGGCAGAGTGGAAGTTGGAACCTGGTAAATGTGAGGGCAGAGTGGAAGTTGGAAACTGGTAAATATCAGGGCAGAGTGGAAGTTGGAACCTGGTAAATTTGAGGGCAGAGTGGAAGTTGGAAACTGGTACATTTGAGGGCAGAGTGGAAGTTGGAACCAGGTACATTTGAGGGCATAGTGGCAGTTGGAACCAGGTAGATTTGAGGGCAGAGTGGCAGTTGGAACCTGGTAAATTTGAAGCCACAGCAGAAGTTGGAACGGGGTAAATTTGAGGGCAGAGTGGAAGTTAGAACCTGGTAAATTTGAGGGCATAGTGGCAGTTTGAACCAGGTAGATTTGAGGGCAGAGTGGAAGTTGGAACCAGGTAAATTTCTGGGCAGAGTGGAAGTTGGAACCAGGTAAAGTTGAGGGCAGAGTGGAAGTTGGAACCAGGTAAATTTGAGGGCAGAGTGGCAGTTGGAACCTGGTAAAGTTGAGGGCAGAGTGGAAGTTGGAACCAGGTAAATTTGAGGGCAGAGTGGCAGTTGGAACCTGGTAAAGTTGAGGGCAGAGTGGAAGTTGGAACCAGGTAAATTTGAGGACAGAGTGGAAGTTGGAACCTGGTAACTTTGAGGACCGAGTGGAAGTTGGAAACAGGTAAATGTGAAGCCAGAGTGGAAGTTGGAACCTGGTAAATTTGAGGGCAGAGTGGAAGTTGGAACGGGGTAAATCTGAGGGCAGAATGGAAGTTGGAACGGGGTAAATTTGAGGGCAGAGCGGAAGTTGGAACGGGGTTAATCTGAGGGCAGAATGGAAGTTGGAAACTGGTAAAGTTGAGGGCAGAGTGGAAGTTGGAAGAAGGTAAATTTGTGGGCAGAATGGAAGTTGGAACCTGGTACATTTGAGGGCAGAGTGGCTGTTGGAACCAGGTAGATTTGAGGGCAGAGTGGAAGTTGGAATCTGGTACATTTGAGGGCAGAGTGGAAGTTGGAACCAGGTAAATATCAGGGCAGAGTGGAAGTTGGAACCGGGTAAATTTGAGGGCAGAGTGGAAGTTGGAACCTGGTAAATGTGAGGGCAGAGTGGAAGTTGGAAACTGGTACATTTGAGGGCATAGTGGCAGTTGGAACCAGGTAGATTTGAGGGCAGAGTGGCAGTTGGAACCTGGTAAATTTGAAGCCACAGCAGAAGTTGGAACGGGGTAAATTTGAGGGCAGAGTGGAAGTTAGAACCTGGTAAATTTGAGGGCATAGTGGCAGTTTGAACCAGGTAGATTTGAGGGCAGAGTGGAAGTTGGAACCAGGTAAATTTCTGGGCAGAGTGGAAGTTGGAACCAGGTAAATTTGAGGGCAGAGTGGCAGTTGGAACCTGGTAAAGTTGAGGGCAGAGTGGAAGTTGGAACCAGGTACATTTGAGGACAGAGTGGCAGTTGGAACCTGGTAAAGTTGAGGGCAGAGTGGAAGTTGGAACCAGGTAAATTTGAGGACAGAGTGGAAGTTGGAACCTGGTAACTTTGAGGACCGAGTGGAAGTTGGAAACAGGTAAATGTGAAGCCAGAGTGGAAGTTGGAACCTGGTAAATTTGAGGGCAGAGTGGAAGTTGGAACGGGGTAAATCTGAGGGCAGAATGGAAGTTGGAACGGGGTAAATTTGAGGGCAGAGCGGAAGTTGGAACGGGGTTAATCTGAGGGCAGAATGGAAGTTGGAAACTGGTAAAGTTGAGGGCAGAGTGGAAGTTGGAAGAAGGTAAATTTGTGGGCAGAATGGAAGTTGGAACCTGGTAAATTTGAGGGCAGAGTGGCAGTTGGAACCAGGTAGATTTGAGGGCAGAATGGAAGTTGGAACCTGGTACATTTGAGGGCAGAGTGGCTGTTGGAACCAGGTAGATTTGAGGGCAGAGTGGAAGTTGGAATCTGGTACATTTGAGGGCAGAGTGGAAGTTGGAACCAGGTAAATATCAGGGCAGAGTGAAGTTGTAACCAGGTAAATTTGAGGGCAGAGTGGCAGTTGGAACCTGGTAAATTTCAGGGCAGAGTGGAAGTTGTAACCAGGTAAATTTGAGGACTGAGTGGCAGTTGGAACAAGGTAAATTTAAGGGCAGAGTGGAAGTTGTAACCAGGAAATGTTGAGGGCAGAGTGGAAGTTGGAACCGGGTAAATTGGGGGGCAGAATGGAAGTTGGAACCAGGTAAATTTAAGGGCAGAGTGGAAGTTGGAACCAGGTAAATTTGAGGGCAGAGTGGAAGTTGGAACCAGGTAAAGTTGAAGCCAGAGTGGAAGCTGCAACCAGGTATATTTGAGGGCTGAGTGGAAGTTAAAAGAAGGTAAATTTGAGGGCAGAATGGAAGTTGGAACCTGGTAAATTTGAGGGCAGAGTGGAAGTTGGAACCAGGTAAATTTGACTGCAGAGTGGAAGTTGGAACCTAGTAAATTTGAGGGCAGAATGGAAGTTGGAACCTGGTAAATTTGAGGGCAGAGTGGAAGTTGGAACCAGGTAAATTTGAGGGCAGAGTGGAAGTTAAAAGAAGGTAAATTTGAGGGCAGAATGGAAGTTGGAACCTGGTAAATTTGAGGGCAGAGTGGAAGTTGGAACCAGGTAAATTTGAAGCCAGAGCGGAAGTTGGAAAGGGGTAAATCTGAGGGCAGAACGGAAGTTGGAACGGGGTAAATTTGAGGGCAGAGCGGAAGTTGCAACTGGGTAAATGTGGGGACAGAGTGGAAGTTGGAACCAGGTAAATTTCAGGGCAGAGTGGAAGTTGGAACCAGGTAAATTTGAGGGCAGAGTGGAAGTTGGAACCTGGTAAATTTCACGGCAGAGTTGAAGTTGGAACCAGGTAAATATCAGGGCAGAGTGGAAGTTGGAACCAGGTAAATTTCAGGGCAGAGTGGAAGTTGGAACCTGGTAAAGTTGAGGGCAGAGTGGAAGTTTAAACGGGGTAAATTTGAGGGCAGAGTGGAAGTTTGAACGGGGTAAATTTGAGGGCAGAGCGGAAGTTGCAACTGGGTAAATGTGAAGCCAGAGTGGAAGTTGGAACCTGGTAAATTTGAAGCCACAGAGGAAGTTGGAATGGGGTAAATTTGAGGGCAGAGTGGAAGTTGGAACCGGGTAAATTTGAGGGCAGAGTGGAAGTTGGAACCTGGTAAATGTGAGGGAAGACTGGAAGTTGAAAACTGGTAAAGTTGAGGACAGAGTGGAAGTTGGAACCTGGTAAAGTTGAGGACAGAGTGGCAGTTAGAACCTGGTAAATTTGAGGGCAGAGTGGCAGTTGGAAGCAGGAAGATTTGAGGGCAGAGTGGAAGTTGGAACCTGGTAAATTTGAGGGCAGAGTGGCAGTTGGAACCAGGTAAATTTGAGGGCAGAGTGGAAGTTGGAAGAAGGTAAATTTGAGGGCAGAATGGAAGTTAGAACCTGGTAAATTTGAGGGCAGAGTGGCAGTTGGAAGCAGGAAGATTTGAGGGCAGAGTGGAAGTTGGAACCTGGTAAATTTGAGGGCAGAATGGAAGTTGGAACCAGGTAAAGTTGAGGAAAGAGTGGAAGTTGGAACCAGGTAAATTTGAGGGCAGAGTGGAAGTTGGAACCTAGTAAATTTGAAGCCAGAGCGGAAGTTGGAAAGGGGTAAATCTGAGGGCATAATGGAAGTTGGAACGGGGTAAATTTGAGGGCAGAGCGGAAGTTACAACTGGGTAAATGTGGGGGCAGAGTGGAAGTTGGAACCAGGTAAATTTCAGGGCAGAGTGCAAGTTGGAACCAGGTAAATTTGAGGGCAGAGTGGAAGTTGGAACCTGGTACATTTGCGGGCAGATTTGAAGTTGGAACCAGGTAAATTTGAGGGCAGAGTTGAAGTTGGATCCAGGTAAATATCAGGGCAGAGTGAAGTTGTAACCAGGTAAATTTGAGGGCAGAGTGGCAGTTGGAACAAGGTAAATTTCAGGGCAGAGTGGAAGTTGGAGCCAGGTACATTTGAGGGCAGAGTGGAAGTTGGAACCTGGTAAATTTAAGGGCAGAGTGGAAGTTGGAACCAGGAAAAGTTGAGGGCAGAGTGGAAGTTGGAACCGGGTAAATTGGGGGGCAGAATGGAAGTTGGAACCTGGTAAATTTGAGGGCAGAGTGGAAATTGGAACCAGGTACATTTGAGGGCAGAGTGGAAGTTGGAACCTGGTAAAGTTGAGGACAGAGTGGAAGTTGGAACCTGGTAAACCTGAAGACAGAGTGGAATTTGGAAGCAGGTAAATTTGAGTGCAGAGCGGAAGTTGGAACGGGGTATATTTGAGGGCAGTGTGGAAGTTAGAACCTGGTAAATTTGAGGGCAGAGTGAAAGTTGTAACCAGGTACATTTGAGGGCAGAGTGGAAGTTGGAACCTGGTAAATTTGAGGGCAGAGTGAAAGTTGTAACCAGGTAAATTTGAGGGCAGAGTGGAAGTTGGAACCTTTTAAATTTGAGCGCAGAGTCGAAGTTGCAGCCAGGTAAAGTTGAGGGCAGAGTGGAAGTTGGAACCAGGTACATTTGAGGGCAGAATGGCAGTTGGAACCAGGTAAATTTGAGGGCAGAGTGGAAGTTGGAACCAGGTAAATTTCTGGGCAGAGTGAAGTTGGAACCAGGTAAATTTGAGGGCAGAGTGGAAGTTGGAACCTGGTAAAGTTGAGGACAGAGTGGAAGTTGGAACCAGGTAAAGTTGAGGACAGAGTGGAAGTTGGAAGAAGGTAAATTTGAGGGCAGAATGGAAGTTGGAACCTGGGTAAATTTGAGGGCAGAGTGGAAGTTGGACAATAAGGAACTGAGGAGTGTGGTTAAACAAAGTAATCTGGGAATGCAGGTTCATAATTTGATGAAAGTGGCTTTATAGTCAGATAGGGTCTTAAAGAGAGCTTTTGGCATATTGGCCTTCATAAATCAAAGTATTGACATCAGGCCATGGGATCACAAACAAGAGAAAATCTGCAGTTGCTGGAAATCCAGGCAACACACACAAAATGCTGGGGGAGCTCAGCATGCCAAGCAGCATCTATTGAAAATAGTACAGTTGAAATTTCAGGCCAAGACCCTTCAGCAGGACTAGAGAAAAAATGATGAGGAATAGATTTAAAGTTGCTGGAGGGTAGAGAATCTCAAGGTGATACGTGAAATCAGGAGGTGGAGGGATGAAGTAAAAAGCTGGGAGGGAACTGATTGACGAAAAAGATACAGGGCTGGAGAATTGGGAGTCGGATAGGAGAGGACAGAAAGAAAAGGAGGGAGGAACACCAGAGGAAGGTGATGGGTAGGCAAGGAGGTAAGTTGAGAGAGGGAATAGGGGATGGGGAATGGCGAAGGGGGTGGGGAATGGCAGAGGGAATGGAGAATGGCGAAGGGTTTGGGGAATGTGAAGGGGTGGGGAATGTGAAGGGGTGGGGAATGTGAAGGGGTGGGGAATGTGAAGGGGTGGGGAATGTGAAGGGTTTGGGGAATGAGAAGGGAATGGGGAATTGTGAAGGGGTGGGGAATGTGAAGGGGTGGGGAATGTGAAGGGGTGGGGAATGTGAAGGGAATGGGGAATTGTGAAGGGGTGGGGAATTGTGAAGGGGTGGGGAGTGTGAAAGGGTGGGGAATTGTGAAGGGGCTGTAGAATGGTGAAGGGGGTGGGGAATTTTGAAGGGGCTGGAGAATGGTGAAGGGGGTGGGGAACGGCAAAGGGGCTGGGGAATGGCGAAGGGGATGGTGGTGCCATTACCAGAAGTTTGTGTCTGAGTCTGTGCTGGTTTCTGCAGGAGTTGACCTCATTCTCCACGTCAGTGTTCATGCAAAATCACTCAATCTTTCTGCTAGTGGTTATTTCCACTTATCGGTTACCTGCCTTGTTCAGACAAGTTACCCCTGACAAAAACCCCCTTCCCCAACAAGGCTGCAGAACGAAACGTTTCCTTTCATTATTCATCATTTTCAGATTCCTGTTGTCTTACCGTCTGCTTTCTCATTTTGCCTGCCCTCACAGTACAGCCCAGGAACAGACCAAATAAATTACTCATCAGGTGGCCAAATTAATCAATCCCTTCTCTCCATATCCTTCTATCTTCCTCACATTCATTGTCTATCTAAACATTTCTTAAAAGTCTCTAATATATCTTCCTCCACCACCCTCCCAGTCAGAGTGTTCCAGGCACCCACCTCTCTGTATGTAAAATAAAGTTTGCCCCTCCCATCTCCTTTGAAATTACCCCTTCTCGCTTTAAATGCATGCCCTCTGGTACTAGACATTTCAACCCTGGGAGATCGACTCTGTCTGTCTACTCTATCTTTGCCTCTCAAAATCTTATAAACCTCTATCTGTTCTTCTCTCAGCCTCCGTTGCTCCAGAGTAAACAACCCAAGTTTGACCAACCTCTCGTTATAGCACATCAAGTCAAGTCAAGTCACTTTTATTGTCATTTTGACTATAACTGTTGGTACAGTACAGAGTAAAAATGAGACAACGTTTTTCAGGACCATGGTTTACATGACACAGTACAAAAACTAGACTGAACTACGTAAAAAAAAACAACACAGAGAAAGCTACACTAGACTGCAGACCTACACAGGACTGCATGAAGTGCACAAAAACAGTGCAGGTATTCAATAAATAATAAACAGGACAATAGGGCAAGGTGTCAGTCCAGGCTCTGGGTATTGAGGAGTCTGATAGCTTGGGGGAAGAAACTGTTACATAGTCTGGTCGTGAGAGCCCAAATGCTTCGGTGCCTTTTCCCAGATGGCAGGACGGAGAAGAGTTTGTATGAGGGGTGCGTGGGGTCCTTCATAATGCTGTTTCCTTTGCGGATGCAGCGTGTAGTGTAAATGTCCGTGATGGCGGGAAGAGAGACCCTGATGATCTTCTCAGCTGACCTCACTATCCAATCCAGGCAACCTCTTCTGCACCGTCTCCAAAGCCTCGACATCTTCCTGTAATGGGGTGACCGGAACGGTATGCAACACTCCAGAGACAGCCCAACTAGAGTTTGATAAAGCTGCAACATGACTTCCTGATGATTGAACTCAATGCCTTGACTAACAATGGCAAGCATGTCATATGCCTTCTTAACCACCCTTCGAACTCTGTAGCCACTTTCAGGGAGCCAAGCATTGTTACTCTCACTTGCTCCCTCCTGCCTGTCAGCCGTTCCTCTATCCATCCTCTAACACCATAGGATTTTACCCTAATAAACAACCTCATGTGTGGCACCTTATCAAGTTGCTTCTGAAAATCAAAGTAAATGACGTCCACTGCCTCTCCTTTGTTCACCCGGCTTGTTACTTCCTCAAAGACCTCTAACAGATTTGTCAGGTAAGATTTCCCTTTCCAGAAACCATGCTGACTTCGACTTATTTTATCAGTAGTCTCCAAGTACCTTGGAACCTCATCCTTAATAGAACATAGAACATAAAATAGTACAGCACAGTACAGACCCTTCGGCCCACAATGTTAACCCAACCCTCAAACCCTGCCTCCCATATAACCCCCCACCTTAAATTCCTCCATATACCTGTCTAGAAGTCTAGAAGTTTCACTAGTGTATCTGCCTCCACCACTGACTCAGGTAGTACATTCCACGGACCAACCACTCTCTGACTGAAAAACCTTCCTCTAATATCCCCCTTGAACTTCCCTTCCCTTAACTTCAACCCATGTCCTCTTGTATTGAGCAGTGGTGCCCTGGGGAAGAGGCGCTGGCTGTCCACTCTGTCTATTCCTCTTAATATCTTGTACATCTCTATCATGTCTCCTCTCATCCTCCTTCTCTCCAAAGAGTAAAGCCCTAGCTCCCTTAATCTCTGATCATAATGCATACTCTCTAAACCAGGCAGCATCCTGGTAAGTCTCCTCTGTACCCTTTCCAATGCTCCTACATCCTTCCTATAGTGAGGCAACCAGAACTGGACACAGTACTCCAAGTGTGGCCTAACCAGAGTTTTATAGAGCTACATCATTACCTCGCAACTCTTAAACTCTATCCCTTGACTTATGAAAGCTAACACCCCATAAGCTTTCTTAACTACCCTGTCTATCTGTGAAGCAACTTTCAGGGATCTATGGACATGTACCCCCAGATCCCTCTGCTCTTCCACACTCCCAAGTATCCTGCCATTTACTTTGTACTCTGCCTTGGAGTTTGTCCTTCCAAAGTGTACCACCTCACACTTCTCCCAGTTGAACTCCATTTGCCACTTCTCAGTCCACTTCTGCATCCTATCAATGTCTCTCTGCAATCTTCGACAACCCTCTACACTATCTACAACACCACCAACCTTTGTGTCATCTGCAAACTTGCCGATCCACCCTTCTACTCCCACATCCAGGTCGTTAATAAAAATCATGAAAAGTAGAGGTCCCAGAACAGATTCTTGTGAGACGCCACTAGTCACAACCCTCCAATCTGAATGTACTCCCTCCACCACGACCCTCTGCCTTCTGCAGGCAAGCCAATTCTGAATACACCTGGCCAAACTTCCTTGGATCCCATGCCGCCTTACTTTCTGAATAAGCCTACTGAGTGGAGCCTTACTAAAATCCATGTTGATCACATCCACAGCACTACCCTCATCTATACGCCTGGTAACCTCCTCAGAGATCTCTATCAGGCTTGTTAGACATGATCTGCCCTTCAGAAAGCCACGCTGACTGTCCCTGATCAGACCATGATTCTCTAAATGCCCATAGATCCTGTCTCAAAGAATAATAATAGACTCCAACATTTTCCCAAACACTGAAGTTAGGCTGAAGGATGTGGACAGTGTAGAGAGAGTGCAGTGGAGATTTACAAGGATGTTTCCTAGATTGAGGAGAGTGCCTTATGAGAATAGGTTGAACTTGGGCTTTTCTCCTTGGAGCGATGGAGGATGAGAGGTGACCTGATAGAGATGTACAAGATGATAAGAGGCATTGATCGTGTGGATAGTCGGAGGCTTTTCCCCAGGGCTGAAATGGCTAACATGAGGGAGCATAGTTTTAAGGTGCTTGGAAATAGATACAAGGGGATGTCAGGTATAAGTTTTTCACACAGAGAGTGGTGAGTGTTTGGAATGCATTGCCAGTGATGGTGGTAGAGGCGGATACAATAGGGTCTTTTAAGAGACTCTTAGATAGGAACGAGGAGCTTAGGAAAATAGAGGTCCATGCAGTAGGGAAACTCTGGGCAACGTTTGAAGTAGGTTACATGCTTGGTAAAACATTGTCAGCCAAAGGCCCTGTTATGGGCTGTAGGTTTTCTATGTTTCTCTTATTTCCTTTCTTTTGCTTTCCTCCCTTCTTAAAGAGTGGAGTGACATTTGCAATCTTCAAGTGATTCTTGAGAGCTTTTGACCAATGCATCCATTCTCTCTTCAGCAACCTCTCCCTGGACTCTGGAATGTAGTCCATCTGGTCCAAGTGATTTATCCGCCTTAAGACCTTTGAGTTTTCCCTTAGTAATAGTAATGGCACTTACTCCAGCTCCCTGACACTCACAGACCTCTGACACAGCTCTAGTTTCTTCCACAGCGAAGACAGATGCAAAGTACCCATTAAGTTCATCTGCCATTTCTTTGTCCCCCACGACTACCTCACCAACATCATTTTCCAGTGGTCCAATATCAACTCACACCTTTCTTTTACTTTTTATATAACTGAAAAATACTTTTAGTATCCTGCTTTATATTATTGGCTAGTTTGCCCTCATATTTCCGCTTTTCCCTTCTTTTCACTTTATACCCCTCCATCCATGTGCATATCCAAACTAGTCTTAAATGTTGAAATCCAAGCCACATTCACCGCTTCCACTGGCAGCTCATTCTACACTCTCACCACCTTCGGAGTGAAGAAGTTTCCCCACAAGTTCCCCTTAAACAGTTTACCTTTCCCCCTTAACCCATGAGCTCTAGTTTTAATCTCACCCAGCATCAGTGGAAAAGCCTGTTTGCATTACCCTGTGACATCAGTACATTGCAACACATAATAATAAAAGAAACAATAAATATACAGTGCTTTCCCCACTATAGGAACCACCCTCTCCACATCCACTGTACAATACCTATAAAAAGTATTTACTCCTATCAAAAGTTTTCATGTTTTATTGAATCACAGTGGTTTTAATTTGACTTTTTTGACACTGATCAATAGAAATGACTCTTTTATGTCAAAGTGACAAATTTCTACAAATTGATCTAAATATATTACAATTATTAAACACAAAATAATTGATTGCATAATTACTCACTCCTTTCAAGTCAGTATTTCGTAGATGCACCTTTGGCAGCAATTACAGCCCTGAGTCTGTGTGGATAGGTCTCCATCAGCTTTGCACATCTGGACACTGCAATTTTTTCCCCATTCTTCTTTACAAAACTGCTCAAGCTCTGTCAGATTACATGGGAATTGTGAGTGAACAGCTCTTTTCAATTCCAGCCACGAATTCTCAATTGGATTGAGATCTGGACTCTGACTTGGCCACTCCAAGATACTAACTTTGTTGTTTTTAAGCCATTTCTGTGTAGCTTTAACTTTAGGCTTGGGGTCATTGTCTAGCTGGAAAACAAATCTTTTCCCAAGTCACAGTTCTCTTGCAGACTGCATTAGGTTTTCCTCCAGGATTTCCCTGTATTTTGCTGCATTTATTTTACCCTCTACCTTCACGAGCCTTCCAGGGCCTGCTGCAGTGAAGCATCCCCACAGCATGATGCAGCCAGCACCATGCTTCAGGGTAGGGATGGTGCAGTATTTGGCTTACACCAAACATAGCATTTAGTCTGATGGCCAAATATCAATTCTTTCAGCTGACTTCAAAGTCTCCCACATGCCTTCTGGCAAACTCTAGCTGAGGTTTCATGTGAGTTTTTTTCAACAGTGGTTTTCTCTTTGCCACTCTCCCATAAAGCTGTGACTGGTGAAGCACCCGGGCAACAACTGTTGTATGTGCAGTCTCTCCCATCTCAGACACTGAAGCTTATAACTCCTCCAGAGTTGTCATAGGTCTCTTGGTGGCCTCCCTCACCAGTTCTGTTCTTGTACAGTCACTCAGTTTTTGAGGACAGTCTGGTCTAGGCAGATTTACAGCTGTACCATATTCTTTCCATTTCTCAATGATTGACTTAACTGTTCTCCAAGCGATATTCAGTAACTTGGAAATTTCCTTGTATCCATTTCATGACTTGTGCTTTTCAATAACCTTTTTGCGGAGTTGCTTGGAGTGTTCTTTTGACTTCATGGTGTAGTTTTGCCAGGATACTGACTCACCAGCAGTTGGACCTTCCAGATACAGGTGTAATTTTACTACAATCAATTGAAACACCTTGACTGCACGCAGGTGATCTCCACTTAACTAACTATGTGACTTCCAAAACCAATTGGCTGCAGCAGTGATGATCTGGTAAAGGGGTGAATCCTTATGCAATCAATTATTTTGTGTTTTATATTTCTTTAATTAATTTTGATCACTTTGTAAAGATCTGTTTTCACCTCAACATAAAAGAGACTTTTTCTGTTGATCAGTGTCAAAAAGAAGCCAAATTAAATCCACTGTGATTCAATGTTGTAAAACAATAAAACATGAAAACTTAAAGGGTTGGTGAATACTTTTTATAGGCACTGTGTATACAGTATGATTAAGTAAGTGGTGAAAAAGAGAACAAAGAAGAAAAAAATAGTGAGCTAGTGCTTATGGGTTCATTGTCATTCAGAAAGCTGATGGCAGAGGCGAAGAAGCTATTCCTGAAATGTTGGATGTGTGCTGCTTACTTCTTACTGCTACCTCCTCCTTGATGGTAGCAGTAAGAAAAGTGCATGTCCTGGGTGCTGGAGGTCCTTAATAATGGATGCTGCCTTTCTGAGACACTGCTTCCTGAAGAAGTCAAGGGTACTTTGTAGGCTAGTACCCAAGATGACACTGGCTAAATTTACAACCCTCAGCAGTTTCTTTCAGTCCTGTGCAGTATATCCCACCCCCCATCCCAGACTGTGATGCAGCCTGTCAGAATGCTCTTCACGGTACATCTATTGAAGTTCTTGAGTGTACTTGTTGACATGCCAAATCTCTTCCAACTCCTAATAAAGTTTAGCCGCTGTCTTGCCTTCTTTATAACTACATCAATATGTTGGGACCAGGTTAGATCCTCAGAGATCTTGACACCCAGGAACCTGAAACTGCTCACTCTCTCCACTTCTGATCCCTCTCTGAGGATTGGTATGTGTTCCTTCATCTTACCCTTCCTGAAGTCCACAATCAGCTCTTTTGTGGACATGTGGTCGATATTTAGGGATATCTTGCAGAATGTTAGGGATAAATTTGTCCCGGTGAGGAAGATAAAGAATGGTAGGGTGAAGGAACCATGGGTGACCAGTGAGGTGGAAAATCTAGTCAGGTGGAAGAAGACAGCATACATGAGGTTTTGAAGGCAAGGAACATATGGGTCTATTGAGGAATATAGGGTAGCAAGAAAGGAGCTTAAGAAGGGGCTGAGAAGAGCAAGAAGGGGGCATGAGAAGGCCTTGGTGAATAGGGTAAAGGAAAACCCCAAGGCATTCTTCAATTATGTGAAGAACAAAAGGTTGACAGTAGTGAAGGTAGGACCGATTAGAGATAAAAGTGGGAAGTTGTGCCTGGAGGCTGTGGAAGTGAGCGAGGTCCTCAATGAATACTTCTCTTCAGTATTCACCAATGAGAGGGAACTTGATGACGGTGAGGACAATATGAGTGAGGTTGATGTTCTGGAGCATGTTGATATTAAGGAAGAAGAGGTGTTGGAGTTGTTAAAATACATTAGGATGAATAAATCCCTGGGGCCTGACAGAATATTCCCCAGGCTGCTTCATGAAGCGAGGGAAGAGATTGCTGAGTCTCTGGCTAGGATCTTTATGTCCTCGTTGTCCACAGGAATGGTACTGGAGGATTGGAGGGAGGAGAATGTTGTCCCCTTGTTCAAAAAAGGTAGTAGGGATAGTCCGGGTAATTATAGACCAGTAAGCCTTACGTCTGTGGTGGGAAAGTTGTTGGAAAAGATTCTTAGAGATAGGATCTATGGGCATTTAGAGAATCATGGTCTAATCAGGGACAGTCAGCATGGTTTTGTGAAGGGCAGATCATGTCTAACAAGCCTAATAGAGTTCCTTGAGGAGGTGACCAGGCATATAGATGAGAGTAGTGCAGTGGATGTGATCTACATGGATTTTAGGAAGGCATTTGACAAGGTTCCACATGGTAGGCTTATTCAGAAAGTCAGAAGGCATGGGATCCAGGGAAGTTTGGCCAGGTGTATTCAGAATTGGCTTGCCTGCAGAAGGCAGAGAGTTGTGGTGGAGGGAGTACATTCAGATTGGAGGGTTGTGACTAGTGGTGTCCCACAAGGATTTGTTCTGGGACATCTACTTTTTGTGATTTTTATTAACGACCTGGATGTGGGGGTAGAAGGGTGGGTTGGCAAGTTTGCAGACAACACAAAGGTTGGTGGTGTTGTAGATAGTGTAGAGGATTGTCAAAGATTGCAGAGAGATATTGATGGGTTGCAGAAGTGGGCTGAGAAGTGGCAGATGGAGTTCAACCCAGAGAAGTGTGAGGTGGTACACTTTGGAAGGACAAACTCCAAGGCAGAGTACAAAGTAAATGGCAGGATACTTGGTAGTGTGGAGGAGCAGAGAGATCTGGGGGTACATGTCCACAGATCCCTGAAAGTTGCCTC
Organism: Hypanus sabinus; assembly: GCF_030144855.1. Lineage (NCBI taxonomy): Eukaryota > Metazoa > Chordata > Chondrichthyes > Myliobatiformes > Dasyatidae > Hypanus > Hypanus sabinus. The sequence continues at coordinate 2,883,857 of NC_082707.1, forward strand.
ACAGGTAGATAGGGTAGTAAAGAAAGCTTATGGGGCATTAGCTTTCATAAGTCAAGGGATAGAGTTTAAGAGTCGCAATTTAATGATGCAGCTCTATAAAACTCTAGATAGGCCACACTTGGAGTACTGTGTCCAGTTCTGGTCACCTCACTGTAGGAAAGATATGGAAGCATTGGAAAGGGTACAGAGGAGATTTACCAGGATGTTGCCTGGTTTAGAGAGTACGCATTATGATCAGAGATTAAGGGAGCTAGGGCTTTACTCTTTGGAGAGAAGGAGGATAAGAGGAGACATGATAGAGGTATACAAGATATTAAGAGGAATAGACAGAGTGGACAGCCAGCGCCTCTTCCCCAGGGCACCACTGCTCAGTACAAGAGGACATGGCTTTAAGGTAAGGGGAGGGAAGTTCAAGAGGGATATTAGAGGAAGGTTTTTCAGTCAGAGAGTGGTTGGTGCGTGGAATGCACTGCCTGAGTCAATGGTGGAGGCAGACACACTAGTGAAGTTTAAGAGACTACTAGACAGGTATATGGAGGAATTTAAGGTGGGGGCTTATATGGGAGGCAGGGTTTGAGGGTCAGCACAACATTGTGGGCTGAAGGGCCTGCAATGTGCTGTACTATTCTATGTCCTATGTTTGTCTTACTGATGTTGAGTGCCAGGTTGTTGCTGCGGCACCACTCCCGTACACCCTCTCGTCACCACCTGAGATTCTCCCAACAATGGTTGCATCATCAGCAAATTTATAGATGGTAATTGAGCTATGCCTAGTCACACAGTCATGGGTATAGAGAGAGTAGAGCAGTGGGCTAAGCACTGCGGTGCACCAGTGTTGATTGTCAGTGAGGAAGAGATGTTATCACCAATCCGTACAGATTGTGGTCTTCCGGTTAGTAAGTCAAGGATCCAATTGCAGGTGGAGGTACAAAGGCCCAGGTTCTGCAACATCTCAATCAGGATTGAGTGAATGATGATGGTATTATCAACACATACAAACAAGCTGAAGGAACTCAGCAGGTTGGATAACATCCGAGGAAACGAACAGTCAACTTTTCGGTCTGAGACCCTTTGTCAGGACTGAAGAAGGAGGGGGCAGGGGCCCAATAAAGAAGCTAGGGGAGGGGGGAAGGAGAAGGCAGGTGGGTGCCAGGTGAAAAACCAATCAGAGGAAAGATCAAGGGCTGGGTGAGGGGAAGCAGGGAGGGGATAGGCAGGAAAAGTGAAGAAGGAATGTAAGGGGAAAGCACAATGGGTAGTAGTAGAAGGCAGAATTATGAGGGAGGTGATAGGCAGCTGGAAGAGGAGGCAGAGTGAAAGTGGGATGGGGGAAGGGGGTGGGAGGGAATGATGGTATTAAATGCTGAGTCATAGTCGATGAACAGCGTCCTGACGTAGGTGTTTGTGTTGTCCAGGTGGTCTAAAGCTGTGTGGAGAACCATTGAGATTGCGTCTGCTGTTGACCTATTGTGGCGATAGGCAAATTGCAATGGGTCCAGGTCCTTTTGAAGATGTCCTCGATACTGGGGAGTCTGGTGCCCATGATGGAACTGGCTGATGTAACTTTCTGCAGCTTTTTCCAATCATGTGCAGTGGCCCCTCCATACCAGACGGTGCTGCAGCCAGTTAGAATGTTATGCGTGGTACACCTGCTGAAGTTTGTGGGTGCGATGATGGGCAGCTGCTGGTTGGTGCTGAGTTCACTGGGAGGATCCCTCACATCTTTTTTGTAATACTTACCGGGAGCATTGCAGACCCATCCCACAACCTGTTGCCGTCAGAAAGGAGGTTTAGAAGCACCAAATCTAGGGAATGGCTGCTTCCTTCAGACCGTGAGACTAATAATTACCCTGCCAGCACCGAGGTCTCGTCACTAGGACAGCGAACTGTTTACTGCTTACCTGTGCTGCAGACTGCATTCATTTTGAAATATACTTTATTAACTTATTTATGGTAATATTTTGATTTACATGCTGTGTGTAATATATATTTTAGACCAAAAGACCAGAGGACGTTGGGGCTGAATTAGGCAATTGGGCCCGTCTGGTCCGCCATTCAAGTATAGCTGATCATTTTTTCCCTCTCCTTAGCCTTCTCCTGTTTACTGTTTATCTGTGCTGCATACTACATGCATTTTCAATTGTACTTTATTAACTGACTTATTGTAATATTTTATTTTATGTGCTGTGAGTGGTAGATATTATGTGGGTGCACCATAGTCTGGAGGAACGTTGTTTCATTTGGTTGTATATGCAGACAGCTGACAATAAACTTGACCACAGTCTGGAGAATGTTTCATTTCGTTGTATATATGTTCAGTCAGCTGACAATAAAATTGAAATTGAACTTCTCTTTCTTTCAGAATGTCTACCAACCTTTGGCTCCTATTTCAGCTCCAGCTCCAGCTCCGGTTCAAAATCCAGTTCCAGCTTCGGCTCCTGCACCGAATGTCCCTGTGGCCAGGCCAGAGGATGAGTTGGACCGTCTCACAAAGAAGATGTTGTATGATATGGACCATCCACCATCTGATGATTACTTTGGTAAAGAGAACTTGTCTAACCAAGATCTAAATAACAAGTTTGACTTTCTCCAGTATCTCGTACTTTTCTACAATCCATGTGCTTATCTAAGAGTACCTTAAACGTATCTGTTTCTAGCAGCACCCCGGCAGTGTGTTCCACTCTCTGTGTGAAGACCATAAGATATAAGAGCAGAAGTAGGCTGTTCAGCCCATCGAGTCTGCTCCGCCATTCTATCATCCCCACTCACCTGCCTTCTCGCCGTATCCTGGGAAACCAAGAATTTATCCATCTGTCTTAAATACACCCAATGACTTGGCATCCACAGCCTTTGTTGGCAACAAATTTCTCCACATTTCTGTTCTAAATGGATATCTTCCATCCTGAAACTGTGCCCTCTTGTCCTGGACTCCACTACCATGGGAAATAACTTTGCAATTGCTATTCTGCTCAGGCATTTTAACATTAGAAATGCTTCTATGAGATCCCCCCTCTTTCTCCTGAAACCCAGGGAATACAGCCCAAGAGCTGCCAGACGTTCCTCATATGATTACCCGTTCTCTGACAAACCCCCTATACTTCCCACACATAAGCCATTTACAACCTGGCTTTCCACTCTGTCTGCCCTCTTATCATCCTGTTCACCTCTCATCCTCCTTCACTCCAAGGAGAAACACCCAAGCTCACTCAACCTATTCTCAAGAGACATGTTCTCTAATCCAGGCAGTATCCAGCATGATTCTGACGTGGATAAAGCTCCAACAATGACATGGGTCCAACACATACAGGGGTCTAACACTGACACGGGTCCAACACTGACACAGGACCAACACTGACACAGAACCAACACTGACACGGGTCCAACACTGACACAGGACCAACACTGACACAGAACCAACACTGACACAGAACCAACACTGACACAGAACCAACACTGACACAGAACCAACACTGACACGGGTCCAACACTGACACCAGGACCAACACTGACACAGAACCAACACTGACACGGGTCCAACACTGACACAGAACCAACACTGACACGGGTCCAACACTGACACAGGACCAACACTGACACAGAACCAACACTGACACAGAACCAACACAGACACAGGACCAACACTGACACAGAACCAACACAGACACAGAACCAACACTGACACAGGACCAACACTGACACAGGACCAACACTGACACGGGTCCAACACTGACACAGGACCAACACTGACACAGAACCAACACTGACACGGGTCCAACACTGACACAGAACCAACACTGACACAGAACCAACACTGACACAGGACCAACACTGACACAGGACCAACACTGACACGGGTCCAACACTGACACAGAACCAACACTGACACAGAACCAACACTGACACGGGTCCAACACTGACACAGGACCAACACTGACACGGGTCCAACACTGACACAGGACCAACACTGACACGGGTCCAACACGGACACAGAACCAACACTGACACAGAACCAACACTGACACGGGTCCAACACTGACACAGAACCAACACGGACACAGAACCAACACTGACACAGAACCAACACTGACACAGAACCAACACTGACACAGAACCAACACTGACACAGAACCAACACTGACACAGGACCAACACTGACACAGAACCAACACTGACACGGGTCCAACACTGACACAGGACCAACACTGACACAGAACCAACACTGACACAGAACCAACACTGACACAGGACCAACACTGTCACAGAACCAACACTGACACAGAACCAACACTGACACAGAACCAACACTGACACAGAACCAACACAGACACAGGACCAACACTGACACAGGACCAACACTGACACAGGACCAACACTGACACAGAACCAACACTGACACAGAACCAACACTGACACAGGACCAACACTGACACAGGACCAACACTGACACGGGTCCAACAATGACACAGAACCAACACGGACACAGAACCAACACGGACACAGAACCAACACTGACACAGGACCAACACTGACACAGAACCAACACTGACACAGAACCAACACTGACACAGGACCAACACTGACACAGGACCAACACTGACACGGGTCCAACACAGACACGGGTCCAACACTGACACAGGTCCAACACTGACACGGGTCCAACACAGACGGGTCTAACACTGACACGGGTCCAACACAGACACGGGTCCAACACTGACACGGGTCCAACACTGACACAGAACCAACACAGACACAGAACCAACACTGACACAGAACCAACACTGACACGGGTCCAACACTGACACAGGACCAACACTGACACAGAACCAACACAGACACAGGACCAACACTGACACAGGACCAACACTGACACGGGTCCAACAATGACACAGAACCAACACGGACACAGAACCAACAATGACACAGAACCAACACTGACACAGGACCAACACTGACACAGAACCAACACTGACACAGAACCAACACTGACACAGGACCAACACTGACACAGGACCAACACTGACACAGAACCAACACTGACACAGAACCAACACTGACACAGGACCAACACTGACACAGAACCAACACTGACACGGGTCCAACACGGACACAGAACCAACACTGACACAGAACCAACACTGACACAGAACCAACACTGACACAGAACCAACACTGACACAGAACCAACACTGACACGGGTCCAACAATGACACAGATCCAACACTGACACAGGACCAACACTGACACAGAACCAACACTGACACGGGTCCAACACTGACACAGAACCAACACTGACACAGAACCAACACTGACACAGAACCAACACTGACACGGGTGCAACACTGACACAGAACCAACACTGACACAGAACCAACACTGACACGGGTCCAACACTGACACAGAACCAACACTGACACAGGACCAACACTGACACAGGACCAACACTGACACGGGTCCAACACAGACACGGGTCCAACACGGACACGGGTCCAACACTGACACAGAACCAACACTGACACAGAACCAACACTGACACGGGTCCAACACTGACACAGAACCAACACTGACACAGGACCAACACTGACACAGGACCAACACTGACACGGGTCCAACACAGACACGGGTCCAACACTGACACAGGTCCAACACTGACACAGAACCAACACTGACACGGGTCCAACACTGACACAGAACCAACACTGACACAGGACCAACACTGACACAGAACCAACACTGACACAGGACCAACACTGACACAGGACCAACACTGACACGGGTCCAACACAGACACGGGTCCAACACTGACACAGGTCCAACACTGACACGGGTCCAACACAGACGGGTCTAACACTGACACGGGTCCAACACAGACACGGGTCCAACACTGACACGGGTCCAACACTGACACAGAACCAACACAGACACGGGTCCAGCACAGACGGGTCTAACACTGACACGGGTCCAACACAGACACGGGTCCAGCACAGACACGGGTCCCACACAGACAGGGGTCTAACACTGACAGAACCAACACTGACACGTGTCCAACACAGACAGGTGTCTAACATTGACACAGGACCAACACTGACACGGGTCCAACACTGACACAGAACCAACACAGACACGGGTCCAGCACAGACATGGGTCTAACACTGACTGGGGTCTAACGTTGATATGCATCTAGGACTGACAGAGGTCTAAGGCAGCGGAAGGTGTACTGCTGACAAATCTGTCTGGGAATATATCCGGAAGGTGGGGATGTTGCTGAGTTGCAGCTTTTGCCTGCTCACAGAAGCTGTCCCATCTCTCTGATCCACAGAGTCCTGGAGTCTGGCTCTGTTCTCTCCCAGCCAGACGATGAATAGATCACAATAGTAAGATTCCACCTCAGATGAATAATCCCGTTCCTGTGTCCTGTCACTGAATGATGTTTGGCACGGCAGCCGCAGCTGGCTGTATCCTCCGAGAACTGCAACTTTGTCCTGTCGTGAAAGCTCAAGTTCAAGTTCAGTTTATTGTCGTTTGATCGTACACATGTATACCGCCAAATGAAGCAACGTTCCTCTGGACCAAAGTGTACATATAGCTCACAGACAACATATAATGTAATATTACCACAAATAAATTTACAATAATAAGATGCATTATGAAGCAAGATAAAAAGTAAACGGTATAATGCTACTGGTGCTTCATACGTGACGAGACTGGGTGGTGACAGGGAGTTCAGTATCTCAGTCTGGGGGAAGAAGCTGTTTCCCATATTAACAGTCCTTGTCCTAATGCTACAGTACCTCCCTGCCTGATTGTTGGACAGATGAGGGGGATCATTGTCGATGCTAATGGCCCTGTGTTTGCAGCCTTCCTGATAAATACCTCTACTGGGTGGGACAGAGACCCCAGTGATCCTCCCAGCATCCTCACAATCCTTCGTAGGGACTCACTGTCAGATGCCTTACAGTTCCTGTACCGGACGGTCAGGACACTCTCAGTGGTGCTCCTGTAAAGATTGGTTAGGGTGGAGTGGAACTTCATATTGCCTGCAGGTCACAGCTGGCTGCCTCTGCCGAGAGAGGAAGTGGCTGCCAGGCCAGGGCTGATGCACAGCTTGGATCCTTCCAGCCACTGCACTTTTCCAAGTGGGAAAGTTTTTCCAAGACACTTCCGTGGTCTGGCAGTGTTCCAGTGTTTCTAGGGAGAACGGTTCAGCTGTTTGCCAATTTGTGTTGCTGGAGACCAGCTATTATCGGCCTACCAGGGAAGCTGGAGTAAGCAATCAGATAAGCAGCAGAACTGGACCATTCAGCCCATCGAGTCTGCTCCATCATTCCAACATGGCAGATTTATTATCCCTCTAAACTCCATTCTCCTGCCTGCCCCCGTAAACTTTGATGCACTGACTAATCATGAACCTACCAACTTTAAATATGAACAACACCACACACAAAATGCTGGTAGAACACAGCAGGCCAGGCAGCATCTATAGGGAGAAGCACTGTCGACGTTTCGGGCCGAGACCCTTCGTCAGGACTAACCGAAAGGAAAGATAGTAAGAGATTTGAAAGTAGTGGGGGGAGGGGGAAATGCAAAATGATAGGAGAAGACCGGAGGGGGTGGGAAGAAGCTAAGAGCTGGAAAGATGATTGGCGAAAGTGATACAGAGCTGGAGAAGGGAAAGGATCATGGGACGGGAGGCCTCGGGAGAAAGAAAGTGGGAGGGGAGCACCAGAGGGAGATGGAGAACAGGCAAACAACTAAATATGTCAGGGATGGGGTAAGAAGGGGAGGAGGGGCATTAACGGAAGTTAGAGAAGTCAATGTTCATGCCATCAGGTTGGAGGCTACCCAGCCGGCATATAAGGTGTTCCTCCAACCTGAGTGTGGCTTCATTTTGACAACAGAGGAGACCATGGATAGACATATCAGAATGGGAATGGGACGTGGAATTAAAATGTGTGGCCACTGGGAGATCCTGCTTTTTCTGGCGGACCGAGCGTAGGTGTTCAGCAAAACGGTCTCCCAGTCTGCGTCAGGTCTCACTAATATATAAAAGGCCACACTGGGAGCACCGGACGCAGTATACCACACCAGCCGACTCACAGGTGAAGTGTCGCCTCACCTGGAAGGACTGTCTGGGGCCCTGAATGGTGGTGAGGGAGGAAGTGTAAGGGCAGGTGTAGCACTTGTTCTGCTTACAAGGATAAGTGACAGGAGGGAGATCAGTGGGAAGGGATGGGGGGTACGAGTGGACAAGGGAGTCGCGTAGGGAGCGATCCCTGTGGAAAGCAGAAAGTGGGGGAGGGAAAAATGTGTTTGGTAGTGGGATCCCGTTGGAGGAGGCGGAAGTTACTGAGAATTATACGTTGGACCTGGAGGCTGGTGGGGTGGTAAGTGAGGACAAAGGGAACCCTATCCCGAGTGGGGTGGCGGGTGTATGGGGTGAGGGCAGATGTGCGAGAAATGGGAGAGATGCGTTTGAGAGCAGAGTTGATGGTGGATGAAGGAAAGCCCCTTTGTTCAAAAAAGGAAGACATCTCCTTCGTCCTGGAATGAAAAGCCTCAGCCTGAGAGCAGATGCGACAGAGACGGAGGAATTGTGGGAAAGGGATAGCCTTTTTGCAAGAGACAGGGTGGGAAAAGGAATAGTCCAGGTAGCTGTGAGGGTCTGTAGGCTTATAGTAGATATCAGTAGATAGGCCGTCTCCAGAGATGGAGACAGAACGATCAAGAAAGGGGAGGGAGGTGTCGGAAATGGAGCAGGTAAATTTGAGGGCAGGGTTTAAATATAAACCATATAACAATCACAGCACGGAAACAGGCCATCTCGGCCCTCCTAGACCGTGCCGAACTCTTAATCTCTCCTAGGCCCACCTACCTGCACTCAGCCCATAACCCTCCACTCCTTTCCTGTCCATATACCTATCCAATTTTACCTTAAATGACACAACTGAACTGGCCTCTACTGCTTCTACAGGAAGCTCATTCCACACAGCTATCACTCTCTGAGTAAAGAAATACCCCTCGTGTTTCCCTTAAACTTTTGCCCCCTAACTCTCAAATCATGTCCTCTCGTTTGAATCTCCCCTACTGTCAATGGAAACAGCCTATTCACGTCAACTCTATCTATCCCTCTCAAAATTTTAAATACCTCGATCAAATCCCCCCTCAACCTTCTATGCTCCAATGAATAGAGACCTAACTTGTTCAACCTTTCTCTGTAACTTAAGTGCTGAAACCCAGGTAACATCCTAGTAAATCGTCTCTGCACTCTCTCTAACTTATTGATATCTTTCCTATAATTCAGTGACCAGAACTGTACACAATATTCCAAATTTGGCTTTACCAATGCATTGTACAATTTTAACATTACATCCCAACTTCTGTACTCAATGCTCTGATTTATAAAGGCCAGTGTTCCAAAAGCCGTCTTCACCACCCTATCTACATGAGACTCCACCTTCAGGGAACTATGCGCTGTTATTCCTAGATCTCTCTGTTCCTCTGCATTCCTCAATGCCCTACCATTTACCCTGTATGTTCTATTTGGATTATTCCTGCCAAAATGTAGAACCTCACACTTCTCAGCATTAAACTCCATCTGCCAACATTCAGCCCATTCTTCTAACTGGCATAAATCTCCCTGCAAGCTTTGAAAACCCACCTCATTATCCACAACACCTCCTACCTTAGTATCATCGGCGTACTTACGAATCCAATTTACCACCCCATCATCCAGATCATTTATGCATATTACAAACAACATTGGGCCCAAAACAGATCCCTGAGGCACCCCGCTAGTCACCGGCCTCCATCCCGATAAACAATTATCCACCACTACTCTCTGGCATCTCCCATCTAGCCACTGTTGAATCCATTTTATTACTCCAGCATTAATACCTAATGACTGAACCTTCTTAACTAACCTTCCATGTGGAACTTTGTCAAAGGCCTTGCTGAAGTCCATATAGACTACATCCACTGCCTTACCCTTGTCAACATTCCTCGTAACTTCTTCAAAAAATTCAATAAGGTTTGTCAAACATGACCTTCCACGCACAAATCCATGCTGGCTACTCCTAATCAGATCCTGTCTATCCAGATAATTATTAATACTATCTCTAAGAATACTTTCCATCAATTTACCCACCACTGATGTCAAACTGACAGGTCTATAATTGCTAGGCTTACTTCTAGAACCTTTCTTAAACAATGGAACCACATGAGCAATATGCCAATCCTCCGGCACAATCCCCGTTTCTAATGACATCTTAAAGATCTCCGTCAGAGCTCCTGCTATTTCTACAGAAACTTCCCTCAAGGTCCTGGGGAATATCCTGTCAGGACCCGGAGAGTTATCCACTTTTAAACTTATTAAAAGCACCAGTACTTCCACCTCTTTAATTGTCATAGGTTCCATAACTTCCTTACTTATTTACCACACCTTACACAATTCAATATCCTTCTCCTTAGTGAATACCGAAGAGAAGAAATCGTTCAAAATCTCTCCCATCTCCCTCGGCTCCACACATAGCTGACCACTCTGATTCTCTAAGGGGCCAATTTTATCCCTCACTATCCTCTTGCTTTTAATATAACTGTAGAAACCTTTCGGATTTACTTTCACCTTATTTGCCAAACCAACCTCGTATCTTCTTTTAGCTTTTCTAATCTCTTTCTTAAGATTCTTTTTACATTCTTTATATTCCTCGAGCAATTCCTTTACTCCATGCTGCCTATATCTATTGTAGACATCCCTCTTTTTCCGAACCAAATTTCTAATATCCCTTGAAAACCATGGTGCTTTCAAACCTTAAACCTTTCCTTTCAACCTAACAGGAACATAAAGATTCTGTACCCTCATAATTTCACCCTTAAATGACCTCCATTTCTCTATTACATCCTTCCCATAAAACAACTTGACCCAATCCACTCTCTCTAAATCCCTTCGCATCTCCTCAAAGTTAGCCTTTCTCCAATCAAAAATTTCAACTCTAGGTCCTGTCCTGTCCTTCTCCATAATTATATTGAAGCTAATGCTATTGTGATCACTGGACCCAAAGTGTTCCCCAACACGTACATCTGTCAGCTGACCTATCGCATTCCCTAACAGGAGATCCAACACTGCCCCATCTCTAGTCGGTACTTCTATGAATTGTTGCAAAAAACTATCCTGCACACATTTCACAAACTCTAATCCATCCAGCCCTTTTACAGAATGAGTTTCCCAGTCTATGTGTGGAAAATTAAAATCTCCCACAATCACAACCTTGTGTTTACTACAAATATCTGCTATCTCCTTACACATTTGCTCTTCCAACTCACGTGCCCCATTCGGTGGCCTATAATACACTCCTATCAGTGTTACTGCACCTTTCCCATTCCTCAATTCCACCCAAATAGCCTCCCTAGAGGAGCTCTCTAATCTATCCTTCCAAAGCACCGCCATAAGATTTTCTCGGACAAGCAATGCAACACCTCCTCCTCTGGCCCCTCCTACTCTATCACACCTGAAGCAACTAAATCCAGGAATATTTAGTTGCCAATCACACCCTTCCTGCAACCATGTTTCACTAATAGCTACAACATCATAATTCCAGGTATCAATCCACGCTTTAAGCTCATCCACCTTTCTTACAATGCTCCTAGCATTAAAATAGATACATTTAAGATACTCTCCACCTCCTCCTCTCTTTTCATCCCTAACAATGCATTCAAATTTATTATCCTTTTTTTTTCGCCCCTACATCTTCGGGCTGAGTGCATCCCTTCTCCATCACCTGCCTTTCCTCCCTCACACATTGTCTCTTTACTTGCTCTACTGGTGAACTAACCTCCTCTCCCATAGTTTCCTCAAATTGATGTATGTACAAGCATTAAAATACTGACCTCAGCACACATGGCCCCTCCCATTCTGCAGTGCTGTTCACGAGCAGCCGATCAGGAAGGACCTGAGAAAACTGGCCCTTCCTCTTTCAAATACAGCACCAGGGTGTACTACATCGCCTCAACACCAGACCTTCATAAGACATGGAGAATTAGGCCATTCAGCCCAGCAAGTCTGCCCTGTCATTCCATCACGGTTGATTTATAATTCCTCTCAACCCTATCTCCCTGTAACCTTTGATGCCCTGACCAATGAAGCACCTATCAATCTCGGCTTTAAATACACCCAGTGTCTTGGCCTCCACAACCGTCTGCAGCAGTGAATTCCGCAGACTCACCGTCCTCTGGCTAAAGAAATTCCTCCTCATCTCTGTTTGAAATGGACAGCCCTCAGTTCTGAGGCTCTGCCTTGTGATCCTCGTCTCTCCCACTATAGGAAGCACAGAAAACCCACAGCACAATACAGGCCCTTCAGCCCACAAAGTTGTGCCGAACATGTCCGTACCTTAGCAATTACTAAGCTTACCCATAGCCCTCTATTTTTCTAAGCATCATGTATCAATCCAAAAGTCTCTTAAAAGACCCTATCGTATTCGCCTCCACCACCGTTGCCGGCAGCTCATTCCACGCACTCACCACTCTCTGTGTAAAAAACTTACCCCGACATCTCCTCTGTACCTACTCCCCAGCACCTTAAACCTGTGTCCTCTTGTGGCAACCATTTCAGCCCTGGGAAAAAGCCTCTGACTATCCACACGATCAATGCCTCTCATCATCTTATACTCCTCTATCAGGTCACCTCTCACCCTCCGTCACTCCAAGGAGAAAAGGCCGAGTTCACTCAACCTATTCTCATAAGGCATGCTCCCAAATCCAGCAACATCCTTGTAAATCTCCTCTGCACCCTTTCTACAGTTTCCCCATGCTTCCTGTGGTGAGGCAACCAGAACTGAGCACAAAACTCCAACCAGGGTCCTATATCGTTGCAACATTACCTCTCTGCTCCTAAATTCAACTCCACAATTGATGAAGGCCAATACACAGTATGCTTTCTTAACCACAGAGTCAATCTCAGCAGCTGCTTTGAGCGTCTTATGGACTCAGACCCCAAGATCCCTCTGATCCTCCGCACTGCCAAGAGCCTTGCCATTAATACTATATTCTGCTATCATATTTGACCTACCAAAATGAACCACTTCACACTTATCTGGGTTAAACTCCATCTGCCTTCTGAAGTCCATATAGACTACATCCACTGCCTTACCCTCGTCAACATTCCTCGTAACTTCTTCAAAAAATTCAATAAGGTTTGTCAAACATGACCTTCCACGCACAAATCCATGCTGGTTACTCCTAATCAGATCCTGTCTATCCAGATAATTATAAATACTATCTCTAAGAATACTTTACATTAATTTACCAACCACTGATGTCAAACTGACAGGTCTATAATTGCTAGGCTTACTTCTAGAACCCTTTTTAAACAATGGAACCACATGAGCAATACGCCAATCCTCCGGCACAATCCCCGTTTCTAATGACATCTGAAAGATCTCCGTCAGAGCTCCTGCTATCTCTACACAAACTTCCCTCAAGGTCCTGGGGAATATCCTGTCAGGACCTGGAGATTTTAAATATGACTTTGTCTCCACAGCTGGCAACGGCAATGAATTCTACAGATTCAAAACCTTCTGGCTAAAGGAATTCCTCCTCATTTCTGTTCTAAATGGACGTCCCTCTATTCTGAGGCTGAGCCCTCTGCTCTTGGACTCCCCCACTATAGAAAATGTCCTCTCCACATCCACTCTATCTAGGCCTTTCAACATTGGATGGGTTTCAATGAGTTCAGAGCTGCTCTTCTGCACCCCACAGTCGTAATGCTTGTTTATTTGAGTTACTGTCACCTTCCTATCATTCTTGAACCATTCTCCTCTGACCTCTCTCATTAACAATGCATTTTTGCCTACACAACTGACACTCACTGGATTTTTCTTGCTTTTCACACCATTCTCTGTAAACTCTAGAGATTGTTGTACTTGAAAATCCTAGGAAATCAGTTTCTGACATATTCAAACCACCCTATCTGACACAAGCAATTATTCCACGGTCAAAGTCACTTGAATCACATTTCTTCCCATTCTGATGTTTGGTCTGAACAACAACTGAATCTCTTGATCATGCCTGTGTGCTTTTCTGCATTGAGTTGCTGCCACATGATTGGCTGATTATATACTTGCATTGAGCAGGTGTAAGTGATACAATGGTCACTGAGTGTGAGTGCTTTACACAGAGTGGAGAGTGCATGGAGCGCCTTGCCGGGGGCGGTGGGAGGGTCATTGAAGGGACTCTTAGATAGGCACGTGGATGATAGAAAAGTGGAGGGTTACGTAGGAGGGAAGGGTCAGATTCATCAAAGAGTGCTTGGAACGTAGAGCAGTGTTGCATAGGAACATGCCCTGAGGCCCACAATGTTGTGCCAAACTATTTAAATTTTTAATCAAAAGGCCAATCTCTTCTGCCCTCACCAAGTCTATATACATTTCCCTCACATTTACGTGACTATCTAAATATCTTTTAATAGTCCCTAATGTATATAAACATATCGAAATTAAGAAAGAGGATGTGCTGGAGCTTTTGAAAAGCATTAAGTTAGATAAGTCACCAGGACCGGATGAGTTATAAGCAAGGATACTGTGGAAAGCAAAGGGGGAGATTGCTGAGCCTCTGGTGAAGTTATTTGCATCATCAATGGGGACAGGAGAGGTTCCAGAGGATTGGAGGGTTGCAAATTATGAGGGAACAGATCGAGTTGACGTGGATAGGCTTTTTCCATTGAGAGTAGTGGAGATTCAAACAAGAGGACATGAGTTGAGAGTTAGGGGGCAAAAGTTTAAGGGTAACACGAGGGGGAATTTCTTTACTCAGAGAGTGGTAGCTGTGTGGAACGAGCTTCCAGTAGAAGTGGTAGAGGCAAGTTCGGTATTGTCATTTGAAGTAAAATTGGATAGACATATGGACGGGAAAGGAATGGAGGGTTATGGGCTGAGTGCAGGTCAGTGGGACTAGGTGAGAGTAAGCATTTGGCACGGACCAGAAGGGCCGAGATGGCCACGTCAACTCGATCTATCCCCTTCGTTATTTTAAATACCTCTATCGTCCCCCCTCAACCTTCTACGCTCCAAAGAATAAAGACCTAACTTGTTCAACCTTTCCCTGTAACTTAGGTGCTGAAACCCAGGTAACATTCTAGTAAATCTTCTCTGTACTCTCTCTATTTTGTTGACATCTTTCCTATAATTCGGTGACCAGAACTGTACACAATGCTCCAAATTCGGCCTTACCAATGCCTTGTACAATTTTAACATTACATCCCAACTCCTATACTCAATGCTCTGATTTATAAAGGCCAGTATACCAAAAGTTTTCTTCACCACCCTATCCACATGAGATTCCACCTTCAGGGAACTATGCACCATTATTCCTAGATCACTCTGTTCTACTGCATTCTTCAATGCCCTACCATTTAGTCTGGAGATAGTCTGGAGGGCTGTCAGAGGTTACAGCAGGACATCGATAGGATGCAGAACTCAGCTGAGAAGCGGCAGATGGACCTCAATTCAGATAAGTATGAAGTGATTCATTTCGGTAGGTCAAATTTGAAGACAGAATATAATATAAATGGTAAGACTCTTGGCAGTGTGGAAGATCGGAGAGATCTTGGGGTCCGAGTCCATAGGACACTCAAAGCTGCTGCACAGGTTGACAGAGTCGTTAAGAAGGCATATGGTGTGTTGACCTTCATCAACCAGGGGATTGAGTTCAAGAGCTATGAGGTACTTGTTCAGACCCCTCTTCGAGTACTGTGCTCAGTTCTGGTCACCTCACTACAGGAAGGATGTGGAAACTATACAGAGGGTGCAGAGAAGATTTACAAGGATGTTGTCTGGGTTGGAGAGCATGCCTTATCAGATCAGGTGATGAACCCATGGACACTACCTCACTATTTTTCCCTCTTTTTTGCACAGCTTATAGTACATAACTTTAATTTTTAACATATTTTCTCATTGTAATTATAGTTATTTTATTATGGGTTGCAATGTACTGCTGCTGCAGAACAACAAATTTCACAACAAATACTAGCGATAGAGTCAAAAATCTCAGCACAGAAACCAGCTTTTAGCTTGCCTAGTCCCTGCCAACCCTTTAAAACACCTACTCCCATCATTCTGATTTTGAATTGAATTGAATGGTACAGGCTCATTGGGCCAGAAGGTGTCTGAGCCAGAATCAGAACCAGCTTCATTTCCACTGACATACACTGTAAAATGTGTTGCTTAGTGGCAGCAGTTCAGAACCATACATAAAAAAATCACTAGAGGTTTCAACAAGAAATTTAAATATATAAATAAATAAACAGAAAAGAGGACAAAATGAGATACACTGTTGGTGGGTTATATGGAGCTGTAGCTACCAACACAAATGCCATGGAAGCATTGTGTCCCGGAGTTCAGATTTCAGTTCCAGGGCCTTTTGTAAGGACTTTGTACATTAGCCACGTGACATGAGTTTTCCCAAGATGAGATAAATAACTAAAATGAGAAGGAGAACAGTTCCTGCTGATTGTCTCGTGCCAGGCTGCCGTATTTATGGTGAACTGTCTTTGCAGGCCAGTGTGTGCGCTGTGGGGAGAGTGTCATTGGGGATGGAGCCGGGTGTACCGCCATGGACCAAGTCTTCCATGTGGATTGCTTCAGCTGCGTGACCTGTGGCCACAAGCTGCGAGGACAGGCTTTCTATGCGGTGGAGAAGAAGTCTTACTGTGAGCCCTGCTACATTGTGAGTGCGAGACAACTGTTCATGCTGTACGCGTGTGACGGAAGGAGACAAATCAGGCAGCTAAGCCACTGTCTGTACTGCCGCACTCTCTGCGGTGGCATCGTCAGGTTCAAGTTTATGGTCACCTGCCTGTACACATATACAGCCAAATGAAACAGCGATCCTCGATATCACAGTCAGGTTTATTGTCGCCTGTCTGTACACATATACAGCCAAATGAAACAGCGTTCCTCGATAGCACAGTCAGGTGTATTGTCGCCTGTCTGCACACATATACAGCCAAACGAAACAGCCTTCCTCGATACCACAGTCAGGTTTATTGTCACCTGCCTGTACACATATACAGCCAAACGAAACAGCGTTCCTCGACACCACAGTCAGGTTTATTGTCACCTGCCTGTACACATATACAGCCAAATGAAACAGTATTCCTCGATACCACAGTCAGGTTTATTGTCGCCTGCCTGCACACATATACAGCCAAATGAAACAGTGTTCCTCGATACCACAGTCAGGTTTATTGTCTCCTGTCTGTACACATATACAGCCAAAAGAAACAGCGTTCCTCGACACCACAGTCAGGTTTATTGTCGCCTGCCTACACACATATACAGCCAAACGAAACAGCGTTCCTCGATACCACAGTCAGATTTATTGTCGCCTGCCTACACACATATACAGCCAAACGAAACAGCGTTCCTCGATACCACAGTCAGGTTTATTGTCACCTGACTGTACACACATATACAGCCAAATGAAACAGCGTTCCTCGATACCCCAGTCAGGTTTATTGTCACCTGACTGTACACACATATACAGCCAAACGAAACAGTGTTCCTCTATACCACAGTCAGGTTTATTGTCACCTGCCTGTACACATATACAGCCAAACGAAACAGCGTTCCTCGATACCACAGTCAGGTTTATTGTCACCTGCCTGTACACATATACAGCCAAATGAAACAGCGTTCCTCGATAGCACAGTCAGGTGTATTGTCGCCTGACTGCACACATATACAGCCAAATGAAACAGCGTTCCTCGATACCACAGTCAGGTTTATTGTCACCTGCCTGTACACATATACAGCCAAACGAAACAGCGTTCCTCGATACCACAGTCAGGTTTATTGTCACCTGCCTGTACACATATACAGCCAAATGAAACAGTATTCCTCGATACCACAGTCAGGTTTATTGTCGCCTGCCTGCACACATATACAGCCAAATGAAACAGTGTTCCTCGATACCACAGTCAGGTTTATTGTCTCCTGTCTGCACACATATACAGCCAAACGAAACAGCGTTCCTCGATACCACAGTCAGGTTTATTGTCGCCTACCTGCACACATATACAGCCAAACGAAACAGCGTTCCTTGATACCACAGTCAGGTTTATTGTCGCCTGCCTGTACACATATACAGCCAAACGAAAAAGCGTTCCTCGACACCACAGTCAGGTTTATTGTCACCTGCCTGTACACATATACAGCCAAATGAAACAGTATTCCTCGATACCACAGTCAGGTTTATTGTCGCCTGCCTGCACACATATACAGCCAAATGAAACAGTGTTCCTCGATACCACAGTCAGGTTTATTGTCTCCTGTCTGCACACATATACAGCCAAACGAAACAGCGTTCCTCGATACCACAGTCAGGTTTATTGTCGCCTACCTGCACACATATACAGCCAAACGAAACAGCGTTCCTTGATACCACAGTCAGGTTTATTGTCGCCTGCCTACACACATATACAGCCAAACGAAACAGCGTTCCTCGATACCACAGTCAGATTTATTGTCGCCTGCCTACACACATATACAGCCAAACGAAACAGCGTTCCTCGATACCACAGTCAGGTTTATTGTCACCTGACTGTACACACATATACAGCCAAATGAAACAGCGTTCCTCGATACCCCAGTCAGGTTTATTGTCACCTGACTGTACACACATATACAGCCAAACGAAACAGTGTTCCTCTATACCACAGTCAGGTTTATTGTCACCTGCCTGTACACACATATACAGCCAAACGAAACAGCGTTCCTCGATACCACAGTCAGGTTTATTGTCACCTGACTGTACACACAGATACAGCCAAACGAAACAGCGTTCCTCGATACCACAGTCAGGTTTATTGTCACCTGCCTGCACACATATACAGCCAAACGAAACAGTGTTCCTCGATACCACAGTCAGGTTTATTGTCTCCTGTCTGCACACATATACAGCCAAACGAAACAGCGTTCCTCGATACCACAGTCAGGTTTATTGTCGCCTGCCTGTGCACACATATACAGCCAAACGAAACAGCGTTCCTCGATACCACAGTCAGATTTATTGTCGCCTGCCTGTATACACATAAACAGCCAAACGAAACAGCGTTCCTCAATATCACAGTCAGGTTTATTGTCACCTGCCTGTACACATATACAGCCAAACGAAACAGCGTTCCTCGATACGACAGTCAGGTTTATTGTAGCTTGCCTGCACACATAGACAGCCAAACGAAACAGCGTTTCTCGATACCACAGTCAGGTTCTTTGTCGCCTGCCTATACACATATACAGCCAAACGAAACAGCGTTCCTCAATGCCACAGTCAGGTTTATTGTCTCCTGTCTGCACACATATACAGCCAAACGAAACAGCGTTCCTCGATACCACAGTCAGATTTATTGTCGCCTGCCTACACACATATACAGCCAAACGAAACAGCGTTCC
This sequence comes from Hypanus sabinus, assembly GCF_030144855.1. Taxonomy (NCBI): domain Eukaryota; kingdom Metazoa; phylum Chordata; class Chondrichthyes; order Myliobatiformes; family Dasyatidae; genus Hypanus; species Hypanus sabinus. The sequence goes on from NC_082707.1 coordinate 2,903,296, forward strand.
TCGATACCACAGTCAGGTTTATAGTCACCTGCCTGTACACACATATACAACCAAACGAAACAGCGTTCCTCGATACCCCAGTCAGGTTTATTGTCACCTGCCTGCACACATATACAGCCAAACGAAACAGCGTTCCTCGATACCACAGTCAGGTTTATTGTCGCCTGCTGGTACACACATAGAAAGGCAAACGAAACAGCGTTCCTCGATACCACAGTCAGGTTTATTGTCGCCTGCCTGTGCACACATATACAGCCAAACGAAACAGCGTTCCTCGATACCACAGTCTGATTTATTGTCACCTGCCTGTATACACATAAACAGCCAAATGAAACAGCGTTCCTCGATAACACAGTCAGGTTTATTGTCACCTGCCTGCACACATATACAGCCAAACGAAACAGCGTTCCTCTATACCACAGTCAGGTTTATTGTCGCCTGTCTGTACACATATGCAGCCAAACGAAACAGCGTTCCTCGATACCACAGTCAGATTTATTGTCGCCTGCCTACACACATATACAGCCAAACGAAACAGCGTTCCTCGATACCACAGTCAGGTTTATAGTCACCTGCCTGTACACACATATACAACCAAACGAAACAGCGTTCCTCGATACCACAGTCTGATTTATTGTCACCTGCCTGTATACACATAAACAGCCAAATGAAACAGCGTTCCTCGATAACACAGTCAGGTTTATTGTCACCTGCCTGCACACATATACAGCCAAACGAAACAGCGTTCCTCTATACCACAGTCAGGTTTATTGTCGCCTGTCTGTACACATATGCAGCCAAACGAAACAGCGTTCCTCGATACCACAGTCAGATTTATTGTCGCCTGCCTACACACATATACAGCCAAACGAAACAGCGTTCCTCGATACCACAGTCAGGTTTATAGTCACCTGCCTGTACACACATATACAACCAAACGAAACAGCGTTCCTCGATACCCCAGTCAGGTTTATTGTCACCTGACTGTACACACATATACAGCCAAACGAAACAGCCTTCCTCGATACCACAGTCAGGTTTATTGTCACCTGCCTGTACACACATATAAAGCCAAACGAAACAGTGTTCCTCTACACCAAAGTCAGGTTTATTGTCACCTGCCTGCTCACACATATACAGCCAAACGAAACAGCGTTCCTCGATACCACAGTCAGGTTTATTGTCACCTGCCTGTACACATATACAGCCAAACGAAACAGCGTTCCTCGATACCACAGTCAGGTTTATTGTCACCTGCCTGCACCACATATACAGCCAAACGAAACAGCGTTCCTCGATACCACAGTCAGGTTTATTGTCGCCTGCCGGTACACACATAGAAAGGCAAACGAAACAGCGTTCCTCGATACCACAGTCAGGTTTATTGTCGCCTCCCTGTGCACACATATACAGCCAGACGAAACAGCGTTCCTCGATACCACAGTCTGATTTATTGTCACCTGCCTGTATACACATAAACAGCCAAATGAAACAGCGTTCCTCGATAACACAGTCAGGTTTATTGTCACCTGCCTGCACACATATACAGCCAAACGAAACAGCGTTCCTCTATACCACAGTCAGGTTTATTGTCGCCTGTCTGTACACATATGCAGCCAAACGAAACAGCGTTCCTCGATACCACAGTCTGATTTATTGTCACCTGCCTGTATACACATAAACAGCCAAATGAAACAGCGTTCCTCGATAACACAGTCAGGTTTATTGTCACCTGCCTGTACACATATACAGCCAAATGAAACAGCGTTCCTCGAAAACACAGTCAGGTTTATTGTCTCCTGTCTGCACACATATACAGCCAAACGAAACAGCCTTCCTCAATACCACAGTCAGGTTTATTGTCGTCTGCCTGTACACACATATACAGCCAAACGAAACAGCGTTCCTCGATACCACAGTCAGTTTTATTGTCGCCTGTCTGCACTCATATACAGCCAAACGAAACAGCGTTCCTCGATACCACAGTCAGTTTTATTGTCGCCTGTCTGCACACATATACAGCCAAGCGAAACAGCGTTCCTCGATACCACAGTCAGGTTTATTGTCGCCTGCCTGTACACATATACAGCCAAACGAAACAGCATTCCTTGATCTCACAGTCAGGTTTATTGTCGCCTGCCTGTACACATATACAGTCAATGGAAACAGTGTTCCTCTATACCACAGTCAGGTTTATTGTCGCCTCCCTGCACACATATACAGCCAAACGAAACACCCTTCCTCGATACCACAGTCAGGTTTATTGTCGCCTGCCTGTACACACATATACACCCAAATGAAACAGCGTTCCTCGATACCGCAGCCAGGTTTATTGTCACTTGCCTGTACACACATATACAGCCAAACGAAACAGCGTTCCTCGATACCACAGTCAGGTTTATTGTCACCTGCCTGTACACACATACACAGCCAAACGAAACAGCGTTCCTCGATACCACAGTCAGTTTTATTGTCGCCTGTCTGCACTCATATACAGCCAAACGAAACAGCGTTCCTCGATACCACAGTCAGGTTTATTGTCGCCTGCCTGTATACACATAATTAGCCAAATGAAACAGCGTTCCTCAATATCACAGTCAGGTTTATTGTCACCTGCCTGTACACATATACAGCCAAACGAAACAGCGTTCCTCGATACCACAGTCAGGTTTATTGTCGCCTGTCTGCACACATATACAGCCAAACGAAACAGCCTTCCTCGATACCACAGTCAGTTTTATTGTCACCTGCCTGTACATATATACAGCCAAACGAAACAGCGTTCCTCGATACGACAGTCAGGTTTATTGTCGCCTGTCTGCACACATATACAGCCAAACGAAACAGCCTTCCTTGATACCACAGTCAGGTTTATTGTCGCCTGTCTGCACACATATACAGCCAAACGAAACAGCCTTCCTCGATACCACAGTCAGATTTATTGTCGCCTGCCTGTACACACATATACACCCAAACGAAACAGCGTTCCTCGATACCACAGTCTGGTTTATTGTCGCCTACCTGTACACATATACGGCCAAACGAAACAGTGTTCCTCTATACCACTGTCAGGTTTATTGTCGCCTGCCTGTACACACATATACAGCCAAACGAAACAGCCTTTCTCGATACCACAGTCTGGTTTATTGTCGCCTGTCTGCACACATATACAGCCAAACAAAACAGCCTTCCTCGATACCACAGTCAGGTTTATTGTAGCCTGTCTGCACACATATACAGCCAAACGAAACAGCGTTCCTCGATACCACAGTCAGGTTTATTGTCGCCTGCCTGCACAGATATACAGCCAAACGAAACAGTGTTCCTCTATACCACAGTCAGGTTTATTGTCGCCTGCCTTGACACACATATACACCAAACGAAACAGCCTTCCTCGATACCACAGTCAGGTTTATTGTCGCCTGCCTGCACAGATATACAGCCAAACGAAACAGCCTTCCTCGATACCACAGTCAGGTTTATTGTCGCCTGCCTGCACAGATATACAGCCAAACGAAACAGCCTTCCTCGATACCACAGTCAGGTTTATTGTCGCCTGCCTGTACACATATGCAGCCAAACAAAACAGCGTTCCTAGATACCACAGTCAGGTTTATTGTCGCCTGCCTGTACACATATACAGCCAAACGAAACAGCGTTCCTTGATACCACAGTCAGGTTTATTGTCACCTGCCTGTACACATATACAGCCAAACGAAAAAGCGTTCCTCGACACCACAGTCAGGTTTATTGTCACCTGCCTGTACACATATACAGCCAAACGAAACAGCGTTCCTTGATACCACAGTCAGGTTTATTGTCGCCTGCCTACACACATATACAGCCAAACGAAACAGCGTTCCTCGATACCACAGTCAGATTTATTGTCGCCTGCCTACACACATATACAGCCAAACGAAACAGCGTTCCTCGATACCACAGTCAGGTTTATTGTCACCTGACTGTACACACATATACAGCCAAATGAAACAGCGTTCCTCGATACCCCAGTCAGGTTTATTGTCACCTGACTGTACACACATATACAGCCAAACGAAACAGTGTTCCTCTATACCACAGTCAGGTTTATTGTCACCTGCCTGTACACACATATACAGCCAAACGAAACAGCGTTCCTCGATACCACAGTCAGGTTTATTGTCACCTGACTGTACACACAGATACAGCCAAACGAAACAGCGTTCCTCGATACCACAGTCAGGTTTATTGTCACCTGCCTGCACACATATACAGCCAAACGAAACAGTGTTCCTCGATACCACAGTCAGGTTTATTGTCTCCTGTCTGCACACATATACAGCCAAACGAAACAGCGTTCCTCGATACCACAGTCAGGTTTATTGTCGCCTGCCGGTACACACATAGAAAGGCAAACGAAACAGCGTTCCTCGATACCACAGTCAGGTTTATTGTCGCCTGCCTGTGCACACATATACAGCCAAACGAAACAGCGTTCCTCGATACCACAGTCAGATTTATTGTCGCCTGCCTGTATACACATAAACAGCCAAACGAAACAGCATTCCTCAATATCACAGTCAGGTTTATTGTCACCTGCCTGTACACATATACAGCCAAACGAAACAGCGTTCCTCGATACCACAGTCAGGTTTATTGTCGCCTGTCTGCACACATATACAGCCAAACGAAACAGCGTTCCTCGATACGACAGTCAGGTTTATTGTAGCTTGCCTGCACACATAGACAGCCAAACGAAACAGCGTTTCTCGATACCACAGTCAGGTTCTTTGTCGCCTGCCTATACACATATACAGCCAAACGAAACAGCGTTCCTCAATGCCACAGTCAGGTTTATTGTCTCCTGTCTGCACACATATACAGCCAAACGAAACAGCGTTCCTCGATACCACAGTCAGTTTTATTGTCGCCTGTCTGCACTCATATACAGCCAAACGAAACAGCGTTCCTCGACACCACAGTCAGGTTTATTGTCACCTGCCTGTACACATGTACAGCCAAATGAAACAGTATTCCTCGATACCACAGTCAGGTTTATTGTCGCCTGCCTGCACACATATACAGCCAAATGAAACAGTGTTCCTCGATACCACAGTCAGGTTTATTGTCTCCTGTCTGCACACATATACAGCCAAACGAAACAGCGTTCCTCGATACCACAGTCAGGTTTATTGTCGCCTACCTGCACACATATACAGCCAAACGAAACAGCGTTCCTTGATACCACAGTCAGGTTTATTGTCGCCTGCCTACACACATATACAGCCAAACGAAACAGCGTTCCTCGATACCACAGTCAGATTTATTGTCGCCTGCCTACACACATATACAGCCAAACGAAACAGCGTTCCTCGATACCACAGTCAGGTTTATTGTCACCTGACTGTACACACATATACAGCCAAATGAAACAGCGTTCCTCGATACCCCAGTCTGGTTTATTGTCGCCTGCCTGTACACATATGCAGCCAAACGAAACAGTGTTCCTCTATACCACAGTCAGGTTTATTGTCACCTGCCTGTACACACATATACAGCCAAACGAAACAGCGTTCCTCGATACCACAGTCAGGTTTATTGTCACCTGACTGTACACACAGATACAGCCAAACGAAACAGCGTTCCTCGATACCACAGTCAGGTTTATTGTCACCTGCCTGCACACATATACAGCCAAACGAAACAGTGTTCCTCGATACCACAGTCAGGTTTATTGTCTCCTGTCTGCACACATATACAGCCAAACGAAACAGCGTTCCTCGATACCACAGTCAGGTTTATTGTCGCCTGCCGGTACACACATAGAAAGGCAAACGAAACAGCGTTCCTCGATACCACAGTCAGGTTTATTGTCGCCTGCCTGTGCACACATATACAGCCAAACGAAACAGCGTTCCTCGATACCACAGTCAGATTTATTGTCGCCTGCCTGTATACACATAAACAGCCAAACGAAACAGCGTTCCTCAATATCACAGTCAGGTTTATTGTCACCTGCCTGTACACATATACAGCCAAACGAAACAGCGTTCCTCGATACGACAGTCAGGTTTATTGTAGCTTGCCTGCACACATAGACAGCCAAACGAAACAGCGTTTCTCGATACCACAGTCAGGTTCTTTGTCGCCTGCCTATACACATATACAGCCAAACGAAACAGCGTTCCTCAATGCCACAGTCAGGTTTATTGTCTCCTGTCTGCACACATATACAGCCAAACGAAACAGCGTTCCTCGATACCACAGTCAGATTTATTGTCGCCTGCCTACACACATATACAGCCAAACGAAACAGCGTTCCTCGATACCACAGTCAGGTTTATAGTCACCTGCCTGTACACACATATACAACCAAACGAAACAGCGTTCCTCGATACCCCAGTCAGGTTTATTGTCACCTGCCTGCACACATATACAGCCAAACGAAACAGCGTTCCTCGATACCACAGTCAGGTTTATTGTCGCCTGCTGGTACACACATAGAAAGGCAAACGAAACAGCGTTCCTCGATACCACAGTCAGGTTTATTGTCGCCTGCCTGTGCACACATATACAGCCAAACGAAACAGCGTTCCTCGATACCACAGTCTGATTTATTGTCACCTGCCTGTATACACATAAACAGCCAAATGAAACAGCGTTCCTCGATAACACAGTCAGGTTTATTGTCACCTGCCTGCACACATATACAGCCAAACGAAACAGCGTTCCTCTATACCACAGTCAGGTTTATTGTCGCCTGTCTGTACACATATGCAGCCAAACGAAACAGCGTTCCTCGATACCACAGTCAGATTTATTGTCGCCTGCCTACACACATATACAGCCAAACGAAACAGCGTTCCTCGATACCACAGTCAGGTTTATAGTCACCTGCCTGTACACACATATACAACCAAACGAAACAGCGTTCCTCGATACCCCAGTCAGGTTTATTGTCACCTGACTGTACACACATATACAGCCAAACGAAACAGCCTTCCTCGATACCACAGTCAGGTTTATTGTCACCTGCCTGTACACACATATAAAGCCAAACGAAACAGTGTTCCTCTACACCAAAGTCAGGTTTATTGTCACCTGCCTGCTCACACATATACAGCCAAACGAAACAGCGTTCCTCGATACCACAGTCAGGTTTATTGTCACCTGCCTGTACACATATACAGCCAAACGAAACAGCGTTCCTCGATACCACAGTCAGGTTTATTGTCACCTGCCTGCACACATATACAGCCAAACGAAACAGCGTTCCTCGATACCACAGTCAGGTTTATTGTCGCCTGCCGGTACACACATAGAAAGGCAAACGAAACAGCGTTCCTCGATACCACAGTCAGGTTTATTGTCGCCTCCCTGTGCACACATATACAGCCAGACGAAACAGCGTTCCTCGATACCACAGTCTGATTTATTGTCACCTGCCTGTATACACATAAACAGCCAAATGAAACAGCGTTCCTCGATAACACAGTCAGGTTTATTGTCACCTGCCTGCACACATATACAGCCAAACGAAACAGCGTTCCTCTATACCACAGTCAGGTTTATTGTCGCCTGTCTGTACACATATGCAGCCAAACGAAACAGCGTTCCTCGATACCACAGTCTGATTTATTGTCACCTGCCTGTATACACATAAACAGCCAAATGAAACAGCATTCCTCGATAACACAGTCAGGTTTATTGTCACCTGCCTGTACACATATACAGCCAAATGAAACAGCGTTCCTCGAAAACACAGTCAGGTTTATTGTCTCCTGTCTGCACACATATACAGCCAAACGAAACAGCCTTCCTCAATACCACAGTCAGGTTTATTGTCGTCTGCCTGTACACACATATACAGCCAAACGAAACAGCGTTCCTCGATACCACAGTCAGTTTTATTGTCGCCTGTCTGCACTCATATACAGCCAAACGAAACAGCGTTCCTCGATACCACAGTCAGTTTTATTGTCGCCTGTCTGCACACATATACAGCCAAGCGAAACAGCGTTCCTCGATACCACAGTCAGGTTTATTGTCGCCTGCCTGTACACATATACAGCCAAACGAAACAGCATTCCTTGATCTCACAGTCAGGTTTATTGTCGCCTGCCTGTACACATATACAGTCAATGGAAACAGTGTTCCTCTATACCACAGTCAGGTTTATTGTCGCCTCCCTGCACACATATACAGCCAAACGAAACACCCTTCCTCGATACCACAGTCAGGTTTATTGTCGCCTGCCTGTACACACATATACACCCAAATGAAACAGCGTTCCTCGATACCGCAGCCAGGTTTATTGTCACTTGCCTGTACACACATATACAGCCAAACGAAACAGCGTTCCTCGATACCACAGTCAGGTTTATTGTCACCTGCCTGTACACACATACACAGCCAAACGAAACAGCGTTCCTCGATACCACAGTCAGTTTTATTGTCGCCTGTCTGCACTCATATACAGCCAAACGAAACAGCGTTCCTCGATACCACAGTCAGGTTTATTGTCGCCTGCCTGTATACACATAATTAGCCAAATGAAACAGCGTTCCTCAATATCACAGTCAGGTTTATTGTCACCTGCCTGTACACATATACAGCCAAACGAAACAGCGTTCCTCGATACGACAGTCAGGTTTATTGTCGCCTGTCTGCACACATATACAGCCAAACGAAACAGCCTTCCTTGATACCACAGTCAGGTTTATTGTCGCCTGTCTGCACACATATACAGCCAAACGAAACAGCCTTCCTCGATACCACAGTCAGGTTTATTGTCGCCTGCCTGTACACACATATACACCCAAACGAAACAGCGTTCCTCGATACCACAGTCTGGTTTATTGTCGCCTACCTGTACACATATACGGCCAAACGAAACAGTGTTCCTCTATACCACTGTCAGGTTTATTGTCGCCTGCCTGTACACACATATACAGCCAAACGAAACAGCCTTTCTCGATACCACAGTCTGGTTTATTGTCGCCTGTCTGCACACATATACAGCCAAACCAAACAGCCTTCCTCGATACCACAGTCAGGTTTATTGTCGCCTGTCTGCACACATATACAGCCAAACGAAACAGCCTTCCTCGATACCACAGTCAGGTTTATTGTCGCCTGCCTGCACAGATATACAGCCAAACGAAACAGCCTTCCTCGATACCACAGTCAGGTTTATTGTCGCCTGCCTGTACACATATGCAGCCAAACAAAACAGCGTTCCTAGATACCACAGTCAGGTTTATTGTCGCCTGCCTGTACACACATATAAACCCAAACGAAACAGCGTTCCTCGATACCACAGTCAGGTTTATTGTCGCCTGCCTGCACACATATACAGCCAAACGAAACAGCGTTCCTCGATACCACAGTCAGTTTTATTGTCGCCTGTCTGCACTCATATACAGCCAAACGAAACAGCGTTCCTCGATACCACAGTCAGTTTTATTGTCGCCTGTCTGCACACATATACAGCCAAGCAAAACAGCGTTCCTCGATACCACAGTCAGGTTTATTGTCGCCTGCCTGTACACATATACAGCCAAACGAAACAGCATTCCTTGATCTCACAGTCAGGTTTATTGTCGCCTGCCTGTACACATATACAGTCAATGGAAACAGTGTTCCTCTATACCACAGTCAGGTTTATTGTCGCCTGTCTGCACACATATACAGCCAAACGAAACAGCCTTCCTTGATACCACAGTCAGGTTTATTGTCGCCTGTCTGCACACATATACAGCCAAACGAAACAGCCTTCCTCGATACCACAGTCAGGTTTATTGTCGCCTGCCTGTACACACATATACACCCAAACGAAACAGCGTTCCTCGATACCACAGTCTGGTTTATTGTCACCTACCTGTACACATATACGGCCAAACGAAACAGTCTTCCTCTATACCACTGTCAGGTTTATTGTCGCCTGCCTGTACACACATATACAGCCAAACGAAACAGCCCTTCTCGATACCACAGTCTGGTTTATTGTCGCCTGTCTGCACACATATACAGCCAAACAAAACAGCCTTCCTCGATACCACAGTCAGGTTTATTGTCGCCTGTCTGCACACATATACAGCCAAACGAAACAGCCTTCCTCGATACCACAGTCAGGTTTATTGTCGCCTGTCTGCACACATATACAGCCAAACGAAACAGCCTTCCTCGATACCACAGTCAGGTTTATTGTCGCCTGCCTGCACAGATATGCAGCCAAATGAAACAGCCTTCCTCGATACCACAGTCTGGTTTATTGTCGCCTGCCTGTACACATATGCAGCCAAACAAAACAGCGTTCCTAGATACCACAGTCAGGTTTATTGTCGCCTGCCTGTACACACATATACACCCAAACGAAACAGCATTCCTCGATACCACAGTCAGGTTTATTGTCGCCTGCCTGCACACATATACAGCCAAACGAAACAGCGTTCCTCGATACCACAGTCAGGTTTATTGTCACCTGCCTGTACACATATGCAGCCAAACGAAACAGCGTTCCTCGATACCACAGTCAGGTTTATTGTCACCTGCCTGTACACATATGCAGCCAAACGAAACAGCGTTCCTCGATACCACAGTCAGGTTTATTGTCACCTGCCTGCATACATATACAGCCAAATGAAACAGCGTTCCTTGATAACACAGTCAGGTTAATTGTCTCCTGTCTGCACACATATACAGCCAAACGATACAGCGTTCCTCGATACCACAGTCAGGTTTATTGTCGCCTGTCTGTACACATATGCAGCCAAACGAAACAGCGTTCCTCGATACCACTGTCAGGTTTATTGTCACCTGTCTGCACACATATACCGCCAAACGAAACAGCGTTCCTCGATACCACAGTCAGGTTTATTGTCGCCTGCCTGTACACACATATACAGCCAAACGAAACAGCGTTCCTCGATACCACAGTCAGTTTTATTGTCGCCTGTCTGCACTCATATACAGCCAAACGAAACAGCGTTCCTCGATACCACAGTCAGTTTTATTGTCGCCTGTCTGCACACATATACAGCCAAGCGAAACAGCGTTCCTCGATACCACAGTCAGGTTTATTGTCGCCTGCCTGTACACATATACAGCCAAACGAAACAGCATTCCTTGATCTCACAGTCAGGTTTATTGTCGCCTGCCTGTACACATATACAGTCAATGGAAACAGTGTTCCTCTATACCACAGTCAGGTTTATTGTCGCCTCCCTGCACACATATACAGCCAAACGAAACACCCTTCCTCGATACCACAGTCAGGTTTATTGTCGCCTGCCTGTACACACATATACACCCAAATGAAACAGCGTTCCTCGATACCGCAGCCAGGTTTATTGTCACTTGCCTGTACACACATATACAGCCAAACGAAACAGCGTTCCTCGATACCACAGTCAGGTTTATTGTCACCTGCCTGTACACACATATACAGCCAAACGAAACAGCGTTCCTCGATACCACAGTCAGTTTTATTGTCGCCTGTCTGCACTCATATACAGCCAAACGAAACAGCGTTCCTCGATACCACAGTCAGGTTTATTGTCGCCTGCCTGTATACACATAAACAGCCAAATGAAACAGCGTTCCTCAATATCACAGTCAGGTTTATTGTCACCTGCCTGTACACATATACAGCCAAACGAAACAGCGTTCCTCGATACAACAGTCAGGTTTATTGTCGCCTGTCTGCACACATATACAGCCAAACGAAACAGCCTTCCTTGATACCACAGTCAGGTTTATTGTCGCCTGTCTGCACACATATACAGCCAAACGAAACAGCCTTCCTCGATACCACAGTCAGGTTTATTGTCGCCTGCCTGTACACACATATACACCCAAACGAAACAGCGTTCCTCGATACCACAGTCAGTTTTATTGTCGCCTGTCTGCACTCATATACAGCCAAACGAAACAGCGTTCCTCGATACCACAGTCAGGTTTATTGTCGCCTGCCTGTATACACATAATTAGCCAAATGAAACAGCGTTCCTCAATATCACAGTCAGGTTTATTGTCACCTGCCTGTACACATATACAGCCAAACGAAACAGCGTTCCTCGATACGACAGTCAGGTTTATTGTCGCCTGTCTGCACACATATACAGCCAAACGAAACAGCCTTCCTTGATACCACAGTCAGGTTTATTGTCGCCTGTCTGCACACATATACAGCCAAACGAAACAGCCTTCCTCGATACCACAGTCAGGTTTATTGTCGCCTGACTGCACACATATACAGCCAAACGAAACAGCCTTCCTCGATACCACAGTCAGGTTTATTGTCGCCTGCCTGCACAGATATGCAGCCAAATGAAACAGCCTTCCTCGATACCACAGTCTGGTTTATTGTCGCCTACCTGTACACATATACGGCCAAACGAAACAGTGTTCCTCTATACCACTGTCAGGTTTATTGTCGCCTGCCTGTACACATATACAGCCAAACGAAACACCGTTCCTCAATACCACAGTCTGGTTTATTGTCGCCTGTCTGCACACATATACAGCCAAACGAAACAGCCTTCCTCGATACCACAGTCAGGTTTATTGTCGCCTGTCTGCACACATATACAGCCAAACGAAACAGCCTTCCTCGATACCACAGTCAGGTTTATTGTCACCTGCCTGTACACATATGCAGCCAAACAAAACAGCGTTCCTAGATACCACAGTCAGGTTTATTGTCGCCTGCCTGTACACACATATACACCGAAACGAAACAGCGTTCCTCGATACCACAGTCAGGTTTATTGTCGCCTGCCTGCACACATATACAGCCAAACGAAACAGCCTTCCTCGATACCACAGTCAGGTTTATTGTCACCTGCCTGTACACATATGCAGCCAAACGAAACAGCGTTCCTCAATATCACAGTCAGGTTTATTGTCACCTGCCTGTACACATATACAGCCAAACGAAACAGCGTTCCTCGATACCACAGTCAGGTTTATTGTAGCCTGCCTGCACACATATACAGCCAAACAAAACAGCGTTCCTCGATACCACAGTCAGGTTCATTGTCGCCTGCCTATACACATCTACAGCCAAACGAAGCAGCGTTCCTTGATACCACAGTCAGGTTTATTGTTGCCTGTCAGCACACATATACAGCCAAACGAAACAGCGTTCCTCGATACCACAGTCAGGTTTATTGTCGCCTGCCTGTACACATATACAGCCAAAGGAAACAGTGTTCCTCTATACCACAGTCAGGTTTATTGTCGCTGTCTGCACACATATACAGCCAAATGAAACAGCGTTCCTCGATACCACAGTCAGGTTTATTGTCACCTGCCTGTACACACATATACACCCAAACGAAACAGCGTTCCTCGATACCACAGTCAGGTTTATTGTCACCTGCCTGTACACACATATACAGCCAAACGAAACAGCGTTCCTCGATACCACAGTCAGGTTTATTGTCACCTGCCTGTACACACATATACAGCCAAACGAAACAGCGTTCCTCGATACCACAGTCAGGTTTATTGTTAGCTGCCTGCATACATATACAGCCAAACGAAACAGCATTCCTCGATATCACAGTCAGGTTTATTGTCGCCTGTCTGCACACATGTACAGCCAAACGAAACAGAGTTCCTCGATACCACAGTCAGGTTTATTGTTACCTGCCTGTACACACATATACAGCCAAACGAAACAGCGTTCCTCGATACCACAGTCAGGTTTATTGTTAGCTGCCTGCACACATATACAGCCAAACGAAACAGCGTTCCTCGATATCACAGTCAGGTTTATTGTCGCCTGTCTGCACACATATACAGCCAAACGAAACAGCGTTCCTCGATACCACAGTCAGGTTTATTGTCGCCTGCCTGTACACACATATACAGCCAAACGAAACAGCGTTCCTCGATACCACAGTCAGTTTTATTGTCGCCTGTCTGCACTCATATACAGCCAAACGAAACAGCGTTCCTCGATACCACAGTCAGTTTTATTGTCGCCTGTCTGCACACATATACAGCCAAGCGAAACAGCGTTCCTCGATACCACAGTCAGGTTTATTGTCGCCTGCCTGTACACATATACAGCCAAACGAAACAGCATTCCTTGATCTCACAGTCAGGTTTATTGTCGCCTGCCTGTACACACATATACAGTCAATGGAAACAGTGTTCCTCTATACCACAGTCAGGTTTATTGTCGCCTCCCTGCACACATATAGAGCCAAACGAAACACCCTTCCTCGATACCACAGTCAGGTTTATTGTCGCCTGCCTGTACACACATATACACCCAAATGAAACAGCGTTCCTCGATACAGCAGCCAGGTTTATTGTCACTTGCCTGTACACACATATACAGCCAAACGAAACAGCGTTCCTCGATACCACAGTCAGGTTTATTGTCACCTGCCTGTACACACATACACAGCCAAACGAAACAGCGTTCCTCGATACCACAGTCAGTTTTATTGTCGCCTGTCTGCACTCATATACAGCCAAACGAAACAGCGTTCCTCGATACCACAGTCAGGTTTATTGTCGCCTGCCTGTATACACATAATTAGCCAAATGAAACAGCGTTCCTCAATATCACAGTCAGGTTTATTGTCACCTGCCTGTACATATATACAGCCAAACGAAACAGCGTTCCTCGATACGACAGTCAGGTTTATTGTCGCCTGTCTGCACACATATACAGCCAAACGAAACAGCCTTCCTTGATACCACAGTCAGGTTTATTGTCGCCTGTCTGCACACATATACAGCCAAACGAAACAGCCTTCCTCGATACCACAGTCAGGTTTATTGTCGCCTGCCTGTACACACATATACACCCAAACGAAACAGCGTTCCTCGATACCACAGTCTGGTTTATTGTCGCCTACCTGTACACATATACGGCCAAACGAAACAGTGTTCCTCTATACCACTGTCAGGTTTATTGTCGCCTGCCTGTACACACATATACAGCCAAACGAAACAGCCTTTCTCGATACCACAGTCTGGTTTATTGTCGCCTGTCTGCACACATATACAGCCAAACAAAACAGCCTTCCTCGATACCACAGTCAGGTTTATTGTCGCCTGTCTGCACACATATACAGCCAAATGAAACAGCCTTCCTCGATACCACAGTCAGGTTTATTGTCGCCTGTCTGCACACATATACAGCCAAACGAAACAGCCTTCCTCGATACCACAGTAAGGTTTATTGTCGCCTGCCTGCACAGATATACAGCCAAACGAAACAGCCTTCCTCGATACCACAGTCAGGTTTATTGTCGCCTGCCTGTACACATATGCAGCCAAACAAAACAGCGTTCCTAGATACCACAGTCAGGTTTATTGTCGCCTGCCTGTACACACATATAAACCCAAACGAAACAGCGTTCCTCGATACCACAGTCAGGTTTATTGTCGCCTGCCTGCACACATATACAGCCAAACGAAACAGCGTTCCTCGATACCACAGTCAGGTTTATTGTCACCTGCCTGTACACATATGCAGCCAAACGAAACAGCGTTCCTCGATACCACAGTCAGGTTTATTGTCACCTGCCTGTACACATATGCAGCCAAACGAAACAGCGTTCCTCAATACCACAGTCAGGTTTATTGTAGCCTGCCTGCACACATATGCAGCCAAACGAAACAGCGTTCCTCGATACCACAGTCAGGTTTATTGTCACCTACCTGCATACATATACAGCCAAATGAAACAGCGTTCCTCGATAACACAGTCAGGTTAATTGTCTCCTGTCTGCACACATATACAGCCAAACGATACCGCGTTCCTCGATACCACAGTCAGGTTTATTGTCGCCTGTCTGTACACATATGCAGCCAAACGAAACAGCGTTCCTCGATACCACTGTCAGGTTTATTGTCACCTGTCTGCACACATATACAGCCAAACGAAACAGCGTTCCTCGATACCACAGTCAGGTTTATTGTCGTCTGCCTGTACACACATATACAGCCAAACGAAACAGCGTTCCTCGATACCACAGTCAGTTTTATTGTCGCCTGTCTGCACTCATATACAGCCAAACGAAACAGCATTCCTCGATACCACAGTCAGTTTTATTGTCGCCTGTCTGCACACATATACAGTCAATGGAAACAGTGTTCCTCTATACCACAGTCAGGTTTATTGTCGCCTCCCTGCACACATATACAGCCAAACGAAACACCCTTCCTCGATACCACAGTCAGGTTTATTGTCGCCTGCCTGTACACACATGTACACCCAAATGAAACAGCGTTCCTCGATACCGCAGCCAGGTTTATTGTCACTTGCCTGTACACACATATACAGCCAAACGAAACAGCGTTCCTCGATACCACAGTCAGGTTTATTGTCACCTGCCTGTACACACATATACAGCCAAACGAAACAGCGTTCCTCGATACCACAGTCAGTTTTATTGTCGCCTGTCTGCACTCATATACAGCCAAACGAAACTGCGTTCCTCGATACCACAGTCAGGTTTATTGTCACCTGCCTGTACACATATACAGCCAAACGAAACAGCGTTCCTCGATACAACAGTCAGGTTTATTGTCGCCTGTCTGCACACATATACAGCCAAACGAAACAGCCTTCCTTGATACCACAGTCAGGTTTATTGTCGCCTGTCTGCACACATATACAGCCAAACGAAACAGCCTTCCTCGATACCACAGTCAGGTTTATTGTCGCCTGCCTGTACACACATATACACCCAAACGAAACAGCGTTCCTCGATACCACAGTCAGTTTTATTGTCGCCTGTCTGCACTCATATACAGCCAAACGAAACAGCGTTCCTCGGTACCACAGTCAGTTTTATTGTCGCCTGTCTGCACTCATATACAGCCAAACGAAACAGCGTTCCTCAATATCACAGTCAGGTTTATTGTCACCTGCCTGTACACATATACAGCCAAACGAAACAGCGTTCCTCGATACAACAGTCAGGTTTATTGTCGCCTGTCTGCACACATATACAGCCAAACGAAACAGCCTTCCTTGATACCACAGTCAGGTTTATTGTCGCCTGTCTGCACACATATACAGCCAAACGAAACAGCCTTCCTCAATACCACAGTCAGGTTTATTGTCGCCTGCCTGTACACACATATACACCCAAACGAAACAGCGTTCCTCGATACCACAGTCAGTTTTATTGTCGCCTGTCTGCACTCATATACAGCCAAACGAAACAGCGTTCCTCGATACCACAGTCAGGTTTATTGTCGCCTGCCTGTATACACATAATTAGCCAAATGAAACAGCGTTCCTCAATATCACAGTCAGGTTTATTGTCACCTGCCTGTACACATATACAGCCAAACGAAACAGCGTTCCTCGATACGACAGTCAGGTTTATTGTCGCCTGTCTGCACACATATACAGCCAAACGAAACAGCCTTCCTTGATACCACAGTCAGGTTTATTGTCGCCTGTCTGCACACATATACAGCCAAACGAAACAGCCTTCCTCGATACCACAGTCAGGTTTATTGTCGCCTGCCTGTACACACACATACACCCAAACAAAACAGCCTTCCTCGATACCACAGTCAGGTTTATTGTCGCCTGCCTGTACACACATATACACCCAAACGAAACAGCGTTCCTCGATACCACAGTCAGGTTTATTGTCGCCTGCCTGTACACACATATACACCCAAACGAAACAGCGTTCCTCGATACCACAGTCTGGTTTATTGTCGCCTGCCTGTACACACATATACAGCCAAACGAAACAGCCTTCCTCGATACCACAGTCAGGTTTATTGTCGCCTGCCTGTACACATATGCAGCCAAACAAAACAGCGTTCCTAGATACCACAGTCAGGTTTATTGTCGCCTGCCTGTACACACATATAAACCCAAACGAAACAGCGTTCCTCGATACCACAGTCAGGTTTATTGTCGCCTGCCTGCACACATATACAGCCAAACGAAACAGCGTTCCTCGATACCACAGTCAGGTTTATTGTCACCTGCCTGTACACATATGCAGCCAAACGAAACAGCGTTCCTCGATACCACAGTCAGGTTTATTGTCACCTGCCTGTACACATATGCAGCCAAACGAAACAGCGTTCCTCGATACCACAG
This sequence comes from Hypanus sabinus, assembly GCF_030144855.1. Lineage (NCBI taxonomy): Eukaryota > Metazoa > Chordata > Chondrichthyes > Myliobatiformes > Dasyatidae > Hypanus > Hypanus sabinus. Next base: position 2,921,378 of record NC_082707.1, read on the forward strand.
TCAGGTTTATTGTCACCTACCTGCATACATATACAGCCAAATGAAACAGCGTTCCTCGATAACACAGTCAGGTTAATTGTCTCCTGTCTGCACACATATACAGCCAAACGATACCGCGTTCCTCGATACCACAGTCAGGTTTATTGTCGCCTGTCTGTACACATATGCAGCCAAACGAAACAGCGTTCCTCGATACCACTGTCAGGTTTATTGTCACCTGTCTGCACACATATACAGCCAAACGAAACAGCGTTCCTCGATACCACAGTCAGGTTTATTGTCGTCTGCCTGTACACACATATACAGCCAAACGAAACAGCGTTCCTCGATACCACAGTCAGTTTTATTGTCGCCTGTCTGCACTCATATACAGCCAAACGAAACAGCATTCCTCGATACCACAGTCAGTTTTATTGTCGCCTGTCTGCACACATATACAGTCAATGGAAACAGTGTTCCTCTATACCACAGTCAGGTTTATTGTCGCCTCCCTGCACACATATACAGCCAAACGAAACACCCTTCCTCGATACCACAGTCAGGTTTATTGTCGCCTGCCTGTACACACATGTACACCCAAATGAAACAGCGTTCCTCGATACCGCAGCCAGGTTTATTGTCACTTGCCTGTACACACATATACAGCCAAACGAAACAGCGTTCCTCGATACCACAGTCAGGTTTATTGTCACCTGCCTGTACACACATATACAGCCAAACGAAACAGCGTTCCTCGATACCACAGTCAGTTTTATTGTCGCCTGTCTGCACTCATATACAGCCAAACGAAACTGCGTTCCTCGATACCACAGTCAGGTTTATTGTCACCTGCCTGTACACATATACAGCCAAACGAAACAGCGTTCCTCGATACAACAGTCAGGTTTATTGTCGCCTGTCTGCACACATATACAGCCAAACGAAACAGCCTTCCTTGATACCACAGTCAGGTTTATTGTCGCCTGTCTGCACACATATACAGCCAAACGAAACAGCCTTCCTCGATACCACAGTCAGGTTTATTGTCGCCTGCCTGTACACACATATACACCCAAACGAAACAGCGTTCCTCGATACCACAGTCAGTTTTATTGTCGCCTGTCTGCACTCATATACAGCCAAACGAAACAGCGTTCCTCGATACCACAGTCAGTTTTATTGTCGCCTGTCTGCACTCATATACAGCCAAACGAAACAGCGTTCCTCAATATCACAGTCAGGTTTATTGTCACCTGCCTGTACACATATACAGCCAAACGAAACAGCGTTCCTCGATACAACAGTCAGGTTTATTGTCGCCTGTCTGCACACATATACAGCCAAACGAAACAGCCTTCCTTGATACCACAGTCAGGTTTATTGTCGCCTGTCTGCACACATATACAGCCAAACGAAACAGCCTTCCTCAATACCACAGTCAGGTTTATTGTCGCCTGCCTGTACACACATATACACCCAAACGAAACAGCGTTCCTCGATACCACAGTCAGTTTTATTGTCGCCTGTCTGCACTCATATACAGCCAAACGAAACAGCGTTCCTCGATACCACAGTCAGGTTTATTGTCGCCTGCCTGTATACACATAATTAGCCAAATGAAACAGCGTTCCTCAATATCACAGTCAGGTTTATTGTCACCTGCCTGTACACATATGCAGCCAAACGAAACAGCGTTCCTCGATACGACAGTCAGGTTTATTGTCGCCTGTCTGCACACATATACAGCCAAACGAAACAGCCTTCCTTGATACCACAGTCAGGTTTATTGTCGCCTGTCTGCACACATATACAGCCAAACGAAACAGCCTTCCTCGATACCACAGTCAGGTTTATTGTCGCCTGCCTGTACACACACATACACCCAAACAAAACAGCCTTCCTCGATACCACAGTCAGGTTTATTGTCGCCTGCCTGTACACACATATACACCCAAACGAAACAGCGTTCCTCGATACCACAGTCAGGTTTATTGTCGCCTGCCTGTACACACATATACACCCAAACGAAACAGCGTTCCTCGATACCACAGTCTGGTTTATTGTCGCCTGCCTGTACACACATATACAGCCAAACAAAACAGTGTTCCTCAATACCACAGTCAGGTTTATTGTCGCCTGTCTGCACACATATACAGCCAAACAAAACAGCGTTCCTCGATACCACAGTCAGGTTTATTGTCGCCTGCCTGTACACACATATACAGCCAAACGAAACAGTGTTCCTCAATACCACAGTCAGGTTTATTGTCGCCTGTCTGCACACATATACACCCAAACGAAACAGCGTTCCTCGATACCACAGTCAGGTTTATTGTCGCCTGCCTGCACACATATACAGCCAAACGAAACAGCGTTCCTCGATACCACAGTCAGGTTTATTGTCACCTGCCTGTACACATATGCAGCCAAACGAAACAGCGTTCCTCGATACCACAGTCAGGTTTATTGTCACCTGCCTGTACACATATGCAGCCAAACGAAACAGCGTTCCTCGATACCACAGTCAGGTTTATTGTCACCTGCCTGCATACATATACAGCCAAATGAAACAGCGTTCCTCGATACCACAGTCAGGTTAATTGTCTCCTGTCTGCACACATATACAGCCAAACGATACAGCGTTCCTCGATACCACAGTCAGGTTTATTGTCGCCTGTCTGTACACATATGCAGCCAAACGAAACAGCGTTCCTCGATACCACAGTCAGTTTTATTGTCGCCTGCCTGTACACATATATACAGCCAAACGAAACAGCGTTCCTCGATACCACAGTCAGTTTTATTGTCGCCTGTCTGCACTCATATACAGCCAAACGAAACAGCGTTCCTCGATACCACAGTCAGTTTTATTGTCGCCTGTCTGCACACATATACAGCCAAGCGAAACAGCGTTCCTCGATACCACAGTCAGGTTTATTGTCGCCTGCCTGTACACATATACAGCCAAACGAAACAGCATTCCTTGATCTCACAGTCAGGTTTATTATCGCCTGCCTGTACACATATACAGTCAATGAAAACAGTGTTCCTCTATACCACAGTCAGGTTTATTGTCGCCTCCCTGCACACATATACAGCCAAACGAAACACCCTTCCTCGATACCACAGTCAGGTTTATTGTCGCCTGCCTGTACACACATATACACCCAAATGAAACAGCGTTCCTCGATACCGCAGCCAGGTTTATTGTCACTTGCCTGTACACACATATACAGCCAAACGAAACAGTGTTCCTCGATACCACAGTCAGGTTTATTGTCACCTGCCTGTACACACATATACAGCCAAACGAAACAGCGTTCCTCGATACCACAGTCAGTTTTATTGTCGCCTGTCTGCACTCATATACAGCCAAACGAAACAGCGTTCCTCGATACCACAGTCAGGTTTATTGTCGCCTGCCTGTATACACATAAACAGCCAAATGAAACAGCGTTCCTCAATATCACAGTCAGGTTTATTGTCACCTGCCTGTACACATATACAGCCAAACGAAACAGCGTTCCTCGATACAACAGTCAGGTTTATTGTCGCCTGTCTGCACACATATACAGCCAAACGAAACAGCCTTCCTTGATACCACAGTCAGGTTTATTGTCGCCTGCCTGTACACACATATACACCCAAACGAAACAGCTTTCCTCGATACCACAGTCTGGTTTATTGTCGCCTACCTGTGCACATATACGGCCAAACGAAACAGTGTTCCTCTATACCACTGTCAGGTTTATTGTCGCCTGCCTGTACACACATATACAGCCAAACGAAACAGCGTTCCTCGATACCACAGTCTGGTTTATTGTCGCCTGTCTGCACACATATACAGCCAAACGAAACAGCCTTCCTCGATACCACAGTCAGGTTTATTGTCGCCTGTCTGCACACATATACAGCCAAACGAAACAGCCTTCCTCGATACCACAGTCAGGTTTATTGTCGCCTGTCTGCACACATATACAGCCAAACGAAACAGCCTTCCTCGATACCACAGTCAGGTTTATTGTCGCCTGTCTGCACACATATACAGCCAAACGAAACAGCCTTCCTCGATACCACAGTCAGGTTTATTGTCGCCTGCCTGCACAGATATGCAGCCAAATGAAACAGCGTTCCTCGATACCACAGTCTGGTTTATTGTCGCCTGCCTGTACACAAATGCAGCCAAACAAAACAGCGTTCCTAGATACCACAGTCAGGTTTATTGTCGCCTGCCTGTACACACATATACACCCAAACGAAACAGCGTTCCTCGATACCACAGTCAGGTTTATTGTAGCCTGCCTGCACACATATACAGCCAAACGAAACAGCGTTCCTCGATACCACAGTCAGGTTTATTGTCACCTGCCTGTACACATATGCAGCCAAACGAAACAGCGTTCCTCGATACCACAGTCAGGTTTATTGTCACCTGCCTGTACACATATGCAGCCAAACGAAACAGCGTTCCTCGATACCACAGTCAGGTTTATTGTCACCTGCCTGCATACATATACAGCCAAATGAAACAGCGTTCCTCGATAACACAGTCAGGTTAATTGTCTCCTGTCTGCACACATATACAGCCAAACGATACAGCGTTCCTCGATACCACAGTCTGGTTTATTGTCGCCTGTCTGTACACATATGCAGCCGAACGAAACAGCGTTCCTCGATACCACTGTCAGGTTTATTGTCACCTGTCTGCACACATATACAGCCAAACGAAACAGCGTTCCTCGATACCACAGTCAGGTTTATTGTCACCTGTCTGCACACATATACAGCCAAACGAAACAGCGTTCGTCGATATCACAGTCAGGTTTATTGTCGCCTGTCTGCACACATATACAGCCAAACGAAACAGCGTTCCTCGATACCACAGTCAGGGTTATTGTCGCCTGCCTGTACACACATATACAGCCAAACGAAACAGCGTTCCTCGATACCACAGTCAGGTTTATTGTCGCCTGCCTGTACACATATACAGCCAAACGAAACAGCGTTCCTTGATACCACAGTCAGGTTTATTGTCGCCTGCCTGTACACACATATACACCCAAATGAAACAGCGTTCCTCGATACCGCAGTCAGGTTTATTGTCACTTGCCTGTACACACATATATAGCCAAACGAAACAGCGTTCCTCGATACCACAGTCAGTTTTATTGTCACCTGTCTGCACTCATATACAGCCAAACGAAACAGCGTTCCTCGATACCACAGTCAGGTTTATTGTCGCCTGCCTGTATACACATAAACAGCCAAACGAAACAGCGTTCCTCAATATCACAGTCAGGTTTATTGTCACCTGCCTGTACACATATACAGCCAAACAAAACAGCATTCCTAGATACGACAGTCAGGTTTATTTTCGCCTGTCTGCACACATATACAGCCAAACGAAACAGCCTTCCTCGATACCACAGTCAGGTTTATTGTCGCCTGTCTGCACACATATACAGCCAAACGAAACAGCCTTCCTCGATACCACAGTCAGGTTTATTGTCGCCTGCCTGTACACACATATACACCCAAACGAAACAGTGTTCCTCTATACCACTGTCAGGTTTATTGTCGCCTGCCTGTACACACATATACAGCCAAACGAAACAGCCTTTCTCGATACCATAGTCTGGTTTATTGTCGCCTGTCTGCACACATATACAGCCAAACGAAACAGCGTTCCTCGATACCACAGTCAGGTTTATTGTCGCCTGTCTGCACACATATACAGCCAAACGAAACAGCCTACCTCGATACCACAGTCAGGTTTTTTGTCGCCTGTCTGCACACATATACAGCCAAACGAAACAGCATTCCTCGATATCACAGTCAGTTTTATTGTCGCCTGCCTGTACACATATACAGTCAATGGAAACAGTGTTCCTCTATACCACAGTCAGGTTTATTGTCGCCTGTCTGCACACATATACAGCCAAACGAAACAGCCTTCCTCGATACCACAGTCTGGTTTATTGTCGCCTGTCTGCACACATATACAGCCAAACGAAACAGCCTACCTCGATACCACAGTCAGGTTTATTGTCGCCTGTCTACACACATATACAGCCAAACGAAACAGCGTTCCTCGATATCACAGTCAGGTTTATTGTCGCCTGCCTGTACACATATACAGTCAATGGAAACAGTGTTCCTCTATACCACAGTCAGGTTTATTGTCGCCTCCCTGCACACATATACAGCCAAACGAAACACCCTTCCTCGATACCACAGTCAGGTTTATTGTCGCCTGCCTGTACACACATATACAGCCAAACGAAACAGCCTTCCTCGATACCACAGTCTGGTTTATTGTCGCCTGCCTGTACACATATACGGCCAAACGAAACAGCGTTCCTCGATACCACAGTCAGGTTTATTGTCACTTGCCTGTACACACATATATAGCCAAACGAAACAGCGTTCCTCGATACCACAGTCAGTTTTATTGTCGCCTGTCTGCACACATATACAGCCAAACGAAACAGCCTACCTCGATACCACAGTCAGGTTTATTGTCGCCTGTCTGCACACGTATACAGCCAAAAGAATCAGCGTTCCTCAATATCACAGTCAGGTTTATTGTCACCTGCCTGTACACATATACAGCCAAACGAAACAGCGTTCCTCGATACCACAGTCAGGTTCATTGTAGCCTGCCTGCACACATATACAGCCAAACGAAACAGCGTTCCTTGATACCACAGTCAGGTTTATTGTTGCCTGTCTGCACACATATACAGCCAAACGAAACAGCGTTCCTCGATACCACAGTCAGGTTTATTGTCGCCTGCCTGTACACATATACAGCCAAAGGAAACAGTGTTCCTCTATACCACAGTCAGGTTTATTGTCGCTGTCTGCACACATATACAGCCAAATGAAACAGCGTTCCTCGATACCACAGTCAGGTTTATTGTCACCTGCCTGTACACACATATACAGCCAAACGAAACAGCGTTCCTCTATACCACAGTCAGGTTTATTGTTAGCTGCCTGCATACATATACAGCCAAACGAAACAGCGTTCCTCGATATCACAGTCAGGTTTATTGTCGCCTGTCTGCACACATATACAGCCAAACGAAACAGCGTTCCTTGATACCACAGTCAGGTTTATTGTTACCTGCCTGTACACACATATACAGCCAAACGAAACAGCGTTCCTCGATACCACAGTCAGGTTTATTGTTAGCTGCCTGCACACATATACAGCCAAACGAAACAGCGTTCCTCGATATCACAGTCAGGTTTATTGTCGCCTGTCTGCACACATATACAGCCAAACGAAACAGCGTTCCTCGATACCACAGTCAGGTTTATTGTCGCCTGCCTGTACACACATATACAGCCAAAGGAAACAGCGTTCCTCGATACCACAGTCAGGTTTATTGTCGCCTGCCTGTACACACATATACACCCAAACGAAACAGCGTTCCTCGATACCACAGTCAGTTTTATTGTCGCCTGTCTGCACTCATATACAGCCAAACGAAACAGCGTTCCTCGATACCACAGTCAGTTTTATTGTCGCCTGTCTGCACACATATACAGCCAAGCGAAACAGCGTTCCTCGATACCACAGTCAGGTTTATTGTCGCCTGCCTGTACACATATACAGCCAAACGAAACAGCATTCCTTGATCTCACAGTCAGGTTTATTGTCGCCTGCCTGTACACATATACAGTCAATGGAAACAGTGTTCCTCTATACCACAGTCAGGTTTATTGTCGCCTCCCTGCACACATATACAGCCAAACGAAACACCCTTCCTCGATACCACATTCAGGTTTATTGTCGCCTGCCTGTACACACATATACACCCAAATGAAACAGCGTTCCTCGATACCGCAGCCAGGTTTATTGTCACTTGCCTGTACACACATATACAGCCAAACGAAACAGCGTTCCTCGATACCACAGTCAGGTTTCTTGTCACCTGCCTGTACACACATATACAGCCAAACGAAACAGCGTTCCTCGATACCACAGTCAGTTTTATTGTCGCCTGTCTGCACTCATATACAGCCAAACGAAACAGCGTTCCTCGATACAACAGTCAGGTTTATTGTCGCCTGTCTGCACACATATACAGCCAAACGAAACAGCCTTCCTTGATACCACAGTCAGGTTTATTGTCGCCTGTCTGCACACATATACAGCCAAACGAAACAGCCTTCCTCGATACCACAGTCAGGTTTATTGTCGCCTGCCTGTACACACATATACAGCCAAACGAAACAGCGTTCCTCGATACCACAGTCAGGTTTATTGTCGCCTGCCTGTACACACATATACACCCAAACGAAACAGCGTTCCTCGATACCACAGTCTGGTTTATTGTCGCCTACCTGTACACATATACGGCCAAACGAAACAGTGTTCCTCTATACCACTGTCAGGTTTATTGTCGCCTGCCTGCACAGATATGCAGCCAAATGAAACAGCGTTCCTCGATACCACAGTCTGGTTTATTGTCGCCTGCCTGTACACATATGCAGCCAAACAAAACAGCGTTCCTAGATACCACAGTCAGGTTTATTGTCGCCTGCCTGTACACACATATACACCCAAACGAAACAGCGTTCCTCGATACCACAGTCAGGTTTATTGTCGCCTGCCTGCACACATATACAGCCAAACGAAACAGCGTTCCTCGATACCACAGTCAGGTTTATTGTCACCTGCCTGTACACATATGCAGCCAAACGAAACAGCCTTCCTCGATACCACAGTCAGGTTTATTGTCACCTGCCTGCACACATATACAGCCAAACGAAACAGCGTTCCTCGATACCACAGTCAGGTTTATTGTCACCTGCCTGCATACATATACAGCCAAATGAAACAGCGTTCCTCGATAACACAGTCAGGTTAATTGTCTCCTGTCTGCACACATATACAGCCAAACGATACAGCGTTCCTCGATACCACAGTCAGGTTTATTGTCGCCTGTCTGTACACATATGCAGCCAAACGAAACAGCGTTCCTCGATACCACTGTCAGGTTTATTGTCACCTGTCTGCACACATATACAGCCAAACGAAACAGCGTTCCTCGATACCACAGTCAGGTTTATTGTCACCTGTCTGCACACATATGCAGCCAAACAAAACAGCGTTCCTCGATACCACAGTCAGGTTTATTGTCGCCTGCCTTGACACACATATACACCAAACGAAACAGCGTTCCTCGATACCACAGTCAGATTTATTGTTACCTGACTGTACACACATATACAGCCAAACAAAACAACGTTCCTCGATACCACAGTCAGTTTTATTGTTACCTGCCTGTACACATATACAGCCAAACGAAACAGCATTCCTTCATCTCACAGTCAGGTTTATTGTCACCTGGCTGCACACATATACAGCCAAACGAAACACCATTCCTCGATACCACAGTCAGGTTTATTGTCACCTGACTGTACACATATACAGCCAAACGAAACAGTGTTCCTCGATACCACAGTCAGGTTTATTGTCACCTGCCTGTACACATATACAGCCAAACGAAACAGTGTTCCTCGATACCACAGTCAGGTTTATTGTCACCTGCTTGTACACATATACAGCCAAACGAAACAGCATTCCTTGATCTCACAGTCAGGTTTATTGTCACCTGGCTGCACACATATACAGCCAAACGAAACAGCGTTCCTCGATACCACAGTCAGGTTTATTGTCACCTGCCTGTACTCATATACAGCCAAACGAAACAGCATTCCTTGATCTCACAGTCAGGTTTATTGTCGCCTGCCTGCACACATATACAGCCAAACGAAACAGCGTTCCTGGATATCACAGTCAGGTTTATTGTCACCTGTCTGCACACATATACAGCCAAACGAAACAGTATTCCTCGATACCACAGTCAGATTTATTGTTACCTGACTGTACACACATATACAGCCAAACAAAACAACGTTCCTGGATACCACAGTCAGTTTTATTGTTATCTGCCTGTACACATATACAGCCAAATGAAACAGCGTTCCTCGATACCACAGTCAGGTTTATTGTCACCTGCCTGTACACATATACAGCCAAACGAAACAGCGTTCCTCGATACCACAGTCAGGTTTATTGTCGCCTGCCTGTACACATATACAGCCAAATGAAACAGCGTTCCTCGATACCACTGTCAGGTTTATTGTCGCCTGCCTGTACACATATACGGCCAAATGAAACAGCCTTCCTCGATACCACAGTCAGGTTTATTGTCACCTGCCTGTACACATATACAGCCAAACGAAACAGCCTCCCTCGATACCACAGTCAGGTTTATTGTCACCTGCCTGTACACATATACAGCCAAACGAAACAGCCTCCCTCGATACCACAGTCAGGTTTATTGTCACCTGCCTGTACATATATACAACCAAATGCAACAGTGTTCCTCCAGACCATGATCAATTTTATTGTCAACTGACTGTATATACAACCAAATGCAACAACATTCCTCCAGACTACGGTCAAGTTTATTGTCACCTGATTATACATATATACAACCAAGCAAAACAACATTCATCCAGACTATGGTTCACCCACCCTCCCTTGAAATAGTAGGAAGGCATCAGAAAGGAATTCTAGACCAGTGAGCCTGACCTCAGTAGTGGGAAGATGTTGGAGTCAGTTTTAAGGACGAAGTGATGAGCATTTGTTGAGGCAGAACAAAATATGGCAAAGTCATCATGGTTTCCTTCAGGGAAAGGCTTGTCTGATGAACCTGTTGGAATTCTCAGAGGCTATTCCACGTAGGCTAGATAAAGGGATGCAGTGAATGTTGTGTATTTGGACCTTCAGAAGAGCTTTAACAAGGTGCCACACATGAGGCTGCTTATCAGGTTAAGGGCCCTTGATATTACAGGGAAGTTACTGGCATGGTTAGGACATCGGCTGATTGGTAGGTGGGAATAAAAGGATCCTTTTCTGCTTGGCTGTCAGTGACTAGTGGTGATATGCAGGGATCAGTTTTGGGCCTGTTTCTTTTTCTACTGTATATCAATGATTTAGCTGATGGAATAGATGGCTATGTTGCCAAGTTTGCAGATGACATGAGGATTGGTGGAGGGGCAGGTAGTGTTGAGGAATCAGGTAGGCTGCAGAAAGACTTAGACAGATGAGGAGAATGGGCAAGTGAGTGGTAAATGAAATACAATGTTGTAAATGTGTGGTCATGCACTTTGGTAGAAGAAATAAATGTGCAAACTATTTTCTAAATGGGGAGAAAATCCAAAAATCTGAGATGCAAAGGGTCTTTGTGTCCTTGTGCAGAACATCCTGAAGGTTAACTTGCAGGTCAAGTCAGCAGTGAGGAAGGCAAATGCCATGTTAGCCAGCGGGTGATGTAGTGGCATCCGCGCTGGACCCAGCAAGTGTTCGGATCCGGCCAGCTCCTTGCAGGCTTCCCATCCGCGCTGGACCCAGCAAGTGTTCGGATCCGGCCAGCTCCTTGCAGGCTTCCCATCCGCGCTGGACCCAGCAAGTGTTCGGATCCGGCCAGCTCCTTGCAGGCTTCCCATCCGCGCTGGACCCAGCAAGTGTTCGGATCCGGCCAGCTCCTTGCAGGCTTCCCATCCGCGCTGGACCCAGCAAGTGTTCGGATCCGGCCAGCTCCTTGCAGGCTTCCCATCCGCGCTGGACCCAGCAAGTGTTCGGATCCGGCCAGCTCCTTGCAGGCTTCCCATCCGCGCTGGACCCAGCAAGTGTTCGGATCCGGCCAGCTCCTTGCAGGCTTCCCATCCGCGCTGGACCCAGCAAGTGTTCGGATCCGGTCAGCTCCTTGCAGGCTTCCCATCCGCGCTGGACCCAGCAAGTGTTCGGATCCGGCCAGCTCCTTGCAGGCTTCCCATCCGCGCTGGACCCAGCAAGTGTTCGGATCCGGCCAGCTCCTTGCAGGCTTCCCATCCGCGCTGGACCCAGCAAGTGTTCGGATCCGGCCAGCTCCTTGCAGGCTTCCCATCCGCGCTGGACCCAGCAAGTGTTCGGATCCGGCCAGCTCCTTGCAGGCTTCCCATCCGCGCTGGACCCAGCAAGTGTTCGGATCCGGCCAGCTCCTTGCAGGCTTCCCATCCGCGCTGGACCCAGCAAGTGTTCGGATCCGGCCAGCTCCTTGCAGGCTTCCCATCCGCGCTGGACCCAGCAAGTGTTCAGATCCGGCCAGCTCCTTGCAGGCTTCCCATCCGCGCTGGACCCAGCAAGTGTTCGGATCCGGCCAGCTCCTTGCAGGCTTCCCATCCGCGCTGGACCCAGCAAGTGTTCGGATCCGGCCAGCTCCTTGCAGGCTTCCCATCCGCGCTGGACCCAGCAAGTGTTCGGATCCGGCCAGCTCCTTGCAGGCTTCCCATCCGCGCTGGACCCAGCAAGTGTTCAGATCCGGCCAGCTCCTTGCAGGCTTCCCATCCGCGCTGGACCCAGCAAGTGTTCGGATCCGGCCAGCTCCTTGCAGGCTTCCCATCCGCGCTGGACCCAGCAAGTGTTCGGATCCGGCCAGCTCCTTGCAGGCTTCCCATCCGCGCTGGACCCAGCAAGTGTTCGGATCCGGCCAGCTCCTTGCAGGCTTCCCATCCGCGCTGGACCCAGCAAGTGTTCAGATCCGGCCAGCTCCTTGCAGGCTTCCCATCCGCGTTGGGTTCAGCGTTGAGCTAGCAACTCGGCCTCGTTGAAAACAGACAAATGCTAAGCAAGCAGCAAGGTTACCCCAAGGCGCAGAAAGGAACAAGCACACAGTTATGGTAGTATTCTAATTTGTTCTGTATTTCATTTAAGTAGATAATTTGCTGCTAGTTTGTCTTTTTATACCTTTTTAACTCTTCAGATGTAACTTCGGCGAATTGGGCCAAAATGTACTGATACCGATGTGTCCCAATGAAGCGGAATCTCTGTGAAATGTTTGAGCTTAGTTCGTCCAGATGCCCTTTGTTCCACATCTGTCACTGCCTTGCTTCCAACTCCACTTTACACATTTGGATCCCAGCAGCCGAGGAGCTGCCAGCTCTCAGCTCCCCCGTTTTATTGCCTGTACATCAAGTTTTGAACCTTTTAACAGAACAATCAGCTCGTCAAAGCAGTTTGACTTTAAAGCCTGCCTTCACCCCATGAAAATACCTACTATATATATATAAATATATAGGAAAGAGGTTGAGGCTTTGGAGAGGGTGCAGAAGAGGTTTACCAGGATGCTGCCCGGATTAGAGGGCACGTGCTGTAGTGAGCGGTTGTTTTCTCTGGAGAGGCGGAGGCTGGGGAGAGATCTGACACAGGTTTATAAGATAATGAGAGCCACAACTAGAGTAGATAGACAGTATCTTTTCTCAGGGTTGTAATGTCTAATAGCAGAGGACCTATATTTAAGGCAAGAGGGGATAATGTTAAAGGAGATGTGAAGTGCAAGTGTTTTTACAGAGAGTGGTGGGTGTCTGGAATGTGCTGCCTGGGGGTGGTAGAGGCAGATACATTGGGGATATTGAAGAGATGTTTAGATAGACACAGGAATGTGAGGGAATTGGAGGGATATCGGCTGAGGGGATTAGTTTAGTTGGCCATTTGATTAATTGTGGGCTGAAGGGCCTGTTCCTGTGCTGTACGGTTCTGTGTTCTACGTTCTAAAATAAGTGAGGTATAAACCTAAGCAAATACTGAAAATCTCCACAATCCTTTTTATAACTCAGTGAGGCCAAACATAACTCCTTTACAGAGGAATCACACCTCACAGAGTGAACCCCCCACAACCGTTTAAATGCTCTGACTACTGGGTACTGTAAAGTGCATGCCAAATTTTCCTTTGGAATCTGAACTATATTTATACAGGTCTTTTTATAGATCGGACCGTGGATGAACTATGGTTTGGAAGCTGTATCTCTGAGGCTCTGGGTTAACGTGCTGGCAGGAGGAATTTTTTATTCGTCCCCCTTTTAACAACTGCTACAATATTTTTTAAATTATCCATTTTGAATGTATGGGTGGTACTGGCAACAATTCATGATTGCTTAATGTCATTTCCTGCCCACAAGTGTAAAGGAGAGCAAAATAATTGTTACTCCAGATCCGATACAATGCAACAAAAGCACAATAAGATAAAGACACAATAATAATAAAAGCACAATAAATATAACTACATAAGACAGTTTATATTCATAGATTGATCGTAGTCCATAAACTGACACTAGACCCAGGAGTGCCTGTCCATAAGGAAATGATAAAGTAGTGGTGGTTGGGGTTGAGGAGGGGTGTGATAGTGGCTGGAGGTGTTGATCAGCCTCACTGCTTGGGGAAAGGAACTGTTTTTGAGTCTGGTGATCTTGACATAGTTGCTAGATAGCCTCCTTTCTGATTGGAATGGGAAGTTTAGGGTCAGATATGACATCTAGGATTGGAGTTGCATCTAGGCCCAGAATGGATAAAGAAGAGGTGCCCATTTCTTCCGTCAGGCCAATGCAAGTTTACCTATATTAATTCACACTTCTTGATATGGCAACTGCTCTACCTGGGAAACGGATACGATAGGGTCTTTTAAGAGACTCCTGGATAGGTACATGGAGCCTTGAAAAATAGAGGGCTATGGGTAACCCAAGATAATTTCTGAAGTAAGTACATGTTTGGCACAGTATTGTGGGCTGAAGGGCCTGTATTGTGCCATTGGTTTTAGAAACATAGAAAACCTACAGTGCAATACAGGCCTTTCAGCCCACAAAGCTGTGCCAAACATGTCCCTACCTGAGAAATTACCCAGGATTATCCATAGCCCTCTATTTTTCTGAGCTCCATGTACCTGTCTAAGAGTCTCTTAAAAGACCCTACTGTATCCACGTCCACCACTGGTGCTGGCATTCCACACCCATTCCACGCACTCACCATTCTCTGCATAAAAAACTTACCCTTGATATCTCCTCTGTACCTACTTCCAAGACCTTAAATCTGTGTCCTCTTGTGGCAACAATTTCAGCCCTGGGAAAAAGCCTCTGACTATCCACACGATCAATGCCTCTCATCATCTTATACACCTCTATCAGGTCACCTCTCATCCTCCGTCGCTCCAAGGAGAAAAGGCCGAGTTCACTCAACCTTTTCTCATCAGGCATGCTCCCCAATCCAGGCAACATCCTTGTAAATCTCCTCTGCACCCTTTCTATGGTTCCCACATCCTTCCTATAGTGAGACAACCAGAACTGAGCAGAGTACTCCAAGTGGGGTCTGACCAGGATCCTATATAGCTGCAACATTACCTCTCAGCTCTTAAACTCAATCCCACGATTGATGAAGGCCAGTGCACTGTATGATTTCTTAACCACAGTCAACCTGCGCTGCAGCTTTAAATGTCCTATGGACTCAGACCCTAAGATTCCTCTGATCCTCCACACTGCTAAGACTCTTACCATTAATATCACCATATTTGACCTACCAAAATGAACCACTTCACACTTATCTGAGTTGAACTCCATCTGCCACTTCTCAGCCCAGTTTTGTATCCTATCAATGTCCTGCTGTAACCTCTGACAGCCCTCCACACTATCCACAACACCTCCAACCTTTGTGTCATCAGCAAATTTACTAACCCATCCCTCCACTTCCTCATCCAGGTCATTTATAAAATCACAAAAAGTAAGGGTCCCAGAACAGATCCCTGAGACACACCACTGGTCACCGACCTCCATGCAGAATATGACCCATCTACAACCACTCTTTGCTTTCTGTGGGTAAGCCAGTTCTGGATCCACAAAGAAAGGTCCCCGTGGATCTCTCTGCCACAGTAAAAGCAGCCAAGATAATCAGAGGCCATGTCCAACCAGGAGATTCTCTCTTATCCCCGCTCCCATTAGGCATTAGATAGAAAAGCCTGGAAGCATATACCTGCAGGCTCTCGGCCCTCCTCTACCCCACATCGTCAGACTATTAAATAGTTCCCTATGACAATAAAATGGACTCGACCTTACAATCTATTCATGAAGATCCTACTCTTTATTGTCTACCTACACTGTGCCTTCTCTGCTTGTTCTACCCTCAATACACTGTGTATCTGATCTATATGAACAGTATGTAAGACAAGCTTTTCACATCATGACATGTGACAATACCCTCTGACATCTCCCCTATACTTTCCACCAAACACATTAAAAATTATGCCCCTCCTATACTCAAATGAGTATGTTTCCCAGGAAGCTGATTAGTGCTGAGTTGAAAATTCGCCAGGTTCTAGAAATGCAATGGGGGCTGAGAGTCCTTGTGCAGGATTCCTTAAAAGTTAACCTGCAGGTTGAGTCGGTGGTGAAGGAGGCAAAGGCATTCATTTCAACAGGACTAGAATACAGAAAAGAATTTTTTTCAGTAATATAAAGAATAAAAGGGAAGTGAGAGTTGATATTGGACCACTGGAAAATGATGCTGGTGAGGTAGTAATGGCATATGCACTTCATGGTACTTTGCATCAGTCTTCACTGTGGAAGACACGAGCAGTGTGCCTGAGGTCTGTGAGTGTCATTGTTATTACAAAGGAAAAAGTGCTGGGCAAACTGAAAGGTCTTAATGTGGAAAACTCACCTGGACCAGATGGACTACATCCCAGAGTCCTGAGAGAGGTTGCTGAAGAGATAATGGATGCATTGATCATGATCTTTCAAGAATCACTTGATTCTGGCATGGTCCTGGAGGACTGGAAGATTGGAAATGTCACTCCACTCTTAAGAAGGGAGGAAGACAAAAGAAAGGAAATGAGAGCCAGTTAGCCTAACATCAGTGGTTGGGAAAGTGTTGGAGTCTATTATTAATTATGAGGTTTTGACGTACTTGGAGACTAATGATAAAATAAGTCAAAGTCAGCATGGTTTCTGTAAAGGGAAATCTTGCCTGACAAATCTGTTCTTCGAGGAAGTAACAAGCAGGGTGGCCAAAGGAGAGACAGTGAATTTTCAGAAGGCATTTGATAAGGTGTCACACATGAGGCTGCTTACCAAGATAAAATCCTATAGCGTTACAGGGGATACTGGCATGGATAGAGGAATGGTGACAGGTAGGAAGCAGCAAGTGGGAATAAAAGGGGCCTTTTCTGGTTGGCTGTCGGTGACTAGTGGAGTTCCTCAGGGATCAGTATTGGGACCGCTACTTTTCATATTGTTCAACAAGGATTTAGATATTGGAATTAATGGCTTTGTGGCTAAGTGTGCAGATGATACAAAGATTGGTGGAGGGGTAGGTAGTGTTGAGGAAGCAATACGATTACAGCAGGACTTATACAAATTGGAAGAATGGGCAAAAAAGTGGCAGATGGAATATAGTGTTGGAAAATGTATGATAATACATTTTGGTAGAAGGAACAATAGTGCGGACTATTATCTAAATGGGGAGAAGTTTCAAATATCAGAGGTGTAGAGACACTTAGGAGTCCTCGTGCAAAACTCCTGTTAATTTACAGGTTGAGTCTATGGTAAAGAAGGCAATTGCAATGTTGGTATTTATTTCAAGGCGAATAGAATATAAAAGAAAGGAGATAATGCTGAGCCTTTATAAGACACTAGTCAGGCCATATTTGGAGTATTGTCAACAGTTTTTGGCCCCATATCTCAGAAAGGATGTGTTGTCATTGGAGAGAGTCCAGAGGAGGTTCAGGAGGATGATTTTGGGACTGAAGGGATTAACATATGAGGAGCATTTGGCAGCTTTGGGCCTGTACTCACTGGAATTTAGAAGAAGGCGGAGGATCTCATTGAAACCTACCGAATGTTGAAAGGACTGGATAGGGTGGATGTGGAAAGGATTGTTTTCTATGGTGGGGGTATCCAGAACTAGAGGGCACAGCCTCAAAATTAAGGGGCAACCATTTAGAACCGAGGTAAGGAGAAATTATTTTAGCCAGAGAGTACTTAATCTGTGGAATGCTCTGTCACAGACTGCGGTGGAGGCCAAGTCTGTACATATATTTAAGGTGGTAATTGATCATTTCCTGATCGGTCAGGGCATCAAAGGATATAGCGAGAAGGCAAGTGTATGGGGTTGAGTGGGATCTGGGATCAGCCATGACTGAATGGTAGAGCAGGCTGAATGGCCTAATTCTGCTCCTATGTTTTATGGACTTTTGGTCTAAAAGCAAGGATGTAATGTTCAGGTTTTATAAGGCATTGGGTCAGACTGCACTTGGAGTATTGTCAACAGTTTTGGACCTCTTATCTAAGAAATGATGTGTTACCATTGGAAAGGGTCCAGAGGAGTTTCACGAGAATGAATCCGGGAATAAAAATTATAAGATATGAGGAGCGTTTGATGCTCCTGGGCCTTTACTCACTGGCGTTTAGAAAAATGAGGGGAGATCACACTGAAATCTATCGAATATTGATAGGCCTAGATAGAGCAGATGTGGAGAGGATGTTTTGTAGAGTGAGGCAGTCTAGGATCAGAGGGCACTGCCTTCAGAGCAGAGGGACATTGCTTTAGAAAAGAGATGAGGAACTTCTTTATCCAGGGGATGGTGAATCTGTGGAATTCATTGTCACAGACGGCTGTGGAGGCCAAGTCATTTGGTAAATTTACAGCAGATGTTAATAGGTTCTTGATTAGCCAAGGCATCAAAGGCCACGGGGAGAAGGCAGGAGAATGGGGTTGAGAGAGAAAATAAATCATCCATGATGGAAATATGGATCACACACAATGGGCCAAATGGCCTGGCAACAGATACAAAACCCTAGAGGAACTGAGTAGGCCAGACAGCATCTGTGCAAAACAGTACAGTTCAGGCTTAACCCTTCATCAGTACTGAACAAAACAGATGAGGAGTCAGGGTAAGCAAGTGGGGGAAGGAGAGGAAGAGCCTGAAGGTGATAGGTAATGGGAAGGGTGGGGAGGGCTGAAGTTAAGAGCTGGGAAGTTTACTGATGAAAGAGATACAGGGCTGGAGAAGGTGGAGTCTGATAGGAGAGGATAGAAGGCCATGGAAGAAAGAGAAGGGGGAGGAGCACCAGAGGGAAGTGATAAGGTGGGGGGGGGGAAATGGAAATGGGGAATGGTGAAGGGGATAGGGGCATTACTGGAAGAAATCAATGTTCATGCCATCTGATTGGTGGCTACCAGATGGAATCTAAGATGTGGTTCCTCCAACCTGATCGTGGCTTCATTGCAACAGTGGAGGAGGCCATGGACTGACATATCGGAATGGAAATGGGAAGTGGAATTAAACAGGGTGGCCACTGGGAGATCCCGTTTTTCTGGTGGATGGAGCGTTGGCGCTCGGCAAAGCCATCTCCCAGTCTGAATAATGCTCTGAATGAGGTGATTGGGTGGGTAAAAGAAGGCTCTATCTTCATATTGTCTGCAAACTTTGCAACAAAGCCACCAATTCCATCATCCAAGCCACTATCATATAACATCAAAAGAATCTGACCCATCGCTGACCCCTGTGGAACACCAATAGTCACCAGCAGCCAGTCAGAAAAGATTCCCTTTATTCTTAATCTTTGCCTCCTGCCAATCAGCCACTGTTTTATCCATTCTAGATTCTTTACTGTAATACCATGGGTTCGTAGCTTGTTAAGCGGCCCCATGTGTGGCACGTTATCAAAGGCCTTCTGAAAATCCAAGTACACACCATCAACTAATTCTCCTTTGTCTATCCTGCTTGTTACTCCTTCAAAGAATTCCAACAGATTTGTCAGGCAAGATTTTACCTTGAGGAAACCATGCTGATTATGGCATATTTTATCACGTGCCTCCAAGTACCCTGAGACCTCATCCTTAACGATCGACTCCAACATCTTCCCAACCACTAAGGCCAGACCAACTGGCTTATAAGTTTCCTTTCTTCTGCCTCTCTCCATTCTTGATCAGTGGAATGACATATGCAATCTTCCAGTCTTCAGACCATTCCAGAATCTAGTTAGTCTTGAAAGATCATTACTAATGCCTCCACAATCTCTTCAGCCGTCTCTTTGAGACTGTGAGGTGTCCACCATCTGGTCCAAGTGGCTTATCTACCTTCAGACCTTTCAGTTTCCCAAGAACCTTCTCTCTAGTTATGGTAGCTTCACACCTCAGAACCCTGACTCCTGGAACCTCCACTATGCTGTTAATGTCTTCCACAGTGAAGACTGATTGAAAATACTTACTCAGTTTGTCCACCATTTCATTGTTCCCCATTATTACCTCTCCAGCATTGTTTTCCAGCGATCCGATATCCATTTTCACCTCTTTTTTACACTTTATGCATCTGAAGAAACTTTTGGTGTCCTCTTTAATATTATTGGCTAGTTTACTTTGGTATTCCACCTTTACCTTCTTAATGACTTTTTTAGTTGCCTTCTGTTGGTTTTTAAAGCTTCCCAAACCTCTTTCCACTTTTTTTTTGTTCTATTATATGTCCTCTCTTCGGCTTGCATTTGGCTTTGACGTCTTTTTAGCCATGGTTGTGTCATCTTTCCTTTAGAATATTTTTTCCTCTTTGGAATGTATATATCCCGTGCCTTCCAAATTGATTCCAGAAATTCCAGCCATTGCTGATCTGTCACATTCCCTGCCAGTGTTCTTTTCCAGTCAATTCTGGCCAATTCCTCTCTCATGCTTCTGTAATACCTTTTACTCCACTGGAATACTGTTACATCTGACTTCAGCTTCTTCTCAAATTTCTGGGTGAGTTCCATCGTATTGTGATTACCTGTCCTTAAGGGTTCTTTTACCTTCAGCTCTCTAATCAAGTGTGGTTAATTGCACAACACCCAATCCAGAATAGCCGATCCTCTAGTGGGCTCAACCAGGAGCTGTTCTAAAAATCCATCTTGTAGGCACCTAGAAACTCCCCCTCCTGGAATCCAGCAGCAACCTGATTTTCCCCATCTACCTGCACATTGAAATCCCCATGACCATTACCCTTCTGGCAGGTATTTTCTACCTCACAATGTAATCTGTAGACCGTATCCTTACTATTGCTTGGGGTCTGTATACAAATCCTATCGGGATCTTTTTACCCTTGTGGTTCCTTAGCTCTAACTACAATGATTCAATACCTTCCAACCCTATGCCACCTCTTACTGATGATTTGTTTTCTTTTTTTTTGACCAACAGAGCAGTGCTTTGCTCTGCTTTACCATTAGTCCTTTCGATACAATGTGTATCCTTAACACTGAGCTCCCAGCTATTATCTTCTTTCAGCCATGATTCAGTGATACCCACAACGTCATACCTACCAACCTGCAACTGTGCTGCAAGTTCATCCACCTTATTCCGTATACCGCATGCATTCAGACACAACACCTTCAGTCCCGTATTCACCCTTTTCTATTTTGTCTGACTTTTACATTGCAACTCATCCTATTGGCTGCAATTTTGCCCTGTCATCAGCCTCTCCTCATGAAACACTGCTTCTGTTAGTAAACCAGCTACCTCTTCTTCAGCACTGTTAACCTATGATACATCTTGCAGCTCAGGACACCAGTCACACCATGCTCAATCTTTTGATCTGTGACTTAGTCTGAAGTTACACCTGCCTCCACAACCTCTCCACTAGCTGTTCTGGCTCTCTGGTTCCCATCCCTCTGTAACTCTAGTTTAAACCCCACTGTGCAGCGTTAACAAACCTTCCCGTAAGGTTATCAGTCACACTCCAGTTCAGGTGCAAACTGTCCCTGTACAGGTCCCAAAGATCCAAAAATCTTATGTCCTCCCTCCTACACCAACTCCTTAGCCACGTATTAAACTATAATTTTCCTAGTTCGGGCCTCACTAGCACTTGGCACGGGTAGCAATCCTGAGATCACAACCCTGGAGATCCTGCTCTTCAGCTTAGCATCCAACTCCCTATGTAGAACCTCATCACTCATCTTACCAAAGATGTTGGTACTACATGGACCATGACTTCTGGCTGTTACTTAAGAATGCTGAAAATTGGCTCTGAGATATCCCGGACGCTGGCACACAGGAGCCAACATACAATATGGGAATCTCATTCTGGCCCACAGAACCTCCTGTCTGTTCCCCTAACTAACGAATTGCCTATCACAATTGTAGTCATCGGGGCACTGGAGGTCTCCCTGCCTTCTCACATCCCTCAAGAGGAGCATTTCACTATCTTGGTGTCTCTGGTTGAGCAGATATAAAGAAGAGAAGGGAAAAAGAACTTGACCTTTTCTTTCCTTTGCTTTGCTTTCCTCTTGGCTGAAGCCTCTGTTCGATGAAGCCTTAAGGTCAACATTCAGACTTTGTCCACTCAGACGATGGCTGCTGCACTTGGCCTCGCCTTCCTTTAATTTTCTCTTGCTAATCCATCCTAAACACCGATTGCTACTGGTGTCCACTTGCTCCCTCTCCAAGGGCACCGAGACAGAAACTTAACCCCGGAGGGGGCAAGTTGGGCATTTGGATGGTGCAGGGTCTTTGACTGGCCGTAGTCTGGATGGCTGTCTTGGGCAGGCCCAGGAGTAGATCCTGAGTGGCTTGTTGCCCCCTGTACTGGCTGCCCATATATCAGGTGTGTGGGACTGAAGTGCCACCAGAACGTCGGGTGCACTGATCCAGCCTGACCCACTGTGTGAATCCCCACCCTCTGTTCTTCGGGCTCAGCCATGCACGTTGCATCCTGACTGTCAAGCCAGTATGCAGGGCCCGGCAGTACAATATGGAGAGCATTGCAGCTGATGAATCACAATCCGGTTTATTATCACTGGCACGTGATGTGAAATTTGTTAATTTAGCAACAGCAGTTCAATGCAATACATAATCTAGCAGAGAAATAAATAATAATAAATAAATAAATTACAGTATATACATATTGAATAGAGTAAGAACTGTACAAAAACAGGAATAATACATACAGTATTAAAAGGGTGCGATAGTGTTCAAGGGTTAAATGTCCATTTAGGAATCGGATGGCAGAGGGGAAGAAGCTGTTCCTGAATCACTGAGTGTGTGCCTTCAGGCTTCTGTACCTCCTACCTGATGGTAACAGTGAGAAAAGGGAATGCCCTGGGTGCTGGAGGTCTTTAATAATGGACACCGTCTTTCTGAGACACCGCTCCCTGATGATGTCCTGAGTACTTTGTAGGCTAGTGCCCGAGATGGAGCTGACTAGATTTACAACCTTCTGCATCTTCTTTTGGTCCTGTGCAGTAGCCCCTCTGTACCGGACAGTGATGCAACCTGTCAGAATGCTCTCCACAGTACATCTATAGAGGTTTATGAGTGTATTTGTTGACATGCCAAATCCGTTCAAACTCCCTAGGAAGTGTAGCCACTCTCTTCCCTTCTTTATAACTACATCGATATGTTTGGACCAAAGAAATGGCAGAGACCGATGCAGTTTGGCGCCAGCGGCATCACAGAAGTTGCCAGTCAGTGTGGAACTCAATGTAGGGCTGCCTTAGGTGGATTTTCCCTCGGGGTTTACTCCAAAAGCCTTCCCCATAAGTGTGTTTAGCTGCTTGGCAGCGGACATGTGAGATCAGAGTTTTCCTTCCAGGTGAGCTGCCAACCGCGGCTGACAAGCCCCGTCTGCCCAGAGACACCAGGGTGAAAATTCCAATGTTCTCTGAACCAGCCAACTCGTCAAAATCACTACGGGCTTCTCCACCTTCTCATGGGTAGCAAAACCTCAAGAACAGAGTGCAGGCTCTTCACCCTCAGCACAGATACAGAGGATCTCTCACAGATTAAACGGCAAACAGACTGGTGTAGAACTCTGCCATGGACTGTCCCAAAGAGAGAAGGGTTGGCACAGGGCTAGCAACCCCAACCCATAAAATCCCAGAGCTTCAGAAACACAAACAGAGGCTCTTCCCTGAGAAAGGAAAGACCTACGATGGGCCACGCCTTGCAAGACTGAAGGATTGGCCCAGGACAGAGACTTTTTCGAGAGGTTTAGACAGCACAAGAATGTGAGGAAGATGGAAGGATAGGAACATTGTAGAGGCAGACAAGATTAGTTTAGTGAGCAATGAGATTACTAATTAATTGCTTTAACACAACGTAGCAAGCCAAAGGGCCTGTTCCTGTACTGTACACTGTGGGTGAATGGCCTGTTCCTGTACTGTACACTGTGGATGAATGGCCTGTTCCTATACTGTACATTGTGGGTGAATGGCCTGTTCCTGTACTGTACACTGTGGGTGAATGGCCTGTTCCTGTACTGTACACTGTGGGTGAATGGCCTGTTCCTGTACTGTACACTGTGGATGAATGGCCTGTTCCTATACTGTACATTGTGGGTGAATGGCCTGTTCCTGTACTGTACACTGTGGGTGAATGGCCTGTTCCTGTACTGTACACTGTGGATGAATGGACTGTTCCTGTACTGTACGTTGTGGGTGAATGGCCTGTTCCTATACTGTACACTGTGGATGAATGGCCTGTTCCTATACTGTACACTGTTGGTGAATGGCCTGTTCCTGTACTGTACATTGTGGGTGAATGGCCTGTTCCTGTACTGTACACTGTGGATGAATGGACTGTTCCTGTACTGTACACTGTGGGTGAATGGCCTGTTCCTGTACTGTACACTGTGGGTGAATGGCCTGTTCCTGTACTGTACACTGTGGATGAATGGACTGTTCCTGTACTGTACGTTGTGGGTGAATGGCCTGTTCCTATACTGTACATTGTGGGTGAATGGCCTGTTCCTGTACTGTACACTGTGAATGAATGGCCTGTTCCTGTACTGTACATTGTGGGTGAATGGCCTGTTGCTGTACTGTACATTGTGGGTGAATGGCCTGTTCCTGTACTGTACACTGTGGGTGAATGGCCTGTTCCTGTACAGTACATTGTGGGTGAATGGCCTGTTCCTGTACTGTACACTGTGGGTGAATGGCCTGTTCCTGTACTGTACACTGTGGATGAATGGATTGTTCCTGTACTGTACGTTGTGGGTGAATGGCCTGTTCCTATACTGTACATTGTGGGTGAATGGCCTGTTCCTGTACTGTACACTGTGGGTGAATGGCCTGTTCCTGTACAGTACATTGTGGGTGAATGGCCTGTTCCTGTACTGTGCACTGTGGGTGAATGGCCTGTTCCTGTACTGTACACTGTGGGTGAATGGCCTGTTCCTGTACTGTACACTGTGGATGAATGGACTGTTCCTGTACTGTACATTGTGTGTGAATGGACTGTTCCTGTACTGTACACTGTGGGTGAATGGCCTGTTCCTGTACTGTACACTGTGGATGAATGGACTGTTCCTGTACTGTACGTTGTGGGTGAATGGCCTGTTCCTATACTGTACATTGTGGGTGAATGGCCTGTTCCTGTACTGTACACTGTGAATGAATGGCCTGTTCCTGTACTGTACATTGTGGGTGAATGGCCTGTTGCTGTACTGTACATTGTGGGTGAATGGCCTGTTCCTGTACTGTACACTGTGGGTGAATGGCCTGTTCCTGTACAGTACATTGTGGGTGAATGGCCTGTTCCTGTACTGTACACTGTGGGTGAATGGCCTGTTCCTATACTGTACACTGTGGATGAATGGCCTGTTCCTGTACTGTACATTGTGGGTGAATGGCCTGTTCCTGTACTGTACACTGTGGATGAATGGCCTGTTCCTATACTGTACATTGTGGGTGAATGGCCTGTTCCTGTACTGTACACTGTGGGTGAATGGCCTGTTCCTGTACTGTACACTGTGGATGAATGGATTGTTCCTGTACTGTACATTGTGGGTGAATGGCCTGTTCCTATACTGTACATTGTGGGTGAATGGCCTGTTCCTGTACTGTGCACTGTGGGTGAATGGACTGTTCCTGTACTGTACATTGTGGGTGAATGGCCTGTTCCTGTACTGTACATTGTGGGTGAATGGCCTGTTCCTGTACTGTACATTGTGGGTGAATGGCCTGTTCCTGTACTGTACACCGTGGGTGAATGGCCTGTTCCTGTACTGTACATTGTGTGTGAATGGCCTGTTCCTGTACTGTACATTGTGGGTGAATGGCCTGTTCCTGTACTGTACACCGTGGGTGAATGGCCTGTTCCTGTACTGTACATTGTGTGTGAATGGCCTGTTCCTGTACTGTACATTGTGGGTGAATGGCCTGTTCCTGTACTGTACATTGTGTGTGAATGGCCTGTTCCTGTACTGTACATTGTGTGTGAATGGCCTGTTCCTGTACTGTACACCGTGGGTGAATGGCCTGTTCCTGTACTGTACATTGTGTGTGAATGGCCTGTTCCTGTACTGTACATTGTGGGTGAATGGCCTGTTCCTGTACAGTACATTGTGGGTGAATGGCCTGTTCCTGTACTGTACACTGTGGGTGAATGGCCTGGTTGTGGGTGAATGGCCTGTTCCTGTACTGTACATTGTGGGTGAATGGCCTGTTCCTGTACTGTACACCGTGGGTGAATGGCCTGTTCCTGTACTGTACATTGTGGGTGAATGGCCTGTTCCTGTACAGTACATTGTGGGTGAATGGCCTGTTCCTGTTCTGTACACTGTGGGTGAATGGCCTGGTTGTGGGTGAATGGCCTGTTCCTGTACTGTACACTGTGGATGAATGGCCTGTTCCTGTACTGTACACTGTGGATGAATGGCCTGTTCCTATACTGTACACTGTTGGTGAATGGCCTGTTCCTGTACTGTACACTGTGGGTGAATGGCCTGTTCCTGTACTGTACATTGTGGGTGAATGACCTGTTCCTGTACTGTACACTGTGGATGAATGGCCTGTTCCTGTACTGTACACTGTGGGTGAATGGCCTGTTCCTGTACTGTACACTGTGAATGAATGGCCTGTTCCTGTACTGTACATTGTGGGTGAATGGCCTGTTCCTGTACTGTACACTGTGGGTGAATGACCTGTTCCTGTACTGTACATTGTGGGTGAATGGCCTGTTCCTGTACTGTACATTGTGGGTGAATGACCTGTTCCTGTACTGTACACTGTGGGTGAATGGCCTGTTCCTGTACTGTACATTGTGGGTGAATGGCCTGTTCCTGTACTGTACACTGTGGGTGAATGACCTGTTCCTGTACTGTACATTGTGGGTGAATGGACTGTTCCTGTACTGTACACTGTGGGTGAATGGCCTGTTCCTGTACTGTACATTGTGGGTGAATGGCCTGTTCCTGTACTGTACACCGTGGGTGAATGACCTGTCCCTGTTTGGTTTTCTTTTCCATTTACATTCAGATGTTATGTGGTAATTCAAGCTCTTTCCATGAAGGGTATATTCTGTACTTTATTGACCTCTGTTTTCTTTCATCCGTTTTACTATTGCCCCATCTTGTTCAATCTACCGGTTTGGAATTGTCACGTTGCCCAATCTCATTGCATCATTCCTCATCTAGGAAACATGCTGTTAGAGTTTGATCACTGTCTGATCACGTTTAATTGAATCTTTGTTGAATGTCTTCCTTTGCCTTATTAAATAAGTTTAGCTTTCTGCCCGTACTGAAGATAATGTTGCTTGCTTGTCCTGATCATTGAACAATGGTGGATGCGCAGAAAGTTGGACTTTGTGGTCACTTCACCGTAGGAGGGATGTGGAAGCCTTTAGAGACGGTGCAGAGGAGATTTACCAGGATGCTGCCTGGATTGGAGAGCATGTCTTTTGAGGTGAGGTTGAGTTAGCCTGGGGTTTTCCCTGGTGGGTGAAGGAGGGTGAGAGACGACTTGAGAGGTGTAGAAGATAGAAAGAGCCATAGATCGGATGCACAGCCAGAGACCTTTTCCTCAGATCAGAAATGGGTCGGGGGAATAGTTCTAAGATCAGAATCAGATCGGGGGAATAGTTCTAAGATCAGAATCAGATCGGGGGAATAGTTCTAAGATCAGAATCAGATCGGGGGAATAGTTCTAAGATCAGAATCAGATCAGGGGGAATAGTTCTAAGATCAGAATCAGATCGGGGGAATAGTTCTAAGATCAGAATCAGATCGGGGGAATAGTTCTAAGATCAGTATCAGATCAGGGGAATAGTTCTAAGGTGATTGGAGGAAGCTGTTAGAGGAATGCCAGGGTCTGTTCTGTACACAGAGTGGTAGGTGAGTGGAATGCCCAGCCAAGCATATTTAAGAGATTACGAGACAGGTACATGGATAACAGGAATGTGGAATGTTATGCAAGAGGAAAGGTTTAGATTGATCACAAAGCATAATACTGTGAGCTGTAGGGGCTGCAGTGTTCTGTGTTCTAACCCATCCTCCACTCAACTCTGACAGCACTCGCTTACACCTTAACAGTCATCCTACAGCAGCCAGATAACCTACCAACACATACGTCTTTGGGATGTGGGAATATCCTCTCAGGCAAGTGATAATAATACGATTGACTTCACCCTTCAAAAGGAGAAGCTAAAGGCAGATGTATCAGTATTACAGTGGAGTAAAGGAAATTACAGGGGCATGACAGTGGAGTCGGCCAGATGTAATTGCAAAAGAACACTGGCAAGGATGACAGCAGAACAGCAATAGCGGAAATTTCTGGAAGCAATTCAGAAGGCACAATAGGTATACATAACAAAGGGTAAGAAGTATTCTAAAGGCAAAATGACACAACCATGGCTAACAAGAGAAGGCACAATAAAAGCCAAAGAAGGGGCATATAATAGAGCAAAAATAGGTGGGAAGTTAGAGGATTGGGAAGCTTTCAAATACCAACAGAAAGCAACTAAAAATAATGAAGAAAGTAAAGATGCAATACGAAAGTGAGCTAGCCAACAATATTAAAGAGGATACCAAAAGTTTCTTCAGATACATAAAGCGTAAAAGAGAGGCGAGAGTGCATATTGGACCACTGGAAAATGATGCTGGAGAGGTAGTATTGGGAGAAAAGGAAATGGTGGATGAATTGAGTAACTATTTAGTATCATTGTGGACGGCACTAGCAGTATGGTGAAAGTTCCAGGGTTCAAGGAGCATAAAGTGTGTGAGGTTACCATTATTAAGAGAAAGATCTTGGAAACTGATAGGTCTGAAGGTAAATAAGTCACCTAGACCAGATGGTCTACACCCCAGGGTTCTGAAAGAGGTGGCTGAAGAGACTGTGGAGGCATTAGTAATGATCGTTCAAGAATCAATAGATTCTGGAATGGTTCTGGAAGACTGGAAAATTGCAAATGTCACTCCTGTCTTTGAGGAAGAGAGGCAGAAGAAAGAAAACTATAGGCCAGTTAGTGGTAAGAAACATAGAACATGGAAAACCGACAGCACAATACTGGTCCCTTGGCCCACAATGCTGTGCCGAGCATGTACATATCTTAGAAATTACCTAGGCTTACCCACAGCCCTCTATTTTTCTAAGCTCCATGTACGTAACCAGGAGTCTCTTAAAAGACCCTATCGTATCCGCCTCCACCACCGTTGCCGGCAGCCCATTCCATACACTCACCAGTCTCTGCATAAAAAACTTACCCCTGACATCTCCTCTGTTCCTACTCCCAAGCACTTTAAAACTGTCTCTCTTGTGTTAGTCATTTCAGCCTTGGGGAATAGCCTCTGACTATCCACACGATCAATGCCTCTCATCATCTTATACACCTCTATCAGGTCACTTCTCATCCTCCATCGCTCCAAGGAGAAAAGGCCAAGTTCACTCAACCTATTCTCATAGGGCATGCTCCCCAATCTAGGCAACATCCTTGTAAATGAACCCTTTCTATGGTTTCCACATCCTTCCTGTAGTGAGACGACCAGAACTGAGCACAGTACTCCAAATGGGGTCTGACCAGGGTCCTATATAGCTGCAACATTACCTCTCGGCTCTTAAACCCAATCCCATGATAGATGATGGCCAATACACCGTATGCCTTCTTAACCGCAGAGTCAACCTGCGCAGCAGCTTTGAGTGTCCTATGGACTCGGACCCCAAGATCCCTCTGATCCTCCACACTGCCAAGAGTCTTACCATTAATACTATATTCTGCCATCATATTTGACCTACCAAAATGAACCACCTCACATTTATCTTGGTTGAACTCCATCTCCCACTTCTCAGCCTAGTTTTGCATCCTATCAATGTCCCGCTGTAACCTCTGACAGCCCTCCACACTATCCACAACACTGCCAACTTTTGTGTCATCAGCAAATTTACTAACCCATCCCTTCACTTCCTCATCCAGGTCATTTATAAAAATCACAAAGAGAAGGGGTCCCAGAACAGATCCCTGAGACACACCACTAGTCACCGACCTCCATGTAGAATATGACCCATTTACAACCACTCTTTGCCTTCTGTGGGCAAGCCAATTCCGGATCCACAAAGCAATGTCCCTTTGGATCCCATGTTTCTTTACCATAAGCCTTTCATGAGGTACCTTATCAAATTCCTTGCTGAAATCCATATACACTACATCTACTGCTCTACCTTCAACAACGTGTTTAGTCACGTCCCCAAAAAATTCAATCAGTCTCGTAAGGCACATCCTGCCTTTCTCAAAGCCATGCTGACTATTCCTAATCATATTACACCTCTCAAAATCTTTTCCATCAACTTACCAAGCACTGAAGTAAGACTCACTGGTCTATAATTTCCTGGGCTATCTCTACTCCCTTTCTTGAATAAGGGAACAACATCTGCAACCCTCCAACCCTCCAGAACCCCTCCCATCCCCATTGATGATGCAAAGATCATTGCCAGAGGCTCAGCAATCTCCTCCCTCGCTTCCCACAGTAGCCTGGGGTACATCTCATCCGGTCCCAGAGACTTACCCAACTTGATGCTTTCAGCACATTCTCTTTCTTAATGTCTGTATGCTCAAGCTTTTCAATCCGCTGTAAGTCATCCCTACAATCGCCAAGAGCCTTTTCCATAGTGAATACTGAAATAAAGTATTCATTAAGTACCTCCGCTATCTCCTCTGGTCCCATACACACTTTCCCACTGCCACACTTGATAGGTCCTATTTGCTCATGTCTTATTCTCTTGCTCTTCACATAGAAACATAGAAAACTTACAGCACAATACAGGCTCTTCGGCCCACAAGGTTGTGCTGAACATGTCCCCACCTTGTAAATTACTAGGCTTACCCATAGCTCTATTTTTCTAAGCTCCACTTACCTATCCAAAATTCTCTTAAAAGACCCTAATGTATCTGCCTCCATCACCATTGCCAGCAGTCCATTCCACACACTCACCACCCTCTGAGTAAAAAACTTACCCCTGACATCTCCTCTGTACCTACTCCCCAGCACCTTAAATCTGTGTCCTCTTGTGGCAACCATTTCAGCCCTGGAAAAATGCCTCTGACTATCCACACGATCAATGCCTCTCGTCATCTTGTACACCTCCATCAGGTCACCTCTCACCCTCTGTTGTTCCAAGGAGAAATGGCCAAGTTCACTGAATCTATTCTCAGAAGGCATGCTCCCCAATCCAGGCAACATCCCTGTAAATATCCTTTGTACCCTTTCTATGGTTACCACATCCTTTCTATAATGAGGCAACCAGAACTGAGCACAGTACTCCAAGTGGGGTCTGACCAGGGTCCTATATAGCTGTAACATTACTTCTCAACTCCTAAATTCAATTCCATGATTGATGAAGGCCAGTACACTGTCCGCCTTCTTAACCACAGAGTCAACATGTGCAGCTGCTTTGAGTATCCTATGGACTCAGACCCCAAGATCCCTCTGATCCTCCACACTGCCAAGAGTCTTACTATTAATACTATATTCTGCCATCATATTTGAGCTACCAAAATGAACCACCTCACACTTATCTGGGTTGAACTCCCATCTGCCACTTCTCTGCCCAGTTTTGCATCCTATCAATGTCCCACCGTAACCTCTGACAGCCCACCACACTATCCACAACACCCCCAACCTTTGTGTCATCAGCAAACTTACTAACTCATCCTTCCACTTCCTCATCCAGGTCAGTTAAAAAAAATCACGATAAGTAGGGGTCCCAGAACAGATCCCTGAGACACACCACTGGTTACCTCCGTGCAGAATATGACCTATCTACAACCACTCTTTGCCTTCTGTGGGCAAGCCAGTTCTGGATCCACAAAGCAATGTCCCCTTGGATCCCATGCCTCCTTACTTTCTCAATAAGCCTTGTATGGGGTACCTTATCAAATGCCTTGTTGAAATCCATATACACTACATCTGCTGCTCTTTCTGTATCAATGTCTTTAATCACATCCTCATTTTCTTTCATCCTGTTTGCCAAGGCCTTCTCATGGCCTCTTCAGGCTCACCTAATTTCATTCTTAAGCTCCTTTCTGCTAGCTTTATAATCTGCTAGATCTCTATTATTACCTAGTTTTTTGATTGGGAGAATGTTGGAGTCAGTTGCTAGGGATGAGGACTTTGGGGCCATGGTCAGTGCGGCTTCCTTAAGGGAAAACCTTGCCTGACATCTCTGTTGGAATTCTTTGAAGAAATAACAAGTAGGATAGACAAAGGAAAATCGGTTGATGTTGTGTACTTCAATTTTCAGAAGGCCTTTGACAAGGTGCCGCACATGAGGCTGCTTAACAAGCTACAAGCCCATGGTATTACAGGAAAGATCCTAACCTGGATAAAGCAGTGGCTGATTGGCAAGAGGCAAAGTGTGGGAATGGAGCCTTTTCTGGTATGGCTGCCGGTGACTAGTGGTGTTCCACAGGGATCTGTTATATGTCAATGATTTGTCTGATGGAATTGATTATGGCAAAGTTTGCGGATGACACGAAGAAAGGTGGGGGCTGGAAGTTTTGAGGAAGCAGAGAATCTACAAAAGGACTTAGACAGATTAGGAGAATGGGCAAAGAAGTGGCAGATGGAATACAGTGTCGGGAAGTGTCTGGTCATGCACTTGGGTAGAAGAAATGAAAGCATAGATGATTTTCTAAATGAGAGAAAATTCAAAACTCTGAGGCACAAAAGGACTTGGGAGTCCTTGTGCAGGATTCCCTGACTAATTTGCAGTTTGCTTCTGTGGTAAGGAAGGCAAATGCAATGTTAGCATTCATTTCAAGAGAACTAGAATATAAAAACAAGGATGTAGTGTTGATACTTTAAAGCACTGGTGAGGCCTCACTTGGAGTATTGTGAGCAGTTCTGGGCCCCTTATCATAGAAAGGAGGTGCTGAAACTGGAGAGGGTTCAAAGGAGGTTCACAAAAACGATTCCAGGATTGAATGGCTTGTCATATGAAGAGCGTTTGATAGTTCTGGGCCTTTATTCACTGGAATTCAGAAGAGTGAAGGGTGTCCTAATTGAAACCTATCAAATAATAAAAGACTTTGATAGAGTGGATGTGGAGAGGATGTTTCCTATACTGGGGGAGTCTAGCACCAGAGGACATAGAAAGAGTGGATGTGGAGAGGATGTTTCCTATAGTGAGGGGAGTCTAGGACCAGAGGGCACAGATAGAGTGGATGTGGAGAGGATGTTTCCTGTAGTGGGGGAGTCTAGGATCAGAGGGCACAGATAGAGTGGATGTGGAGAGGATGTTTCCTATAGTGGGGGAGTCTAGGACCAGAGGGCACAGATAGAGTGGATGTGGAGAGGATGTTTCCTGTAGTGGGGGAGTCTAGCACCAGAGGACACAGATAGAGTGGATGTGGAGAGGATGTTTCCTATAGTGGGGGAGTCTGGGACCCGAGGACTCAGATAGAGTGGATGTGGAGAGGATGTTTCCTGTAGTGGGGGAGTCTGGGACCCGAGGACACAGATAGTGGATGTGGAGAGGATGTTTCCTATAGTGGGGGAGTCTAGGACCAGAGGGCACAGATAGAGTGGATGTGGAGAGGATGTTTCCTATAGTGGTAGGGAGTCTAGGACCAGAGGGCACAGATAGAGTGGATGTGGAGAGGATGTTTCCTATAGTGGTGGAGAGTCTAGGACCAGGGGGAACAGATAGAGTGGGTGTGGAGAGGATGTTTCCTACAGTGGGGGAGTCTAGGACCAGAGGACACAGATAGAGTGGATGTGGAGAGGATGTTTCCTATAGTGGGGGAGTCTAGGACCAGAGGGCACAGATAGAGTGGATGTGGAGAGGATGTTTCCTGTAGTGGGGGAGTCTAGCACCAGAGGACACAGATAGAGTGGATGTGGAGAGGATGTTTCCTATAGTGAGGGGAGTCTAGGACCAGAGGGCACAGATAGAGTGGATGTGGAGAGGATGTTTCCTGTAGTGGGGGAGTCTAGGATCAGAGGGCACAGATAGAGTGGATGTGGAGAGGATGTTTCCTATAGTGGGGGAGTCTGGGACCCGAGGACACAGATAGAGTGGATGTGGAGAGGATGTTTCCTATAGTGGGGAGTCTAGGACCAGAGGACACAGATAGAGTGGATGTGGAGAGGATGTTTCCTATAGTGGGGGAGTCTAGGACCAGAGGACACAGATAGAGTGGATGTGGAGAGGATGTTTCCTATAGTGGTAGGGAGTCTAGGACCAGAGGGCACAGATAGAGTGGATGTGGAGAGGATGTTTCCTATAGTGGTGGAGAGTCTAGGACCAGGGGGAACAGATAGAGTGGGTGTGGAGAGGATGTTTCCTATAGTGGGGGAGTCTAGGACCAGAGGACACAGCCTCAGAATAGAGGGGCAACTTTTTAGAATGGAGACAAGGAGGAATTTCTTTGTCAGAGTGTGGTGTATCTGTGGATTTCTTTGCCACAGGCAGCTGTGGAGGTCAAGTCTTTATGTATATTTAAGGCAGAGGTTGATAGGCTCTTGACTGGTCAGAGCATGAAGGGATAGAGGGAGAAGGCAGGAGATTTGAGCTGAGAGGAAAATTGGGTCAGCCATGATCAATTGGTGAAGCAGGCTTGATGGGCCAAATGGCCTAATTCTGTTCCTATATTTTATGGTCTTATGGTCTAAGAGATGAAGGGCCCTCGGCAGCTGTGGAGGCCATAGATCAAAGTTGAAAGTAAATTTATTATCAAAGTAGATTTATATTACCATATACAACCTACTGGCAGGCAAAAGAGACACCATGGAATCAATGAAAGAACTTGATAGGGTGGGTGTGGAGAGGATGTTTCCTATGATGGGGGTATCCAGAACTAGAAAGCACAGCCTCAAAATTGTGGGGTGACCTTTTAAAAACAGAGAGAAGGAGGATTTTTTTTTAGCCAGAATGTACTGAATCTGTGGAATGCTTTGCCACAGACTATGGTGAGGCCAAGTCTGTGCGTATATTTAAGGCGGAATTTGATCGTTTCCTGATCGCTCGGGCATCAAAGGATATGGCAAATAGACAGGTGTATTGTATTGAGTGGGATCCGGACACCCAGAGCAGACCTGATGGGCTGAACGGCCTAATTCTGCTCCTATGTTTTATGGTCTTCTGGTCTAAAGACCGCACCCAACAGAACAAACAACTAATGTGCAAAAGACCACAAACTCTGCAAATACAAAAATGAGAAAAAAGGGTAATAATAATAAATAAATAAGCTGTAAGCATCAAGAACATGAGATGAAGAGTGTTTGAAAATGAATGCATAGGTTGTGGGAACAGTTCAGTGACAGGATGAGGGAGGTTAAGTGAAGTTATCCCCTCTGGTTTAACAGCCTGATGGTTGATAATTGTTTCTGAACTTGCTGGTATGGGTCCGGGATGCAGACAGATCCTTGATGATGGATGCTGCTTTCCTGTGACAGTGTCTCTTGTCAGTGTGCTCAGTGATGGGCAGGACTTTATCTGTGAAGGACTGGGCTGTATCCTCTACTTTCTTAGGCTTCTCCATTCATGGGCATTGCTGTTTCTACACTAAGCCTTGATGCAACCTGTCAGTGCACTTCCTGCCATGCCTATTGAAGCTAGTGAAAGTTTAACATGACATTCGGGATCTTCACAGATTCCTGAGGAAGCAGAGCTGCTGCTGTGCTTTCTTCAAAATGGCAGTTACATGTGGGGCCCAGGACAGACCCTTTGAAATAATAACAGCAAAGAATTTAAAGCTGCTGACCCTCTGCACCTCTGATTTCCCCAAAGAGATCTGGCTGATGGACCTGTGGTTTCCTCCTCCTGCTAACACTTAGTAACATTTGAGGCAGATACATTAGGCACATTTAAGACACTCTTAAGAGAAGGGAGCAGTTTAAAAGTTTGACCCAACTTTGTGGGCTGAAGGATCTGTACTGTGCTGTAATGTTCTGTGATTCTGAGTCGGAGTTCTCTCCCGGACAGAGCACTCTGGAGCAGTGTAGCGTCTGTTCTCAGCCTATCATGGAGCGTATCCTTCGGGCCACGGGCCGGGCCTTTCACCCTCAGTGCTTCACCTGCGTGGTGTGTCATCGCAGTCTGGACGGCATCCCCTTCACTGTGGACTCCAGCAACCAGATCCACTGCATTCAGGACTTTCACAAGTGAGTATCGTAACACCAGTCATCAGTCTCACACTCTCTCTCGGTCAGTATGTGAACTATTTACTTAGAGGACAAGACAGACATCAAACATTCAGTGAAGCCTTCAAGTTACACTCAGTTACAAATACTTACCGGAGGCTGGAGTGTGTGAAGTGGCAGGACAAAA
The DNA here is from genome assembly GCF_030144855.1 of Hypanus sabinus. NCBI lineage: Eukaryota > Metazoa > Chordata > Chondrichthyes > Myliobatiformes > Dasyatidae > Hypanus > Hypanus sabinus. Next base: position 2,957,744 of record NC_082707.1, read on the forward strand.
CAGACACCAAAGGTATACACTGTGGCAAGTACTAATCCCAAGTGTGTGCTCGGGCCCTCTGCACTGCAGCACACCCCAATGTTCACTGCTTCCATAGCATTGCGGCCCAGACAACGCATGGTTTCTGCAGCTAATGGGAGAGGCTGTAAATCTCCTTAAACAGGCCAATCCTGACCTAGAATGAGGGAGCAGCTTTCGATAAACAACTACTGTAAGATGGACAATTACAGCAACAAGTACCACAGTGGCTTTACAGTAGGTGTAGCTGTTAGCATTACACTTTACAGCACCAGTCTGAGTTCAATTCCTGCCCCGGTTTGTACGATCAATTCCTGCCCCGGTCTGTGTGATCAATTCCTGCCCCGGTATGTGTGATCAATTCCTGCCCCGGTCTGTTCGATCAATTCCTGCCCCGGTCTGTTCGATCAATTCCTGCCCCGGTCTGTGTGATCAATTCCTGCCCCGGTATGTGTGATCAATTCCTGCCCCGGTCTGTTCGATCAATTCCTGCCCCGGTCTGCGTGATCAATTCCTGCCCCGGTCTGTGCGATCTTTCTTTTTACAATATTTTAATCAGAAGCAAAAAACAAGATTTACAGAGTGCAACACATAGATACATCTCAACATAACTCGTGTACATTCATATATTGTGATAAAAATTGATCAAAATGTTATAGCATAACACATAAAGGTATACCACTCTGTAATCAAAAATTTAAAGATAGGTCATACATCATAAAATAAACTTTTTATGTATAAAAGTCAAACCCCTACCAACTACCAAAGAAAAAAGCTGATGGATGATAATGGATAATTAGAGGAAAAAACATATTCGCTTAAGAAGAGAAGATAAAAATATACATAAAAGTCTGTGCACTGTTAAAGTTTATAAATTGGAAAAGTAATTTAGGAAAGGTCCCCAGATATCATAAAAAGATTGTTTTGAATTTAAGACTGAGCAGCGGATCTTCTCTAAATTTAAATAAGACATAATATCACGTAGCCATTGAAGATGTGTAGGAGGGGTAGACTCCTTCCATTTAAGCAAGATTGCTCTCCTTGCTAAAAGAGAGGTAAAAACTAAAACCTGTAGGTTAGGAGTATTTAAAGTTATATCTTCATTTGCAATAATACCAAACTAGGCAGTAAGGGGATTTGGGTCAAATTGGACCCTAAAAAGTTGTGAGAGGGTATGAAATACTTCCTGCCAAAACTTTTCAATTTTAGGGCAAAACCAAAACATATGAATTAAAGAGGCATCAGCAGAGTTGCATTTATTACAAAGTGGAGAAACATTCGGATAAAAACTGGACAGCTTCTGTTTAGAAATGTAAGCTCTATGAACCACTTTAAATTGTAGAAGAGAATAACGAGCACAGAAAGATGATTTATTAACCCGTTTAAGAATTTTATTCCATCTTTCATCAGAAATCTGATAATTAAGGTCATTCTCCCAAGTTTTTTTTATTTTATCTAAAAAGTCTTGTCTAGAATCAATCAACAAGTTATAGATACCAGTAATAGAACCATTAACAAAAGGTTTTAAATTTAAAAGATCATCCAGTAAATTTTTATCAGGACCTATAGGAAAAGTAGTTAATTGGGAATTTAAGAAATCTCTAATTTGAAGGTATCTGTAAAAATGTGTTTTTGGCAGTGCAAATTTAGTTGACAATTGGTCAAATGAAGCAAGAGATCCTGAGATAAACAGATCTCAAAAACACTTAATACCTAGTTCATCCCAATCCGTAAAGACTTTGTCAGTCATGGAAAGGATAAAAAATTAATTAAGGAGAAAGGGAGATGATAATGAAAAATTCGCTGAACCAAAAAATTTTCTAAATTGAGACCAGATCCTTAAACTTTGCTTAACAATTAGATAGATAGATAGATAGATACTTTATTCATCCCCAAGGGGAAATTCAACATTTTTCCAGTGTCCCATACACTTATTGTAGCAAAACTAATTACATACAGTATTTAACTCAGTATAAATATGATATGCATCTAAAATCACCCTCCCAAAAAGCATTAATAAATAGCTTTTAAAAAGTTCTTAAATAGTTTACTAAAGTGCATTGAGTGGTAACTTAAGCTCAGTCCTAACCCCGGCACTTTAACATGTCTTGCCCCTGGTGGTTGAATTGTAGAGCGGAATGGCGTTGGGAGTAATGATCTCTTCATCCTGTCTGAGGAGCATTGCATTGACAGCAACCTGCCGCTGAAGCTGTTTCTCTGTCTCTGGATGGTGCTGTGCAGAGGATGTTCAGGGTTTTCCATGATTGACCGTAGCCTACTCAGCGCCCTCCGCTCTGCCACCGATGTCATACTCTCCAGTTCTGTGCCCACGACAGAGCCCGCCTTCCTTACCAGCTTATTAAGACGTGAGGCGTCCCTCTTCTTAATGCTGCCTCCCCAGCACGCCACCACAAAGAAGAGGGCGCTCTCCACAACTAACCGATAGAACATCTTCAGCATCTCACTACAAACATTGAATGACGCCAGCCTTCTGAGGAAGTACAGTTGACCCTGTGCTTTCCTGGCAGTCCAGTCTAGCTTCTCGTCTAACTGCACTCCCAGATACTTGTAGGTCTTAACCTGCTCTACACATTCTCCATTAATGATCACTGGCTCCATATGAGGCCAAGGTCTCCTAAAGTCCACCACCATCTCCTTGGTCTTGGTGATATTGAGATGCAATGTGTTGCTTTATTTGCTGAAAAAGAAGAGTATGATCCAAGAATAGAGACAATAGAGGAATTTTTTACAGAATTAACTTCTAAGGAGACCCATGATGGGCAATCTTTACGATAAATATAATAGAACCAAAAAGTAATATCCCTTATATTGGCAGCCCAATAGTAAAACCTAAAATTGGGTAGGGCTAATCCACCCATCTCTTTATTTCTTTGCAGGTAAACTTTACTTAAACGAGCTTGTTTATTATTCCAAATATAAGATGTTAAAATTGAATCTAAAGAATCAAAGTAGGTCTTAGGAATAAAAATGGGTAAAGCCTGAAAAAGATATAAAAACTTAGGACGAATCATCATTTTAATCGAATTAATTTGGCCAATTAGGGATAAAGAAAGAGGAGACCATTTAGAAAGCATCTTTTTCACATAATTCAATAAGGGGTTTAAGTTTTCTTTAAATAAATTTTTTTAGTTTTTAGTCATTGTTACACCTAGATATATAAATTATTTGACTTGTAACAACTTGGAATGGAAATTTGGCATTTGATGACATTAGGTCATTTAAAGGAAATAGCTCACTTTTATGTAAGTTCAGCTTATATCCTGAAACAAAAAAACTAAACTGGGAAATTAAAGAAAGAACTGAAGGTAAAGAGGTTTCAGTGTTAGAGATGAAAAGTAAAATATCAGCGTATAACAAAATTTTATGAGTCATACCTTCCCTTAGTATACCAGAAATGTCCTTAGATTCTCGAAATGCTTTTGCTAGGGTTTCTATAGCTAAAGCAAAAAGTAAAGGACTAAGAGGGCAACCTTGTCTAGTTCCCCGCTGTAATTTAAAGAGCTTAGTAATAACCTGAGCAATAGGAGACGTAGATTAATTTAACCCAACGAATAAAATTAGGCCCAAAATTAAACTTTTCTAAGGTCTTAAAAAGATAATTCCACTCAATCCTATCAAAGGCTTTTTCTGCATCTAAGGATAATATACACTCTGATTTTTTTTGGATGGTGAATATATCACATTCAATAACCGACGTATATTAAAACGTGAGTAACGATTTTTAATAAATCCTGTCTGGTCATGTGATATTTTCAAGTCTTCGAGCTAAGATTTTGGATAAAATTTTTGCATCAACGTTTAATAAAGAAATCGGTCTATATGAAGAATATTCAGCTGGATTTTTTTTTAAGAATAAGAGAAATAAAAGCTTCATAAAAAGATTGAGGGAGTTTACCTGATTTAAAGGACTCTGACGAAACAGAGGATAAATAAGGTGTAAGTAACGTAGTGAAAGTTTTATAAAACTCCCCAGGAAAGCCATCAGGTCCTGGGGTCTGACCAGAATGTAAAGCGCGTATAGCCTCAGCCACTTCTTCGTTGAAAATAGGCTGATCTAACTGTGTTAGGCTATCAGCAGACAATGTAGGAATGTTGATATACTGAAAAAAGCATTCATATAGGTATCATCTGAAGAAGAATCAGATTGATACAACTTAAAGTAAAAGTCTGTACGATCAATTCCGGCCCCGGTCTGCGTGATCAATTCCTGCCCTGGTCTGTACGATCAATTCCTGCTCCGGTCTGTACAATCAATTCCTGCTCCAGTCTGTACGATCAATTCCTGCCCTGGTCTGTACGATCAATTCCTGCTCCGGTCTGTACAATCAATTCCTGCTCCAGTCTGTACGATCAATTCCTGCTCCGGTCTGTACGATCAATTCCTGCCCCGGTCTGTATGATCAATCCCTGCCCCGGTCTGTACGATCAATTCCTGCCCCGGTCTGCGCGATCAATTCCTGCTCCGGTCTGTACGATCAATTCCTGCCCCGGTATGCGCGATCAATTCCTGCCCTGGTCTGCGCGATCAATTCCTGCTCCGGTCTGTACGATCAATTCCTGCCCCGGTATGCGCGATCAATTCCTGCCCCGGTCTGTATGATCAATTCCTGTCCCGGTCTGCGCGATCAATTCCTGCTCCGGTCTGCGTGATCAATTCCGGCCCCGGTTTGTACAATCAATTCCTGCCCTGGTCTGCGTAATCAATTCCGACCCCGGTTTGTACGATCAATTCCTGCTCCACACTCTCACCACCCTGAGTGAACAAGATTCCCGTCATGTTCCATTTAAACATTCACTTTTCACCCTTAACCCGTAACTTCCAGTTCTGGTCTCACCCAAGCTCAGTGGAAAAAGCTGCTTGCATGTACTCTATCTCTACTCCTCTGGTTATTCAGAACAGAACAGGCCCTTTGAGCTGCCCCATCCGGCAACTCACCAGTTTAACCCAAACCTGATCATGGGGCAATTCACAAAGACAGAATAGGCTGTTCTGGGAGGAAAGCCAGGCACACATGGGATGGATGGAACGTGGCAACTTGCTGGGAGAGGGCACTGGAACTGACAGCCAGTGTCGTCTTACTGAGCTGTGGCAAGCTGTGCTGCTGTTGGAAGCATGGTGGTATTGTGGGCTTGTGTTGGGCATTGTCACAAACAACATATTTCACGTTCTGTTTTGATGCACTTGCAACAAATAAAGGTCATCTCTACCAGACCAGCAACTGGGATCTGAGACACACCGTCTGACTCCTGCCTCACCAAGTTACGGGACACAGCCTCCACCCTGTCAGTTCCATCTGCCCTCCCCTCCACACCAACATCCCTCGGGAAGAAGGACAAACCAGAGACCAGATTTGCACAAGGTCCCGTTGTATCAACTCTCCCTGGGGTACAGTCCCAGATATACTGACTCTCCCTGGGGTACAGTCCCTGATGTACCAACTCTCCCTGGGGTACAGTCCCAGGTATACTGACTCTCCCTGGGGTACAGTCCCTGATGTACCAACTCTCCCTAAGGTAGAGTGCCAGGTATACTGACTCTCCCTGGGGTACAGTCCCTGATGTACCAACTCTCCCTGGGGTACAGTCCCAGATATACTGACTCTCCCTGGGGTACAGTCCCTGATGTACCAACTCTCCCTAAGGTAGAGTGCCAGGTATACTGACTCTCCCTGGGGTACAGTCCCTGATGTACCAACTCTCCCTGGGGTACAGTCCCAGATATACTGACTCTCCCTGGGGTACAGTCCCAGATATACTGACTCTCCCTGGGGTACAGTCCCTGATGTACCAACTCTCCCTAAGGTAGAGTGCCAGGTATACTGACTCTCCCTGGGGTACAGTCCCTGGCGTACCAACTCTCCCTAAGGTAGAGTGCCAGGTATACTGACTCTCCCTGGGGTACAGTCCCTGATGTACCAACTCTCCCTGGGGTACAGTCCCAGATATACTGACTCTCCCTGGGGTACAGTCCCTGATGTACCAACTCTCCCTAAGGTAGAGTGCCAGGTATACTGACTCTCCCTGGGGTACAGTCCCTGATGTACCAACTCTCCCTAAGGTAGAGTGCCAGGTATACTGACTCTCCCTGGGGTACAGTCCCTGATGTTGCCGACTCTCCCTGGACAAATATGTCCCCTATGTTGGTGGATGAATCTGCAGTTCTAATGCATTTAGTATAATTGGGAAAAAACTGAGTTCTCAACTCATAGACATCAGTATTCCTTACAACATTGGAGAAGAATTAGGCCATTTGGTCCATTGAGTCTCCTCTGCTGTTTCATCATGATTGAATTATTATCCCTCTCAACCCCATTCTTCTGCCTTCTCCATATAACCTTTGATGTCCTGACTAATCAAGAACCTGTCAAGATCTGCTTTAAATATACCCAAAGACTTGGCCTCCACAGTCATCTGTGGCAATGAATTCCACAGATTCACCACCCTCTGGTAATGAAACTCCTTGTGATCTCTGTTCAAAAGGCCGAGTTCACCCAACCTATCCTCATAAGACATGCTCCCCAATCCAGGCAACATCCCTGTAAATCTCCTCTGCACCCTTTCTATGGCTTCCACATCCTTCCTGTAGTGAGGCAACCAGAACTGAGCACAGTACTCCAAGTGGGGTCTGACCAGGGTCCTATATAGCTGCAACATTACCTCTCGACTCCTAAATTCAATTCCACGATTGATGAAGGCCAGCACACAGTATGCCTTCTTAACCACACAGTCAACCTGTGCAGCTGCTTTGAGCGTCCTATGGACTCGGACCCCAAGATCCCTCTGATCCTCCACACTGCCAAGAGTCTTACCATTAATAGTATATCCTGCCATCATATTTGACCGACCAAAATAAACCACCTCACACTTATCTGGGTTGAACTCCATCTGCCACTTCTCTGCCCAGTTTTGCATCCTATCAATGTCCCACTGTAACATCTGACACCCCTCCACACTATCCACAACACCTCCAACCTTTGTGTCATCAGTAATCTTACTAACCCATCCCTCCACTTCCTCATCCAGGTCATTTATAAAAATCCTCCTTAACTCTGTTCTAAAGGGTCACCCCTCAGTTTTGAAGCTGTGCCCTGTAGTTCTGGATACCCTCACCAAAGGAAACATCTACTCCACATCCACCCTATCTAGTTCTTTAAACATTCAGTAGGTTTCAATGAAATCTCTCTGCCTTCTTCTAAATTGCCGTGAGTACAGGCCCAAAGCTGTCAAATGCTTCTCACATGTTAACCCCTTCATTCCCAGAGTCATCCTCATGAACTTCCTCTGGACTCACTCCAATGACAACACATCCTTTCTGAGATATGGTGCCCAAAACCGTTGACAATACTCCAAATGTGGCCTGACTAGTGTCTTATAAAGCCTCAGCATGATCTCCTTGCTTTTATATTCTATTCCCCTTGAAATAAATGCCAACATTGCATTTGACTTCTTTACCACAGACTCAACCTGTAAATTAACCTTCTGGGAGTCTTGCACAAGGATTCCTAAATCTCTCTGCACCTCTGATGTTTCAACTTTCTCCTCATTTAGAAAATAGTCCGCACTATTGTTCCTTTTACCAAACAAACCTTTAACAAACAGACGCCATAAAAGGGTGCCAAGACTGAACTCCAAGCTGTAACAGCGTTGCGCTAATCGCTGTGCTACCGTGGTGCTCGAGGTAGCAGTCGGTGCCTCGTCAGCAAGCTGCTGAGCTCCTCTCTGTGCTTTAACCTGCAGGAAGTTCGCTCCACGCTGCTGTGTGTGTGCTGAGCCCATCATGCCCGCTGAAGGTCAAGAGGAGACGGTGCGCATCGTGGCTCTCGACCGCGATTTCCATGTCCAATGTTATCGCTGTGAGGTACGTTCACCAAAAGGCCAGCAGCATTACTTCAAGTTTAAGTTTAATTGTCGTTCAACCATGCGCATGAATACAGCCAAACAAAACCGTGTTCCTCCGAGGCCAAGTGCAAAACACAGGACCAACGTCACGCAGCACACCGCACATCTAGTCACAAAAAATATATAGCCCAAGTCCCTGAGTGGCATGGCTGGTAGATTGATCCTTTCTTAAATAAGTTGCCCAAGTGAGGACTCAAGCATGCCTTATACAGCCTCAGCATTACACGCTTGTTTTTATATGCTAGTCCTCTCAAACTGAGTGCTTACTTTGCATTTGCCTTCCTCACCACCAACTCAACCTACAAATTAACCTTTTGGGAATCCTGCGCAAGGACTCCCAAATCCCTGTGTACCTAGGATTTTCTCATTTTCTCCCTGTGTAGAAAATGGTCTACGCTTTTATTCCTCCTACCAAAGTGCATGACCAGACACTTCCTGACACTGTTTTCCATCTGTCACTTCCTTGCCCATTCTCCTAATCTGTCTCAGTCCTTCTATAGCTTCCTCAAAGCTACCTGCCCCTCCAGTTACCTTCACATCATCCACAAACTGGGCCACAAAGCTGTCAGTTTCATCATCCAAATCATTGACATACAATGTAAAGAGAAATGGTCCCAGCACCGACAGGAAATGATACAGTAGTGGTGGTTGGGGGTGTGGAGGGCTGGGCTAGCGGGTGGAGGTGTTGATCAGCCTCACTGCGTGGAGAAAGGAACTGATTTTCTCTGGAGCATTGGTCTTTGTGGAAGACCCAACCAGTGTGGCAGATGTTCAAGACTGTCAGGAGTTCTTAAGTGTGTGATGTTGCCATTACTTGGGAGAAGGTTCTTGGGAAACTGAAAGGGCTGAAGGTAGATAATACCTGGATCAGATGATGTACACCCCATGGTTCTGAAAGACGTGGCTGAAGAAATTGTGGAGGCATAAGTAATGATCTTTCAGGAGTCACTAGATTCTGGAATGGTTCTGCAAGACTGGAAAATTGCAAATATCACTCCAGTCCTCAAGGGAGAGAGGCAGAAGAAAGGAAACTATAGGCCAGTTAGCCTGACATCAGTGGTGAGAAACATAGAACATAGAAAACTTCAGCATAATACAGGCCCTTCAGCCCACAATGCTGTGCCAAACATGTACTTACTTTAGAAATTACCCCTAACATCTCCTCTGTACCTACTACCAAGCACCCTAAATCTGTGTCCTCTTGTGGCAACCATTTCAGCCCTGGGAAAAAGCCTCTGACTATCCACACGATCACTACCTCTCATCATCTTATACACCTCTATCAGGTCACCTCGCATCCTCCGCCACTCCAAAGAGAAAAGGCCAAGTTCACTCAACCTATTCTCATGAGGTGGACCAGATGATGTACACCCACGGTTCTGAAAGAGGTGGCTGAAGAGATTGTGGAGGCATTAGTACTGATCTTTCAGGAGTCACTAGATTCTGAAATGGTTCCAGAAGATTAGAAAACTGCAAATGTCACTCCACTCTTCAAGAAAGGAGAGAAGCAGAAGAACAGAAATTATATGCCAGTTAGTCTGACCTCAGTGGTTGGGAAGATGTTAGAATCAATTATTAAGGATGAGGTCTCAGTACTTGGAGGCACATGATAAAACAGGCTGTAGTCAGCATGGTTTCCTCAAGGGAAAATCTTGCCTGACAAATCAGTTGGAATTTTTTGAAGAAATGACAAGCAGGATAGGCAAAGGAGAATCGGTTAATGTTGTATACCTGGATTTTCAGAAGGCCTTTGACTTTTGATTTTAAGAAGGCTGCTTAACAACTGTGAGCCCATGATATTACAGGAAGGATTCTAGCATGGATAAAGCAGTTGTTGGATGTCAGAGGCAAAGAGTGGGAATAAAGGGAGCCTTTTCTGACTGGCTGCCGGTGACTAGTGGTGTTCCACCAGGGTCTGTTATTACCCCTCAACCATCAAACACTGAACCAGAGGGGAGAGCGTCACTCAACTTCACACCCTACACTGAACTGTTCCCACAACCGATGGACTCACTTTCAAGGACTCTCTGTCTCATCTTCTCGATATTTATCATGTATTTATTTATTACTAATGGTTCTTTATACTTACTGTAAAAGTCTGAAAGAGAATGTATATGATGACATAGTTATAGAACGCTACAACAGAGAAACAGGCACTTTAGCCTATCTAGCACATTGAACCATTAATCTGCCGACTCCCATCGACCTGCACCTGGACCAAAGCCCTCTATACCCCTATCATCCATGTACCTATCCATATTCGTCTTAAATGTTGGAATCGAACCCACATCCGCCACTTGTGCTGACTTCTCGTTCCACACTCTCAACTCCCTCTGAGTGAAGAAGATCCCCCTCATGTTCCACTTAAACTTTTCACCTTTCACCCTTAACCCATCTCTTCTGGTTTTATTCCCACCCAACCTCAGTGGAAAAATCCTGCTTGCATTTACCCTGTCTATACCCCTCATAATTATGTATCCCTCCATCAAATCTCCTTTCAATCTTCTACGTTCTAAAGAATACAGTCCTAACCCATTCAGTCTTTCCTTAAACTCAGGTCCTCCAGACCTGGCAACATCCTTGTCGATTTCCTCTGTGCCCTCTCAACCTTGTTTAATCTTTCCTGTAGGCAGGTGAGCAAACCTCCAAATTAGACCTCACCATTGTCTTTTACAACTTCAACAAGACATCCCATCTCCTGGACTCAATACATTGCTTTATGAAGGCCAATATACCAAAAGGTCTGTTTCTGACCATCTACCTGTGATGCCACTTCTAAGGAATTATGGCTCTGTGTTCCCAGATCCCTCTGTCTACAAAACACCTCAGTGCTCAACTGCTCATTCACTGTGTAAGACCTAACCTGGTTGGTCATCCCAAATATGCACTTTGATAATAAATTTACTTTGAACTTTGAAATTTGTACTTTGAATGCCGGTAAATACAGCCAGCTCAGGTAGGCATGGACGAGTTAGGCAGCCGGGTTTGTTTCAGTGATGTATCTCGGTGACATCGTGGAGGACTGAAGCCCGTCTATTACTGATACCCTGCTATCTGTTTCCTCAGGACTGTGGCATCCTGCTCTCAGACGGTGACACACAAGGATGTTACCCCCTGGATGGACACATCTACTGTAAATCCTGCAACGCCAGGTGCATCCAGCTTCTGTCCGCCAAGGCCACCACTGACCTGTGAGCCCACTGACCAGCAGGACCTCTGCATCCTGCTGGGGCCAACAATCTTACCAAAGATATTCCAGCAGCGCATTCTTTACGCTTTCACCTTCTGATGATCTTTGCTCGCGCTGTCTGCTAGTCCGAGGGCTCTCACTGGCCAGAGCTATCATTGTATAGGACAGGCACAGTTAAACAGCTAAACAAATGGGGAGCAGTAGTCAGGCAGATGAACAAACCCTGCCAAGTCTCGTTGTGGGACCTTCATCCACATGCACCAACCCTCTCTGTAGATTGCCATTGACATTCAGTGTCTCACGTTCTCTGTCTGTCTCTCTCTCCCTCTCTTGCCCCCTCTCCCCATCACAACCCTCACCCCTCCCTCTCCCCCTCTTGCCCACTCTCCCCACCCCTCCCTCTCCCCCCCTCTCTGCCCTCTCTTCCATGCTCACTAGGTTGAGCTGTTGACTGAACAGCAGTTGGATAAAAATGGGACCAAGCGTTCTTGCTTTGTGTTTGTACAGGAAGGAATAATATTTACTTCTGGCTCTCAATAAATGACTAAAGTAACCTTTTTTTAGCTCTGGGTATCTGCTTTGCAGTAAAACGAAATAGCCAGACATTGTAAATAAGCAAATGCAGAGGCAGCACTGAGAGTCCAAACTTGTTAAGAACATTCTGGAAAGAGAGTTTCTGTGGATTGTCATGTGGAAAGTTGGGAGTATCGGCTGCAGGGACGATGCAGGGAGCTCAGTTGAGGCCAGGATCTCGTTGTTTGACAGCTCTGGGCCTGTACTCATTGGAGTTTCAAAGAATGGGGGATGGGGGAGATCTATTGAATTTTGAAAGGCCTAGATAGACCTTAAAACATAGGAGCAGAATTAGGCCAATCAATCCTTCAAGTCTGCTCAGCCATTTCATCATAGCTGATTTAGAACTTAGAGTACAGCACAGGGACAGGCATTCGACCTACAATATCGTGCTGAGTCAGATAAACAGCAGATCAAAACCGCCCAACACTAATCCTTCCTACCTATACCATGTCGATATCCCTCTATCCTCCCTACATCCATGTGCCTATCCAAATGTCTTCTCTCATTGGACTAATAGTAATTCCTGGATATACTTAACAAATACTGCCCCATCTAAATTCCTTGTACTAAGAAGGTCCCAGTTTATATTAGGGAAGTTGAAATCCTATTTATTACAACCCTATTTATTATCCCTCTCAACCCCATTCACCTGCCTTCTCCCCATAGCCTTTGACTCCCTGATTAATCAAGAACCTGGCAAACCCCACTTTAAATATACCCAATGACTTACCCTACACTGCCGCCTGTGGCAATGAATTCCACACATCCACCACCCTCTGGCTAAAGAAATTCCTCCTCATCTCTGTTCTAAATGGACGTCCCTCTATTTTGAAGCTGTGCCAGCTGGTCCTAGACTCCCCATTATAGGAAACATCCTCTCCATGTCCTCTAAGCCTTTAAATATTTGATAGATTTTAATGAAATCCCCCTCTTTCATCTAAACTCCAGCGAGTATAGGCCCAGATTCATCAAATGCTGCTCTTACATTATCCCTAGATCTTTCTGGTGAATGCAGATTTATGGCGTAGGAACATTTTCAGTATTGTTCCGTGGTACTGCGAGCAAGGTGTGAATGACCCCCCTCCCCTTTCCCTACTGAGTGAGATCATTGAAATTCTGTAATCTCCTCCTCTTCCTACACGTGATGTGATGGTTTGGGCCGACAGAATTCAACCAAGATCAGATCCAAACTGGCATCCCTGCACTGCAACACACACAAAATGCTGGAGCAGCTTCAGAATCTGTAGAAATGACTCAACAGTCAGCGATTGTTGCCACAGGTGCTGCCTGCCCTGCTGAGTTCCTTCAGCATTTTGTGTGTGTTGTTCTGGATTTCCAGAATCTCTTGTCTTTATAACTGCGTGCTGCTGCACTTTCCACTGTGAATGGGGACCTCTAGAACATAGAACAATCCGGCATTGTCCAGGCCCCTTGGCCGAAGAAGTTATGCCGACCTTTTAGCCTACTCCAAGATCACCCTAACCTTTCCTTCCCACATAACCTTCCATTTTCTTATCATCCATGAGCCCCTTAAATATCCCGAATGTATCTGCCCCTCCACCATCACATTCCACTCACCGACCACTCTGTGTAAAAACCTTAGCTCTGACAGCCCCCCTGAACTTCCCTGCAATCATCTTAATATCAGACCCCCTTGTTCTCTGGCTGTCCACTCCTCTTAACATTCGGCACAACTCCATCAAGTCACCTGTTATCTCCTTCAGTCCAGAAAGAAAAGCCCTAGCTTGCATTGAGTAAAACTGGCCCTCAGTGAGAAGGGTTCATACATTTCCTGAAGAGTGGAAGCAAGAGCGCCATCTTCAGTTTGTCTGGTTGAGGTCTGCGCTCATTGCTATGGAGTTCCTCCTAGTCGGAGTTACCACGCTGTGTCAGATCTCTGCAACAACACTTCTCCGTGAATAGTCCAAGTACTCATTCTCCAGAACTTGCTCCATCTCTTTCCTGTGACGTCACATCACTGACATAGGCACTGAAATTTGCAGCAGTATATAATGATGAAAACTTTAAAGTACAATCAGAAATATTTGAAATCGAGTAAGTGCAAAATGAGAACAAAATATTAAAAAATAGTGAGGTAGAGCTCATTGTCCATTCAGAAATCTGATGGTGGAGGGGAGGAAGCTGTTCCTGAAACATCGAGTGTGAGTCTTCAGGCTCCTGTACCTCCTCCTTCATGATAGCAATGGGAAGAGGGGATGTCCTGGGTGAGGGGGCTCCTTAATGATCGATGCTGGGGAGGCGAGTGCCCATGATGGAACTGGCTAAGTTTACAGCTTTTTCCAATCCTCTCTCCAGTACACGTGTAGAAATTTGCAAGAGTCTTTATGACACCCAAGTTTCTGCCCCAGCACTGAACGCTCCTGATACATACGCAGTGGGAGGAGGAGGTTACAAAGCTCAGCAGATTAGACAGATCACCCACAGGGAGCCCCTCAGGGACCTGAACTTTACAGAAAAACAAATCCTTCTTCATCATTCGTGATTGGATTATGCAAACTGAGTTAGTATTGTATTTGGAACGGGGATAATGCCAGCGTCACAAAGTAATAATGTTTATTGATTGTGTGTGTCTTACATCAGAGCCTACATCAGCATGACCTCAGTCCATTCAAACCAAGTAAAAATACTTCCCAATTCAATTTAAATCTGATAATAGCACCAGCTGACTCTGGCACACTTCACAGCTCTCTGTGGGTGACTGTCCAATTCATGGTTCTTCATCAGACTTCTACAAATCTATTAAAGGACTACAAGTCAACCCACCACATTCCCAAACCGTGCAGTATATATAGTATAAAATCATAACACACAGGAGCAGAATTTGACCATCGCGTCTGCTCCACCTTACATTGTAGATGATTTACTATCCCTCTCAACCCCATTCTCCTGCCTTCACCCCATAACCTTTGATGTCCTGGCTAATCAAGAACCCATCAACCTGCTCTTTAAATATGCCCAATGACTTGGCCTCCACAGCCGTCTGTGACAATGAATTTCACAGATTCACCATACCCTGGATAAAGAAATTCCTCCTTATTCTTTATTCTGAGGCTGTGCCCCCTGGTCCTAGACTCCCCCACTATAGGAAAAACCCTCTCCATTTCCACTTGGCCTATCAATATTTGATAGATTTCAGTGAGACTCCACCCCCCCCTTCATTCTCATGAACCCCCTCTGGCCCCTCTCCAACACCATCACATCTTTGCTTAGATCATCATCAGCAGCATTATGTGCCATGTCATATGATGTAGGTGATCGTGGTCTCATGACTATGATTATTCTTGGAAAATTTTTCTTCACATGTAGTTTGACGTTGCTGCCTTCTGGCCAGAGCCCTTACAAGATGGATGACCAGTTATTATCGATACTGGTGTCAGTGGTCACAGAACCAGCTGTTCTTGCGACCATCCACCAGGGGAGGGGTGCTAAGCTGGTGTTACACGTTGACCAAGGTTGACCTGCAAGCTAATGGAGGGATGGAGTGGCTTTACACCTCTTTTGGTGGAGACGTATCTCCATCCTGCCACCCTTTTCTTAGGTAATGTGCCCAAAACTGCTCACGATACCCCAAAATCTGCAAATGTTGGAAATCCAAGACATCACACACAAAATGCCGGAGGAACTCAGCAGGTCAAGCAGTGTCCATGGAAATGAATAAACAGTTGACAATTCAAGCTGAAACCATTGATCACGATACTCCAAGTGTAGTCTGACCAATGCCTTATAAAGGCTCAGCATTATATCCCTGCTTTTCCACACTGATCCTCCGGGAAAACATGGCATTTGCTCTCCTCACCACCAACCGAACCTGCAAGTTAACCTTGAGGGAATCTGCACAAGGACTCCCTTTGCACCTCATATTTTTGAATTTTCTATCTATTTAGATGCCAGTTTTGTAAACCATTCCTGTTCCTCATACCTTGGGATGCCAACACGTATCAGGACATTTTCTGATCATTCCAAACATTCTTTTTTTTTCCTGATTTTTCAACATACTACACAGGCTGGAGGCACCATTGTCAGTTATGTACTTTAGAAGCTCTGACATAATTTTCTGAAAGTATCTCCCTGAGTGCCAAACCAGCAAGGAGCAGAATCCCAATCCCTGCAGGCTCACTAAAACCTTACAGTGTAGAAACAGGGCCCCCAACTCGAAATGACAGTGTAGAAACAGGGCCCCCAACTCGAAATGACAATGTAGAAACAGGGCCCCCAACTCGAAATGACAGGGTAGAAACAGGGCCCCCAACTCGTAATGACAATGTAGAAACAGGGCCCCCAACTCGAAATGACAGTGTAGAAACAGGGCCCCCAACTCACCTGCCCGTAATGACCATGTAGAAACAGGCCCCCAACTCACCTGCCCGTAATGACCATGTAGAAACAGGCCCCCAACTCACCTGCCTGTAATGACCATGTAGAAACAGGCCCCCAACTCACCTGTCCGTAATGACCATGTAGAAACAGGCCCCCAACTCACCTGTCCGTAATGACCATGTAGAAACAGGCCCCCAACTCACCTGTCCGTAATGACCATGTAGAAACAGGCCCCCAACTCACCTGTCCGTAATGACCATGTAGAAACAGGCCCCCAACTCACCTGTCCGTAATGACCATGTAGAAACAGGCCCCCAACTCACCTGTCCGTAATGACCATGTAGAAACAGGCCCCCAACTCACCTGTCCGTAATGACCATGTAGAAACAGGCCCCCAACTCACCTGTCCGTAATGACCATGTAGAAACAGGCCCCCAACTCACCTGTCCGTAATGACCATGTAGAATCAGGCCCCCAACTCACCTGTCCGTAATGACCATGCAGAAACAGGCCCCCAACTCACCTGCCTGTAATGACCATGCAGAAACAGGCCCCCAACTCACCTGTCTGTAATGACCATGCAGAAACAGGCCCCCAACTCACCTGTCCGTAATGACCATGCAGAAACAGGCCCACGGCCGTTACTCATGTGACTGTACACAATACTCCTCCTTTTGAACAACTCAAACATGGTGCCCCAGCCTGTGAAAACAAGCCTACCAAATGCTTTCTTATCACCCTATGTACCTGCGTCTCAAATTTCAGACTACTATGGACATACATCCCGAAGTCTCTATCGAATATAGGACATTACAGCACAGTCCAGCCCCTTTGGCCCATGACGTTGTGCCGACCTTGTAATGGACTCTAAGATCAATCTAACCTTCCCTTCCTATATAACACAACATTTTTCTATCATCCATGTTGCTATCTGTGAGTCTCTTCAATGTTTCTGATGTATCTGCCTCCAGCACCAGTCCTGGAAGTGCATTCCAGACACTCGCCACTTTTCATATAAAAAACTTACCTAATGACAAACCGCCCTTTAATTTCCTCCAATCGCCTTAAAATTAAACCCCGCTGAATAAGCCATTACCATCCTGAGGAAAAGTCTCCGGCTGTCCCACGGAAAGTGTGGGTTTTCCTGCAGTTTCCACCCACAGTCCGATGACATACGGTTAGTAAGTTCATGGATCGTTGTAAATTCCCCGTGGTTAGTTACGGTTAAGTCAGGGAGTTGCTGGGTGGCGGCCTGGAGAGGCAGGAAGACCTGCTCCACGCTGTATTTCAAAAGGTAACTAGCAGTGGGGTAGGAACTGCTGGGTCTGAGCTCCCACTAGCGGAGCACGTTTGATCCTCTGCCTGATGAATCTCTCCTACTTTCTTTACTATATTCAGACCCCTCCAATTACTCTGGGAGTTGGTGCATGTGAGAAATGCTGGGTTATTGGTATCTACGTAATAAAATGGCAGTTGTTTGCTGCGACAATCATTATATAAATGGGTGGGTCTGCGGGAGGCCGTGCCCTTGGCTGTCTGCTCCGCTCACTCATCTTGTCTGAACTCAACATGCTGTGGTCACTATGGCTTCATTCTGCCCCCTGCTGGTCTGCAGCATCTCTGTGCTCCTGAACTCACTGGGCAGTGACTGCAGACTGTGCAAAATCACTGTCCAGAAACTACACACAGTGAGTTCAGTGCCCACTGACTGTACACAGTGAAATCAGTGCCCATTGATTGTACACAGAGTGAATTCAGTTCACACTGACTGTACATGCAGTGAATTCAGTTCCCATTGACTGTATACACAGTGAATTCAGTTCCACTGACTGTATGCACTGTGAATTCAGTTCACACTGACTGTACACACAGTGAAATCAGTGCCCACTGACTGTACCCACTTTGAAATCGGTGCCACTGACCATGCATACAGTGAATTCAGCGCCCACTGACTATGCACATAGTGAATTCAGTTCCCAGTGACTGTACAGACAGTGAAACCAGTGCCCAATGACTGTACACACAGTGAATTCAGTGATCAGTGATGGCATGCATAGTGAAATCACTTCCCAGTGACTCCATACACTATGAAATCACTGTCCAGTGACTGCACAGTGTCAAATCACTACTCATTTACTGCACACAATGAAATCACTGCCCAGTGACTGCACACACTATGAAATCGCTCCCCAACGACTGCAAACTGTCAAATCAGTGCCCAGTGACTACACAATTAGTGAAATTACTGTCCAGTGACTGCACACTGTTAAATCAATGCCCAGTGACTATGGAATTAGTGAAATCAGTGTCCGGTGATTGCACAATCAGTGCCTTGTCACTGTACTGTGAATCCAGTGCCCAGCGACTGCATATCTGTCAAATCAGTACACAGTCACTGCAGTCAGTGAATTCAGTGCCTAGTGACTTACATTAGGTGATAAATCAATCAGTTTACAAGTTTTGCTTCAGGAATGTGACATACACTGGGTTCTGTTATTGGGCCCTCAGTAACGCTAGACCTGACCATAGTGACTTTTGCCTGAACCTGTTGTGTTGACTTCAGTTACAGCTTCTCAATAAACATTATTGCTTTAACTAAATATTAATGCCTAAAACACTTTATAAGCACAATTACTACATTTATATATCTCTAATCAGCTGTGATTATGTGAAACTGATCAGTGGGAGGGTATAGAGGGGAAGCAGTCTGCGCGCAGTTCCAGCTTCAGACCGAGGCTCTGTAGTTGTCACTTATAACATCTTTAATACCACATTAAACATTTCTGAACAACTAGCACCTTGCACCAAATTGCACAGTTAGCTGGAGCTAAATTTGTTTTATTATATGCTTCAAGTTTATTCACCTTGAGACGGAAGGTAGCCGAGACAGTGACCTGCATCAACGCACAAACTGACGTGGGGACTCAGGAGTCAAGCAGCGCCTATGGAGGGAAAGACACTGACCATGTTTCAGATAACATATTGTGACCCAAAACTTCAACATCCCCACAAACAAACTCAGAATCGGAATCAGGTTTAATATCGTTTGTTGTTTTGCGACAGCAGTACATTGTAATGTGTAATAATAAGACTCTAAATTACAATTAGAAAAAAAATTAAATTAAATATGTAGTGCAAAAAAGGAGCAATACAAAGAATAAGTAGTGAGGTAGTGTTCATGGGTTTATTGTCCATTCAGAAATCTGATGGCGGAGGGGAAGAGGCTGTTCCTGAAACATCGAGTGTGTGTCTTCAGGCTCCTGCACCTCCTCCCTGATGGTAGCAATGAGAAGAGAACATGCTCTGGGTGATGGGGTTCTTAACGATGGATGCCTCCTTTCTGAGGTGTTTCTTTTGAAGATGTCCTGGTTACTGGACCCACTGAGTTCCTCCCGCAGAGTGTGCGTTGCTAAGTTTGAGCTTGTCAGGGTACAGGGTTTTAATCCGAGGTACGAGTGAAGCTCAGAGAGCTGGTCATCTTTAGTCCAATGCTACACAGCAGCTCATGATTTCAGACTGTTCATTGTCATTTCCTGACGATGACTGAGGTCAAGCCAGTGTCAGGAGAGTGCCAGTTATCACAGAGAAGCAACAGAGTGGAGGTGAAATGTGATCCAGATGAGATGGTTGATATTTTTACTGAAAATGAAACACTTTATATAAAGCACTTAAAGTAATGTCTTTTGCTTTGCCATTCACTAGTGACTGTATTAATTCATCATAAAACAACATGTTTATTTGCAATGCTTTTCTACTTTTGATTCTGAGGGGCTAGGAATTCCAGTCCAGCTTGGTCCCTGATGTTTTGCTATGAGATTTCTATTCACAATAAAAGTTTACCTGCAATCACAAACGTTTCTGAGGAGTGCGTTATTCCAAAAGTTACGCTAAATTGCTCTGCCTATTGGTTTCTTCGGTTGACACCTCGTCCAGGACGCTGGCATTGGAGAGCGTGCAAAGGAGTTTCGCCAGAGTGATTCCAGGACTGTTTGATGGTTCTGGGCATCTCATTGAATATTGAAAGAAGAGCACATACAGAATACTGGAGGAGCTGAGCATGTCAGTCAGTCAGCATCACTGGAAATGAATAAACAGGCAACGGTTCAGTTCACGGCCCTTCATCAGGACCAGAAAGCAAGAGGAAGGATGCAGTGCGGGGAGGACAAGCTAGAAGGTGATAAGTGAAACCGGGTGGGTGGGGGAGGGAGGTGAAGTAAGAAGCTGGGAGGTGATAGTTGGAAAAGGTAAAGGGTTGGGGAATAAGGAATCTGAAAGGAGCAGAGAGTGGACCATGGGAGTAAAGGAAGGATGAGGGGCACCAGGAGGAAGTGATAGGTGGGTGAGGAGAGGCGAAAGGCCAGAGTGGGGAATAGAAAAAGAGGGAAAGAGGATAGGAAAAAAAACAGTGGAGGAATCAATCTAGTGAACCTTCTCTGTACTCCCTCTGTGGCAATGTTAATGCCATCAAGTTGGAGGCTACCTGGACAGAATTGATGTGTTGCTCCTCCAGCCTGAGAGTGACCTTATCTCAGCAGAAGAGGAGGCCATGGATCAACACCTCAGAACGGGAATGAGGATCAGAATTGAAATGGCTCGCCACTGGGAGTATTGAAAGGCCTAGATAGAGTGGATATGGGAAGTATGTTTCCTATAGTGGTGGAGTCTAGGACCAGAGGGCTCAGTCTCAGAATAGAGGGACAACCGTTTCGAACAAAAATGAGGAGGGATTTCTTTAGACAAATGGTGGTGAATCTGTGGAATTCAATGCCTCAGATGACTGTGGAGGCCAAGTCATTTGGTATATTTAAAGCAGAGATTGATAGGTTCTTGATTAGTCAGGATATCAAAGGTTACAGGGAGAAGGGGTTGAGAGGAATAAAAAAATCAGCCATAATGGAATGATGGAGCAGACTTGATGGGCTGAATGGCCTAATTCTGCTCCTACGTCTCATGGTCTAAGAGGCACAAAACGATAATAGAACAAAGAGAATCAAAAGGGACTGTGATGGAGGTATAAGCAGAAGGAAAAGAAGAAGAAAAGATGATGGTGCTTTCTGGTCAGCTCTTTTTATACCCAGAGTTAAAAAACATTCAAACTCACAGACAACCCCTCAGATAGCCCCTACGCAGCACCAAAATAATACACTAGGGGATTCACTGAAGAGCTGCTTATACATACTAGGAAGCGTGCTAACAGTTATATGCCGTACATTAGTAGTTATAACAAATATAAACTATAGAAAATGGCAATTAAAACAGTCTAATCTGATAAATGTAAGGAAGTCAAGGGTTAGGTCATGAAAACAGGCAGCTTATCGTAGCTTAAGAGAAAAGCACCCACAGCTAGAAACTGTCAGGTGGTAAGGTTCGTAGCTGGGTCATTCTGGGAAGAGATGTCATTACTCCAGAGCAGGTATTAATAATAACAATAACTAAGTTATAGAGCACTTTTCATACAGGTGATGTAGTTCAAAGTGCTTTACACTGGGATAAAGTGCAACCAGGAAAATAAAATATAAAAATAAACATGAAAAAGGACAAAAAGATGTTCGTTAAAAGTACTTCTCCCACAGTGTGACCCTCCCTCAGTACTACCCCTCCCACAAAAACCCTCCCTGTACCACTCCTCTCACAAAAACCGTCCTTCAGTACCACCCCTCCCTCAGTGTCTCTCCTTCAGTACCACCTCTCCCAGTGTGACTCTCCCTCAGTACCACCTCTCCCAGTGTGACTCTCCCTCAGTACCACCCCTCCCAGTGTGACCCTCCCTCAGTACCACCCCTCCCACAGTGTGATCCGCCCTCAGTACCACCCCTCCCAGTGTGACTCTCCCACAGTGTGACCCTCCCTCAGTACTACCCCTCCCACAAAAACCCTCCCTGTACCACTCCTCTCACAAAAACCGTCCTTCAGTACCACCCCTCCCTCAGTGTCTCTCCTTCAGTACCACCCCTCCCAGTGTGACTCTCCCTCAGTACCACCTCTCCCAGTGTGACTCTCCCTCAGTACCACCCCTCCCACAGTGTGATCCGCCCTCAGTACCACCCCTCCCAGTGTGACTCTCCCTCAGTACCACCCCTCCCTCAGTACCACCCCTCCCAGTGTGACCCTCCCTCAGTACCACCCCTCCTTCCGTGTGACTCTCCTTCAGTACCACCCCTCCCAGTGTGACCTGCCCTCAGTACCACCTCTCCCAGTGTGACCTGCCCTCAGTACCACCTCTCCCAGTGTCTCTCCCTCAGTACCACCTCTCCCAGTGTGACCCTCCCTCAGTACCACCCCTCCCACAGTGTGATCCGCCCTCAGTACCACCCCTCCCTCCGTGTGACTCCCCTTCAGTACCACCCCTCCCAGTGTGACCCTCCCTCAGTACCACCCCTCCCAGTGTGACCCTCCCTCAGTACCACCCCTCCTTCCGTGTGACTCTCCTTCAGTACCACCCCTCCCAGTGTGACCTGCCCTCAGTACCACCTCTCCCAGTGTGACCTGCCCTCAGTACCACCTCTCCCAGTGTCTCTCCCTCAGTACCACCTCTCCCAGTGTGACCCTCCCTCAGTACCACCCCTCCCACAGTGTGATCCGCCCTCAGTACCACCCCTCCCTCCGTGTGACTCCCCTTCAGTACCACCCCTCCCAGTGTGACCCTCCCTCAGTACCACCCCTCCTTCCGTGTGACTCTCCTTCAGTACCACCCCTCCCAGTGTGACCTGCCCTCAGTACCACCTCTCCCAGTGTGACCTGCCCTCAGTACCACCTCTCCCAGTGTCTCTCCCTCAGTACCACCTCTCCCAGTGTGACCCTCCCTCAGTACCACCCCTCCCACAGTGTGACCCTCCCTCAGTACCACCCCTCCTTCCGTGTGACTCTCCTTCAGTACCACCCCTCCCAGTGTCTCTCCCTCAGTACCACCCCTCCCAGTGTGACCTGCCCTCAGTACCACCCCTCCCACAGTGTGATCCGCCCTCAGTACCACCCCTCCCTCCATGTGACTCTCCTTCAGTACTACCCCTCCCTCAGTACCACCCCTCCCAGTGTGACCCTCCCTCAGTACCACCCCTCCTTCCGTGTGACTCTCCTTCAGTACCACCCCTCCCAGTGTGACCTGCCCTCAGTACCACCTCTCCCAGTGTGACCTGCCCTCAGTACC
Organism: Hypanus sabinus; assembly: GCF_030144855.1. NCBI lineage: Eukaryota > Metazoa > Chordata > Chondrichthyes > Myliobatiformes > Dasyatidae > Hypanus > Hypanus sabinus. Next base: position 2,980,933 of record NC_082707.1, read on the forward strand.
ACCTCTCCCAGTGTCTCTCCCTCAGTACCACCTCTCCCAGTGTGACCCTCCCTCAGTACCACCCCTCCCACAGTGTGATCCGCCCTCAGTACCACCCCTCCCTCCGTGTGACTCCCCTTCAGTACCACCCCTCCCAGTGTGACCCTCCCTCAGTACCACCCCTCCCAGTGTGACCCTCCCTCAGTACCACCCCTCCTTCCGTGTGACTCTCCTTCAGTACCACCCCTCCCAGTGTCTCTCCCTCAGTACCACCCCTCCCAGTGTGACCTGCCCTCAGTACCACCCCTCCCACAGTGTGATCCGCCCTCAGTACCACCCCTCCCTCCGTGTGACTCTCCTTCAGTACTACCCCTCCCTCAGTACCACCCCTCCCAGTGTGACCCTCCCTCAGTACCACCCCTCCTTCCGTGTGACTCTCCTTCAGTACCACCCCTCCCAGTGTGACCTGCCCTCAGTACCACCTCTCCCAGTGTGACCTGCCCTCAGTACCACCTCTCCCAGTGTCTCTCCCTCAGTACCACCTCTCCCAGTGTGACCCTCCCTCAGTACCACCCCTCCCACAGTGTGATCCGCCCTCAGTACCACCCCTCCCTCCGTGTGACTCCCCTTCAGTACCACCCCTCCCAGTGTGACCCTCCCTCAGTACCACCCCTCCTTCCGTGTGACTCTCCTTCAGTACCACCCCTCCCAGTGTGACCTGCCCTCAGTACCACCTCTCCCAGTGTGACCTGCCCTCAGTACCACCTCTCCCAGTGTCTCTCCCTCAGTACCACCTCTCCCAGTGTGACCCTCCCTCAGTACCACCCCTCCCACAGTGTGATCCGCCCTCAGTACCACCCCTCCCTCCGTGTGACTCCCCTTCAGTACCACCCCTCCCAGTGTGACCCTCCCTCAGTACCACCCCTCCCAGTGTGACCCTCCCTCAGTACCACCCCTCCTTCCGTGTGACTCTCCTTCAGTACCACCCCTCCCAGTGTCTCTCCCTCAGTACCACCCCTCCCAGTGTGACCTGCCCTCAGTACCACCCCTCCCTCAGTGACTCTCCTTCAGTACCACCCCTCCCAGTGTGACTCTCCCTCAGTACCACCCCTCCCTCAGTGACTCTCCTTCAGTACCACCTCTCCCAGTGTGACCCTCCCTCAGTACCACCCCTCCCTCAGTGACTCTCCTTCAGTACCACCCCTCCCTTCCAGTATGACCCTCCCTCAGTACCACCCCTCCCTCCGTGTGACTCTCCTTCAGTACCACCCCTCCCAGTGTGACCCGCCCTCAGTACCACCCCTCCCTCCTGCCCTGTCTTTTCATTTTTGTGGTGATTTGTGCCCCCAGCTCGGGAGTGAATCCATGTGACTTGTTCTACTCTGTGCCCTGCACATGGGCACATGCCCAGTTCCCGCTTGTGGTCACTGGATATGGCGGAAAACCTGCTGGAACGGCAGTGGTGTTGCCCTTCGAGGATCAGCGCATGGAGTGTGTGCTTCAAAAAACATTTTTAACATTTAAAGGGATTCTATTTTGTTCCACAACCTCAGTGGCGAGGCAGAGAGCAAACGGAGTGGAATGAAACAGCAAACAAGCGAGACAGAACCTTCATCTGGAAGAGCTCAGTGTTTGAGGGACCTGGGCACACTGCCAGCTGGAAGGGAGGGTTGTTATATTTAGCTCACATACACACACTCACATACACACATACACACACACAGCAATCTTCGGCTCGGTCTTATGTGACCGTAAGTGGAGGAGTTGCTGGCTGGGTCCCAGAGAACAGAGTGTTCTGGCAGAGTCGAGTATAAAAAACATCTCGAGCACAGTCACAGCCAGCAGTTCAGGAACTGCACCACAGCACACATAGCACACACACTCACACTTATACACATAGCACTCACACTCACATACACACATATTCACGTGACACACTCACATTCACTCTCATACTTACACACACTCACACTCAGAACACTCATTCACACATAGCACACACACTCACACTTATATACACAGTACACTCACACAATTGCACCAACACACACAGTGCACACACACTTGCACAAGCACACACTCACCCATTCACACACAAGCTATTGCAGACACACTTTCCCACACATAGAAACATAGAAAATAGGTGCAGGAGTAGGCCATTCGGCCCTTCAAGCCTGCACCGCCATTCAGTATGATCATGGCTGATCATCCAACTCAGAACCCTGTACCTGCTTTCTCTCCATACCCCCGATCCCTTTAGCCACAAGGGCCATATCTAACTTCCTCTTAAATATAGCCAATGAACTGGCCTCAACTGTTTCCTGTGGCACAGAATTCCACAGATTCACCACTCTCTGTGTGAAGAAGTTTTTCCTCATCTCGGTCCTAAAAGGCTTCCCCATTATCCTTAAACTGTGACCCCTCATTCTGGACTTCCCCAACATCGGAAACAATCTTCCTGCATCTAGCCTGTCCAATCCCTTTACAATTTTATACGTATCAATAAGATCCCCCCAATCTTCTAAATTCCAGTGAGTATAAGCCTAGTCGATCCAGTCTTTCTTCATATGAAAGTCCTGCCATCCCAGGAATCAATCTGGTGAGTCTGTGGCAAGAATGTCTTTCCTCAGATTAGGGGACCAAAACTGCACACAATATTCTAGGTGCGGTCTCACCAAGGCCTTGTACAACTGCAATAGAACCTCCCTGCTCTTCTACTCAAATCCTTTTGCTATGAATGCCAACGTACCATTTGCCTTTTTCACTGCCTACCGTACCTGCATGCCCACCTTCAATGACTGGTGTACAATGACACCCAGGTCTCGTTGCATCTCCCCTTTTCCTAATCAGCCACCGTTCAGATAATAATCTGTTTTCCTGTTCTTGCAACCAAAGTGGATAACCTCACATTAAATTGCATCTGCCATGAATTTGCCCACTCACCTAACCTATCCAAGTCACCCTGCATCCTCTTAGCATCCTCCTCACACCTAACACCACCGCTCAGCTTCGTGTCATCCGCAAACTTGGAGATACTGCTTTTAATACCCTCGTCTAAATCATTAATATATATTGTAAACAACTGGGGTCCCAGCACTGAGCCTTGCGGTACCCCACTAGTCATTGCCCGCCATTCTGAAAAGGTCCCGTTTACACCCATTCTTTGCTTCCTGTCTGCCAACCAATTCTCTATCCACATCAATACCATACCCCCAATACCGTGTGCTTTAAGTTTGCACACTAATCTCCTCTGTGGGACCTTGTCAAAAGCCTTTTGAAAATCTAAATATACCACATCCACTGGCTCTCCCCTATCCACTCTACTAGATACATCTTCAAAAAATTCTATAAGATTCGTCAGACATGATTTTCCTTTCACAAATCCATGCTGACTTTGTCCGATGATTTCACCTCTTTCCAAATGTGTTGTTATCACATCTTTGATAACCGACTCTAGCATTTTCCCCACCACCGATGTCAGACTAACCAGTCTATAATTCCCCGGTTTCGCTCTCCCTCCTTTTTTAAAAAAGTGGGGTTATATTAGCCACCCTCCAGTCCTCAGGAACTAATCCCGAATCTAAGGAGTTTTGAAAAATTATCACTAATGCATCCACTATTTCTTGGGCTACTTCCTTAAGCACTCTGGGATGCAGACCATCTGGCCCCAGGGATTTATCTGCCTTTAATCCCTTCAATTTACCTAACACCACTTCCCTACTAACATGCATTTCCCTCAGTTCCTCCATCTCACTAGACCCTCGGTCCCTTATTATTTCCGGAAGATTATTTATGTCCTCCTTAGTGAAGACAGAACAAAAGTAGTTATTCAATTGGTCTGCCATGTCTTTATTCCCTATGATCAATTCACCTGTTTCTGACTGTAAAGGACCTACATTTGTCTTGACCAATCTTTTTCTTTTCACGTTTCTATAAAAGCTTTTACAGTCAGTTTTTATGTTCCCTGCCAGCTTTCTCTCATAATCTTTTTTCCCTTTCCTAATTAAGCCCTTTGTCCTCCTCTGCTGGTCTCTGAATTTCTCCCAGTCCTCAGGTGTGCTGCTTTTTTTTGCTAATTTATATGTTTCTTTGGACTTGATACTATCCCTAATTTCCCTTGTCAGCCACGGGTGCACTACCTTCCCTAGTTTATTCTTTTGCCAAACTGGGATGAACAATTGTTGTAGTTCATCCATGCGTTCTTTAAATGCTTGCCATTGCATGTCCACCGTCAACCCTTTAAGTATCATTTGCCAGTCTATCTTAGCTAATTCACGTCTCATACCTTCAAAGTTACCCTTCTTTAAGCTCAGAACCTTTGTTTCTGAATTAACTATGTCACTCTCCATCTTAATGAAGAATTCCACCATATTATGGTCACTCTTACCCAAGGGGCCTCACACGACAAGATTGCTAACTAACCCTTCCTCATTGCTCAATACCCAATCTAGAATGGCCTGCTCTCTAGTTGGTTCCTCGACATGTTGGTTCAGAAAACCATCCCGCATACATTCCAAGAAATCCTCTTCCTCAACACCCTTACCAATTTGGTTCACCCAATCTATATGTAGATTGAAGTCACCCGTTATAACTACTGTTCCTTTATTGCACGCATTCTAATTTCCTGTTTAATGCCATCCCCAACCTCACTACTACTGTTAGATGGCCTGTACACAACTCCCACCAGTGTTTTCTGCCCCTTAGTGTTATGCAGCTCTAGCCATATCGATTCCACATCCTCCAGGCTAATGTCTTTCCTTTCTATTGCGTTAATCTCCTCTCTAACCAGCAATGCTACCCCACCTCCTTTTCTTTCCTGTCTATCCCTCCTGAATATTGAATATCCCTGGATGTTGAGCTCCCATCCTTGGTCACCCTGGAGCCATGTCTCTGTGATCCCAACTATATCATATTCATTAATAACTATCTGCACATTCAATGTTACGAATGCTCCTCGCATTGACAGACAAAGCCTTCAGGCTTGTTTTTACAACACACGTGCATTGCACACATTCCCTCACAATCACGTGCACTTTCTCATTCAGACAGACAGCACACGGGTTCATTAATTCAGTACTGCACACTTACACGTTCTCTCTCACACACATCTTGATGCCAGGCAGTCATGGGGAAGGGGGAAGGGTAAATTCTGTCCCTCAGAGACCAGAGGCAACTTCAGTTCCTCAGGAAGTGAAACTCTGTGGTAACGTGTTCCTGAAACACCAAGGGAAATGTTTGTTAAACGATCACATTGGCAACTGCAATGGTGAGAGCTTTAACTGATATCCTGTCAGAGGGTGAACAGGACAGAATGAAAATATGTAGACACTGGAAATCTGAAATAAAACTCGTTCCAAAAACGAGAAGATACAACATAGAAGAGTACAGCACAGGAACAGGCCATTTACCCACAATATTGTAATGAACCAGCTAAATTAATAATCAAATGGCCAATTAAACTAATCCCTTCAGCCTACACAATGCCCATATCCTTCCATTTTCCTCACATTCATGTGCCTATCTAAACATCCCTTAAATACCCCCAATGTATCTGCCTCTACCACCACCCCAGGCAGCACATTCCAGGCACCCACCCCTCTCTGTGTGAAAAACACCCCTCACGTCCCCTTTGACCTTATCCCCTCTCACCTTAAATACATGAATTCTGAAAAAGATACTCTGTCTACCCTATCTATGCCTCTCGCAATCTTGTAATGTACATCACATAGGTAAGGGTAAAACCCTCCCTAACACTGAGCACATCTACATGAATCGTTGCCGTAGAAAAGCAGAATCCATCATCAAAGATCCTCACCACCCAGTTCAAGCTCTTTTCTCACGGCTGCCATTGGGTAGAAGGTACAGGTGCCTCAGGACTCACACCAACAGGTTCAGTTATAGTTATTACTCCTCAGCTACCAGGCTCGTGAACAAAAACATATAACTACACTCATTTAAGGACTCTTCTGTCCTAATATTTCATGCTTGTCAGGATGAGAAACAGTTTCATCCCCCCGGCCATTAGGATTTTGAACACCCTGCCACATCGTATTTGAAGTGTCACTGGTTAATCTGTTCCATACTTTCCATTATTGAAAATTAATGTACTTTAGTTTGTTATTTATCTGTGATTCATCTGTAGATTTTATATCGTGTGTTATGTGTACACTATGCTTTACAACCTGGTCCAGAGAAACATCTCATTTCTATCTACATTATATATATGTATATAGTTAAATGACAATAAACTTGACTTTACTTGATTTGACTTATTTATTGGTCGTTATTTAAATCTGCATTTACACAGTTTGTTGTTCATTGATCCTGTTTACAGTTACTGTTCTATAGATTTGCTAAGTCTACCCACAAGAAAATAATCTCAGGGTGACGTTTATGTTCTCTAATAATAAACCTCGATCAGTTCTCCCCGCAGCCTCAACCACTCCAGAGAAAACAACCCAAGTTTGTCCAGCCTCTTGTTACAGCACACGCTCTCTAATGCAGGCCCATGAGTTTGTGCCAAAGTTTTAACCTTCTCCAAGATTAATCTAACCCTTCCATCGCACATAGCCTCCGTGTGCCATTTGAGCTGCATTCTCAGGCTCTCCCTCCATGGATGCTGCCTCACACAGTGAGTGTTTCCACAATCAGAGCAAAGGAAACCATTCTGCCCATTGAGTCCACAGCATTACTGCATTTCCTGTTTCACTATCACATTTCCAGCACTCATTCAGTAGTGGAACATACAGCAGCAACTGCCACTGTCTGTAAGGAGTTTGTACGTTCTCCTCGTCACCACCTTGGTTTCCTGGGTGTTCTGGTTTCCTCCCACAATCCAAACACATACTGGTTTGGAGGTTGAAGATGAGCTTTACTTGCCACAAGTACATTGAAACAAACAGTGAAATGCGACTTTTGGGTCAACGATCAACACAGCCGAGGACGAGCTGGGGAAGCTCGTCACATTTTACCACACCTCTGGCCCCAACATAGCACATCTACAACTTACTAACTCTAACCCAGACATCTTTTGAATATGGGGGTTTAATTGTATGGCCAGGCTCGGGTCAGTGTTGTTGCTCTGAATGAAATAAATTAAATTGCTGCCATTTGCTTAGCCCCTTCAGGAACTGCCTGCCCCTGGCTGAAGATGACCCGTGCTTCACATTGTCCACGGTTCTAATCATGGTGGACAGAGCCACTGCTCGAATGTTAGTGTCAATGGGAGGGGTAGAGATGCCACAGGATCTCTCACCTCTGTAATTTACCAAGATGCTGCTTGGATTTGAGAGCATATCTTATCAGGAGACTTTCGGTGAGGAGGTGCAGAGGAGGTCCAGCTGCAATGTTCCCTCTAAGCAGCCCGTGCACAGTAATTGGAATACTCCCTTGCACATAGTCGTTGCTGGAATCTTCTTATATATAATGTTAATAAAATTTCAAAATCTATGTTAATTGTGGGATTCTCTGTAATTAATAATGTGATTATTATATGTTATATAATATGTTACATTATATATTATACAATTAATATTGTAATTAATAATGTGTAACAAGTATAATCCATAAATTTTCTAAATAAGAAACTTCACACCTTCACCTAGAAACATTTCAACATATTTACATTGTAAGTGTTTCAAGTACAACACTGTTGCAAATTGTAACACTAAACACAGAATGGAAGTCATTAGCTCGTTGTCAATAAACCTCCAGCTCACTGAACAACAATGCCATCCAGCCAAAGCATTTTATTTTTGCCATTGCCCCTATTAGTTGTTTTGACTATCTGACATTGTTTACTTATTATTTGTGTTTGTTTGTTGTCAATATTATAGAAATAAAATGCCACACGATTTTCAATGTAAAAACGCCCTGCCAGAACAATGGGTGGTCTGCACAGCTGTGAAAGAAAATGAGAGGGATTGTTGTTTACGAGGATTAGGGAGCTTGTCTGATAAGGATAGCTGACTGAGCTAAAGCTGATGAGGCGGCACAGACTGAGTCAGAGGGGCCATAATTTTAAGGCCATTGAAAAAAAGTATAGGGGATGTCAGAGGCAGGTTTTTTTTTTACTCAGAGAATGGTGGGTGCATGGAATGCTCTGCCACGGGTGGCAGAAGAGGCAGATACAACAGGGTCATTTAAGGGACTCTTAGATAGGCACGTGGATGATAGAAATTTGGAGGTCTTTGTGGGAGGGAAGGATTACGACTTTGGAGTAGGATAAAGTCAGCAGAACTTGGTGGGTCAAATAGCCCATATTAAGAGTATTGTGTGTTGTTTATGTCTGCACACTCGTTCCTGAGCTCTCCCAAGCTGTGGGTACTTAGCCAACAAACTGATGGGCCTGCTCCCCCGACTCCAAGCCTGCACAATCAGACACCTCCCAGTCTCCACCCAGCTAAAAGGATTCACATACCTGTCATTCAGACACATCACCTGCAGCCTATTTAACCCCAGTTCTCATCCACAGTCCTGGTTGATCATCAAACCAGCCTGCCTCGGTCAGTTGCTCCAAGTTTTCACACTCCCTGTCTAAAACTGACAGTGCTGCTGATCGTGTTCATTTTTCACTCTCTCTTCTTTTGTCATCCTCATGACTTTTTATTTTGCCATCATTCATCACTGAACTGTCTCCACTGCTCTGCTTTTGAGTCAGGCCTCCTCTACAACTATCTCTCCTTTATTTACAGTGCACAGTAGGCCCTTCTCACCCTGTACTCAAGGCCTCAAACTCCAGACTCACCAGTGATGGGACCCTGTACTCAAGGCCTCAAACTCCAGACTCACCAGTGACGGGACCCTGTACTCAAGGCCTCAAACTCCAGACTCACCAGTTATGGGACCCTGGACTCAAGGCCGCAAACTCCAGACACACTAGTGACGGGACCCTGCACTCAAGGCCTCAAACTCCAGACTCACCAGTGATGGGACCCTGTACTCAAGGCCTCAAACTCCAGACTCACCAGTGATGGGACCCTGTACTCAAGGCCTCAAACTCCAGACTCACCAGTGATGGGACCCTGTACTCAAGGCCCCAAACTCCAGACTCACCAGTGATGGGACCCTGTACTCAAGGCCTCAAACGCCAGACTCACGTGACGGGACCCTGTACTCAAGGCCTCAAGCTCCAGACTCACCAGTTATGGGACCGTGGACTCAAGGCCTCAAATTCCAGACTCACCAGTGATGGGACCCTGTACTCAAGGCCTCAAGCTCCAGACTCACCAGTTATGGGACCGTGGACTCAAGGCCTCAAACTCCAGACTCACCAGTGATGGGACCCTGTACTCAAGGCCTCAAACTCCAGACTCACCAGTGATGGGACCCTGTACTCAAGCCCTCAAACTCCAGACTCACCAGTGATGGGACCCTGTACTCAAGGCTTCAAACTCCAGACACATCAGTGATGGAACCCAGCACACAAGGGCTCGAACTGCAGACATATCAATGAAGGGACCTCAAAGTCAGACCTCGCACTCCAGATCACCAGCACTTCATGTCTTCTGCCAGTCCCGACATCTGCCAAACATGGGCGTTCACTTGCTGGCATTCATCTACAGACCTTACCAGCCCAACATTTGTTCCCAGGGATGGTTTACCTTCGACATATAGAGTGTTCAAGTTTGGACCACAGCCACTACTAACTCCCCCATCCCTGACCCTAAACCCCAACCTGACTACTAACTCCCCCATCCTGGTCCCAAAACCTCAACTTGACCATTACCTCGCCTCCTCCCTATCCTAAACCCCAACCTGACCACTAACTGCCCCATCACTGTCCATAAACCCCAACCTGACCACTAACTCCCCCATCACGGTCCCTAAACACCAACCTGACCACTAACTCCCCCATCCCGGTCCATAAATCCCAACCTGATCACTAACTCCCCCATCACTGTCTCTAAACCCCAACCTGACCACTAACTCCCCCATCCCGGTCCATAAACCCCAACGTGACCACTAACTCCCACATCCCTGTCCATAAACCACAACCTGACCACTAACTCCCCCATCCCTGTCCATAAACCACAACCTGACCACTAACTCCCCCATCCCTGTCCATAAACCCCAACCTGACCACTAACTCCCCCATCCCTGTCCCTAAAACCCAACCTGACCACTAACTCCCCCATCCCTGTCCCTAAACCCCAACCTGACCACTAACTCCCCCATCCCTGAGCCTAAACCCCAACCTGACCACTAACTCCCCCATCCCTGAGCCTAAACCCCAACCTGACCACTAACTCCCCCATCCCTGAGCCTAAACCCCAACCTGACCACTAACTCCCCCATCCCTGAGCCTAAACCCCAACCTGACCACTAACTCCCCCATCCCTGTCCATAAACCCCAACCTGACCACTAACTCCCCCAACCCGGTTTTAAACCCCAACCTGACCACTAACTCCCCCATCCCTGTCCATAAACCCCAACCTGACCACTAACTCCCCCATCCCTGTCCCTAAACCCCAACCTGACCACTAACTCCCCCATCCCTGAGCCTAAACCCCAACCTGACCACTAACTCCCCCAACCCGGTTTTAAACCCCAACCTGACCACTAACTCCCCCATCCCTGTCCATAAACCACAACCTGACCACTAACTCCCCCAACCCTGTCCATAAACCCCAAACTGACCACTAACTCCCCCAACCCTGTCCATAAACCACAACCTGACCACTAACTTGCCCATCCCTGTCCCTAAACCCCAACCTGACCACTAACTCCCCCATCCCTGTCCCTAAACCCCAACCTGACCACTAACTCCCCCATCACTGTCCATAAACCCCAACCTGACCACTAACTCCCCCATCCCTGTCCCTAAACCCCAACCTGACCACTAACTCCCCCATCACTGTCCATAAACCCCAACCTGACCACTAACTCCCCCATCCCTGTCCATAAACCCCAACCTGACCACTAACTCCCCCATCCCTGTCCATAAACCCCAACCTGACCACTAACTCCCCCATCCCTGTCCCTAAACCACAACCTGACCACTAACTCCCCCAACCCGGTTTTAAACCCCAACCTGACCAGTAAAACCACCATCCCTGTCCGAAACCCCAGTATGACCACAGACTCACCCATCCCTGTCCCTGAAACCCAAGCCTGATCATTACCTCGCCTGCTCACTGTCCTAAACCACAAACTGGACCATTAATTGCCCTCCTCACTATCCGAAACCCCAACCTGACCACTAACTCCCCCATCCCTGTCCATAAACCCCAACCTGACCACTAACTCCCCCATCCCTGTCCCTAAAACCCAACCTGACCACTAACTCCCCCATCCCTGTCCCTAAACCCCAACCTGACCACTAACTCCCCCATCCCTGAGCCTAAACCCCAACCTGACCACTAACTCCCCCATCCCTGTCCATAAACCCCAACCTGACCACTAACTCCCCCATCCCTGTCCCTAAAACCCAACCTGACCACTAACTCCCCCATCCCTGTCCCTAAACCCCAACCTGACCACTAACTCCCCCATCCCTGAGCCTAAACCCCAACCTGACCACTAACTCCCCCATCACTGTCCATAAACCCCAACCTGACCACTAACTCCCCCATCACTGTCCCTAAACCCCAACCTGACCACTAACTCCCCCATCACTGTCCATAAACCCCAACCTGACCACTAACTCCCCCATCCCTGTCCATAAACCCCAACCTAACCACTAACTCCCCCATCCCTGTCCATAAACCCCAACCTGACCACTAACTCCCCCATCCCTGTCCCTAAACCTCAACCTGACCACTAACTCCCCCATCCCTGTCCATAAACCCCAACCTGACCACTAACTCCCCCATCCCTGTCCATAAACCCCAACCTGACCACTAACTCCCCCATCCCTGTCCATAAACCACAACCTGACCACTAACTCCCCCATCCCAGTCCATAAACCCCAACCTGACCACTAACTCCCCCATCCCAGTCCATAAACCCCAACCTGACCACTAACTCCCCCATCCCTGTCCATAAACCCCAACCTGACCACTAACTCCCCCATCCCAGTCCATAAACCCCAACCTGACCACTAACTCCCCCATCCCTGTCCATAAACCCCAACCTGACCACTAACTCCCCCATCCCTGTCCATAAACCACAACCTGACCACTAACTCCCCCATCCCTGTCCATAAACCCCAACCTGACCACTAACTCCCCCATCCCTGTCCATAAACCCCAACCTGACCACTAACTCCCCCATCCCTGTCCATAAACCCCAACCTGACCACTAACTCCCCCATCCCTGTCCTAAAACCCAACCTGACCACTAACTCCCCCATCCCTGTCCCTAAACCACAACCTGACCACTAACTCCCACATCTCTGTCCATAAACCCCAACCTGACCACTAACTCCCCTATCCCTCTTAAAAACCCCAACCTGACCACTAACTCTCCCATCCCTGTCCCTAAACCCCAACCTGACCACTAACTCCCCCATCCCTCTTAAAAACCCCAACCTGACCACTAACTCCCCCATCCCTGTCCCTAAACCCCAACCTGACCACTAACTCCCCCATCCCTCTTAAAAACCCCAACCTGACTACTAACTCTCGCCATCTCTGTCCCTAAATCTGAACCCCGTTTTCCTGCCATCTCTCCGCAACCTTTGACACACTGACTAATCAAGAACCTGTCAACCTCCATTTTAATTATGCCCAGTGATGTGGACTCTACTCTATCTCGGCCTTTCAATTTGTGATAGGTTTCAATGAGATCCCACTCAGTGAGTACTGATCCAGAGACATGAAACATACCTCGTACAGTAATCTCGATGGACAGCACAGCCCAGCTCTGTTTTGACCAGGTGGGTGCGTGGGCTCCCCTGTGCCCTGATTTTTGCCGTTCAGTCTGACCTGTTTACTCTGAGACGGTGTCGCCACACGTGGTGGGAGAGTGAACTCCACATGGAAGGCTGGAGTTGGGCCTCCACTTTGTTTACTCCAAGGCTGCACTCTAATGTAAAGCAGTTGTAACTTTCAAACAGGTCAAATGAGGTTGAGGCAGCCTCCTTCCAGAAATATGGTGTAAAAAATGCTCGGCATTCCTTCCCCATCCTGAGTGATGAGCTGCCAGTTCTGGTGGGAAGGTTTCCCGGAGATTCCTGCTCCCAGATGCACACACTGGGTCAGACGGGGCAAGCTCCCATTGGAAGATGGCAAAAGGGCTGAAAGCAAGAGAATCTGTAGTGAGTGAGAAAGGGGGAAGAAATGAGGATCTAGAGAACCTGAGGTACAGGGAACAGGTGAGGACTACTGAGCACAGGAAATTGAGGGGAAGGTCAATAGCAATATGAGGGGTACAGATAGAGTAAGTATGAGCCAGACTAGAACTAAAGGTCATGGCTTAAGGGTGAAAGGTGGGTTGTTTACGTGAGAGGAACTTCTTCACTCAGAGGGTGTGGAACAAGCTGCCAGTGCCAGTGGGTTCAATTTCAACTTGTAAGAGAAGTTTGGATGGATGGGTGGGGTATGGAGGGCTGTGGTTAGGGGCAGGTCGATGAGACTAGGCATGGATTAGATGGGCTGAACAGCCTGGTTCTGTGCTGTAGTGTTCTATTACAATGTGGAAAGACATGCTGGGAAGGGGACACTGTGAAGTGAATGATGGGGTGCTTAAGTCGGAGGTGAAGCTGACTGCGCATTCTGACTCGGGAAGGGCTGGAAGCCCCTTCATGTCTGGAACAGCCCGAGGAAGGACAGACTTCCGAGAGCACTCAAACGTGTCTGGTATGCACAGGATCAGAAAGTTGTGAACTCAGCCATGCCCCTCATGGGCACTCACCTCCCCAACATCCAGGAAATCTTCAACAGGTGATACCTCAAAGGTTGGCACCCAACATTCAGGACCCCATCACCCAGGACATGCCTGCTTCCCATTGCCACCATCAGGGAGGAGGTACAGGAGCCTGAAGACACACACTCAACATTTCAGGAACAGCTTCTCCCGTCCACTATCGGAATTCTGAACAGACAATGAACCCCTGAATGCTACCACACTATTTTGTTTGTTCTCGTTTTGCACTACTCGTTTAACTCCTTTGTTTACATATATACTTCTTATTGCAATTTATGTATTTATTCATCTACTTACCTATCTATCTCTTTATTTATTTTGGGATACAGTGTGACATTTCGAGACACAGTGCCCAGCAAGCCCCAATTTAACCCCAGCCTAATCACAGACAATTTACAAAGACCAGTTCACATCTTGTGTTAACCAGAACATCTCAGGATACGTAGTCACATTGGGAATGTACAAATCCCTTACGGAGATGAATGCGGGCCGCTGGGACTGGAGGGCGTTGTCCTACCCACCACAGTAATGAGCCATCCTGTTCTGATTCTGAGAATTCCAAACAAGATGGAGAACAGGATAAAAGCAGGGTTAGCCAGTTTACAAAGCAAGTCAATAGACACTAGACAATAGGTGCAGAAGTAGACCATACGGCCCTTCGAGCCTGCACCATCATTCTGAGACCATGGCTGATCATCTACTATTAATACCTGGTTCCTGCCTTGTCCCCATATCCCTTGATTCCCCTATCCTTAAGATACCTATCTAGCTCTTTCTTGAAAGCATCCGGAGAATTGGCCTCCACCGTCTTCCGAGGCAGTGCATTCCACACCTCCACAACTCTCTGGGAGAAGAAGTTTTTCCTTAACTCTGTCCTAAATGACCTACCCATTATTCTCAAACCATGCCCTCTGGTACTGGACTCTCCCAGCATCTAGAACATATTTCCTGCCTCTATCTTGTCCAATCCCTTAATAATCTTGTATGTTGCAATCAGATCCCCTCTCAATCTCCTTAATTCCAGTGTGTACAAACCCAGGCTCTCTAACCTCTCTGTGTAAGACAATCCGGACATCCCAGGAATTAACCTTGTGAATCTACGCTGCACTTCCTCTACAGCCAGGATGTCCTTCCTTAATCCTGGAGACCAAAACTGTACACAATACTGCAGGTGTGGTCTCACTAGGGCCCTGTACAAATGCAAAAGAATATCCTTGCTCTTGTACTCAATTCCCTTTGTAATAAAGGCCAACATTCCATTAGCCTTCTTCACTGCCTGCTGCACTTGCTCATTCACCTTCAGTGACTGATGAACAAGGACTCCTAGATCCCTTACCTAACTGTATGCCATTCAGATAATAACCTGCCTTCCTGTTCTTCCTCCCAAAGTGGATCACCTCACACTTATTCACATTAAATGTCATCTGCCAAGTATCTGCCCACTCACCCAGCCTATCCGAGTCACCCTGAATTCTCCTAACATCATCATCACATGTCACACTGCCACCCAGTTTAGTATCATCAGCAAGTTGATGTAAATCGTAAACAATTGTGGTCCCAATACCGAGCCCTGTGGCACCCCACTAGTCACCACCTGCCATTCCGAGAAACACCCATTCACCGCTACCCTTTGCTTTCTATCTGCCAACCAGTTTTCTATCCATGTCAATATCTTCCCCCCAATGCCATGAGCTCTGATTTTACCCACCAATCTTCTATGTGGGACCTTATCAAATGCCTTCTGAAAATCGAGGTACACTACATCCACTGGATCTCCCTTGTCTAACTTCCTGGTTACATCCTTGAAAAACTCCAATAGATTAGTCAAGCATGATTTGCCCTTGGTAAATCCATGCTGGCTCGGCCCAATCCTATCACTGCTATCTAGATATGCCACTATTTCATCTTTAATAATGGACTCGAGCATCTTCCCCACTACTGATGTTAGGCTGACAGGTCGATAGTTCTCTGTTTTCTCCCTCCCTCCTTTCTTAAAAAGTGGGATAACATTAGCCATTCTCCAATCCTCAGGAACTGATCCTGAATCTAAGGAACATTGGAAAATGATTACCAATGCATCCGCAATTTCCAGGGCCACCTCCTTTAGTACCCTAGGATGCAAACCATCTGGACCTGGGGATTTGTCGGCCTTCAGTCCCATCAGTCTACTCATCACCGTTTCTTTCCTAATGTCAATCTGTTTCATTTCCTCTGTTACCCTACGTCCTTGGCCCATCCATACATCTGGGAGATTGCTTGTGTCTTCCTTAGTGAAGACAGATCTAAAGTATTCATTAAATTCTTCTGCCATTTCTCTGTTTTCCAGAACAATTTCACCCAATTCATTCTTCAAGGGCCCAACATTGTTCTTAACTATCTTCTTTCTCTTTACATACCTAAAAATCTTTTGCTATCCTCCTTTATATTCCTGGCTAGCTTGCGTTCGTACCTCATTTTTTCTCCCCATATTGCCTCTTTAGTTAAGTTCTGTTGTTCCTTAAAAATTTCCCAATCATCTGTCCTCCCACTCACCTTAGCTCTGTCATATTTCCTTTTTTTTATTGCTATGCAATCTCTGACTTGCTTTGTCAAATACTGTGGCCCCTTTCCCCCCTTTGAATCCTTCCTTCTCCAGGGGATGAACTGATTTTGCACCTTGTGCATTATTCCCAAGAATTCTGCTAGGATATCCGTCCATTTAACTTTGGCCAGCAACACCCTCATGGCTCCATAGTCTCCTTTGTTCAACTGCAACACTGACACCTCCGATCTGCCCTTATCCTTCTCAAATGGCAGATAAAAACTTATCATATTATGGTCACTACCTCCTAATGGCTCCTTTACTTCAAGATCGCTTATCAAATCCTGTTCATTACACAACACTAAATCCAGAATAGCCTTGTCCCTGGTCAGCTCTCGTACAAGCTGTTCCAAGAATGCATCTCGTAGGCACTCTACAAACTCCCTATCCTGGGGTCCAGCACCAACCTGATTCTCCCAGTTCACCTGCATGTTGAAATCCCCCATAACTACTGCGACATTACCTTTGCCACATGCCAATGTTAACTCCCTATTCAACTTGCACCCAATATTCATGCTACTGTTTGGGGGCCTGTAGTCAACTCCCATTAGGGTCTTTTTGCCCTTACTGTTCCTCAGTTCTATCCACACAGACTCTACTTCTCCTGATCCTAAGTCCCCCCTTGCAAAGGACTGAATCTCATTCCTCACCAACAGGGCCACCCCACCCCCTCTGCCCACATTTCTGTCTCTACGATAGCACGTATACCCTTGTACATTCATTTCCCAGGTCTGATCTCCCTGCAGCCATGTCTCCGTTATCCCAACAACATCATAGTTACCCATTCGCACCTGAGCTTCAATCTCATCCACCTTATTTCTGACACTTCGTGCATTCAGATATAGATTTCTTAGCCCATTTCACCTCTCTCTGTTTAAATCGCTGCCTATTGTGCTTAACCCAGCTCCCCGAAGTCCCATCGGGCTATACGCCCCTTGAATTTTGTTGTCCTTCCTAAATTTACTTATTCTTTCTGCACATTTAACTCCATGTTCCGTCAGACCATCCCTCTGTACGTGTGTCCTCCTTATCACTTGTTCCGCCTCACCTTTCTCTACTACACACTTAATATTCCGGAACCGTGTAGTCCCCAACTGTCCTTTATTCTTCCTCTCGCTATCCTCTCTCACATTCTGGATCCCTGCCCCCTGCAAATTTAGTTTAAACCCCTCCGAGCAGCACTAGCAAACTTTCCTGCAAGAATGTTAGTACCGCTCCAGTTCAGGAGTAAACCGTCCCGTCAGAACAGATCCCACCTTCCCTGGAACAAAGCCCAATTATCTAAAAACCTGAAGCCCTCCCTCCTGCACCATCCTCTCAGCCACGTATTAATCTGTATAATCCTTCTGTTCCTTGCTTCACTCGCACGTGGCACAGGTAGAAATCCTGAGATTGTTACCCTGGGGGTCCTGCCCTTCAGCTTCGCACCTAACTCCCTGAACTCACTACACAGGACCCCCTCACTCATCCTACCCACGTCATTGGTCCCAACATGGACCACAACATCTGGGTTCTTGCCCTCCCTCTCGGGAATAACCTGCACCCGATCTGAGATGTCTCAGACCCCGGCACCAGGGAAGCAACATACCATCCGAGACTCCCGATCTTCCCCACAAAATCTCCTATCCACCCCCCCCCGACTATAGAATCCCCTATCACTACCGCTCTCTTCTCTTCCCTCCTCCCCTTCCTAGTCGAGGGTCCAACCTCAGTGCCAGAGACAGGACCACTGCAACTTGTTCCTGGTAGGTCATCCCCACCAGCAGTATCCAAAAGTACAGTGGAGTGGACGAGAGAGAACCGTGTCGTTTCTTCCATCAGAGAATCATTTAGATTGAATACTTCAGTGAGTTGTCAAGAAAGCTTTTAATCAACAAACAAAAACCGAGATGGGGAGTCACAGGGAGAGTAGGATTTTTACAGTACTTCACAACTTTGTCAAATGTAACAAACCTAAGGGAGGGGGAGTTCTGATCAGGGTGAATCTGTGTGGGAGCATTTTGGTAGCAGCAATCATTGT
The DNA here is from genome assembly GCF_030144855.1 of Hypanus sabinus. Classification (NCBI taxonomy): domain Eukaryota; kingdom Metazoa; phylum Chordata; class Chondrichthyes; order Myliobatiformes; family Dasyatidae; genus Hypanus; species Hypanus sabinus. The sequence goes on from NC_082707.1 coordinate 2,999,320, forward strand.
TCAAATATGTTTTGCATTGTTATGAGAAAAGAGACAAATCTGTGTCTGACCCCGGGAGTGTGTGATGGGACGGTGTAGAGGGAGATTCACTCTGTGTCTGACCCCGGGAGTGTGTGATGGGACGGTGTAGAGGGAGTTTCACTCTGTGTCTGACCCGGGGAGTGAGTGATGGGATGGTGTGGAGGGAGTTTCACTCTGTGTCTGACCCGGGGAGTGTGTGATGGGACGGTGTAGAGGGAGTTTCACTCTGTGTCTGACCCCGGGAGTGTGTGATGGGACGGTGTGGAGGGAGTTTCACTCTGTGTCTGACCCCGGGAGTGTGTGATGGGACGGTGTAGAGGGAGTTTCACTCTGTGTCTGACCCCGGGAGTGTGTGATGGTACGGTGTAGAGGGTGCTTCACTCTGTGTCTGACCCCGGGAGTGTGTGATGGGACAGTGTAGAGGGAGTTTCACTCTGTGTCTGACCCCTTTTTTTTATTACAAAATCCTTTATTACAAATTTCGGTGCTATACAATATATACAAAACAGTGGCAAACACAATTACTGCACTACAAATAGACAATAGACATTACACCAGAATGTTGCCATCTCTATCCACAATGGCATTTACACCCCGCGGAGCCCAACGGTCTCGAAACTCCTCCAAGGCCACTGTGGACTGCGCGTGTTCCTTTTCAATAGTTACCCGAGCACGAACATACCCCCTAAACATTGCCAGGCAGTCGGCCCGGGGAGATCCTCCCGCCACCCGTTTCCAAGACGATGTCTGACCCCGGGAGTGTGTGATGGTACGGTGTAGAGGGAGATTCACTCTGTGTCTGACCCCGGGAGTGTGTGATGGGACGGTGTAGAGGGAGCTTCACTCTGTGTCTGACCCCGGGAGTGTGTGATGGTACGGTGTAGAGGGAGTTTCACTCTGTGTCTGACCCCGGGAGTGTGTGATGGGACAGTATAGAGGGAGTTTCACTCTGTGTCTGACCCCGGGAGTGTGTGATGGGACGGTGTAGAGGGAGTTTCACTCTGTGTCTGACCCCGGGAGTGTGTGATGGGACGGTGTGGAGGGAGATTCACTCTGTGTCTGACCCCGGGAGTGTGTGATGGGACGGTGTAGAGGGAGTTTCACTCTGTGTCTGACCCCGGGAGTGTGTGATGGGACAGTATAGAGGGAGTTTCACTCTGTGTCTGACCCCGGGAGTGTGTGATGGTACGGTGTAGAGGGAGTTTCACTCTGTGTCTGACCCGGGGAGTGTGTGATGGGATGGTGTAGAGGGAGATTCACTCTGTGTCTGACCCTGGGAGTGTGTGATGGGATGGTGTAGAGGGAGTTTCACTCTGTGTCTGACCCCGGGAGTGTGTGATGGGGCGGTGTGGAGGGTGCTTCACTCTGTCTGACCCTGGGAGTGTGTGATGGGACGGTGTAGAGGGAGTTTCACTCTGTGTCTGACCCCGGGAGTGTGTGATGGGACAGTATAGAGGGAGTTTCACTCTGTGTCTGACCCCGGGAGTGTGTGATGGTACGGTATAGAGGGAGTTTCACTCTGTGTCTGACCCGGGGAGTGTGTGATGGGACGGTGTAGAGGAAGATTCACTCTGTGTCTGACCCTGGGAGTGTGTGATGGGACGGTGTAGAGGAAGATTCACTCTGTGTCTGACCCTGGGAGTGTGTGATGGGATGGTGTAGAGGGAGTTTCACTCTGTGTCTGACCCCGGGAGTGTGTGATGGGGCGGTGTGGAGGGTGCTTCACTCTGTCTGACCCTGGGAGTGTGTGATGGGACGGTGTAGAGGGAGCTTCACTCTGTCTGACCCCTTTTTTTTATTACAAAATCCTTTATTACAAATTTCGGTGCTATACAATATATACAAAACAGTGGCAAACACAATTACTGCACTACAAATAGACAATAGACATTACACCAGAATGTTGCCATCTCTATCCACGATGGCATTTACACCCCGCGGAGCCCAACGGTCTCGAAACTCCTCCAAGGCCGCTGTGGACTGCGCGTGTTCCTTTTCAATATTTACCCGGGCACGAACATACACCCTAAACATTGCCAGGCAGTCTGCCCGGGGAGATCATCCCGCCACCCGTTTCCAAGACCCACGGATGGCGGATTTCGCCAGCCCCAGGAGCAAGTTGACTAGGACATCCTCATCCCTCCATGCCCCCTTCCTTACTGGATGACCATATATAAACAGGGTGGGGCTAAAATGCAGCCAGAAGGTGAGAAGCAGCCCACGTAAATATGCAAAAAGAGGCTGCAGCCTCACACACTCCATGTACATGTGGTACACGGTCTCCTCCAGCCCGCAGAAGTGGCATGTGGGTGGGAAGTCCATGTACAAACTGAAAAACTTATTGCAGGGCACTGCCCTATGCAGTACCCTCCAGCCGAGATCCCCCAGGTGCATGGGAAGAACCCCAGCGTAAAGGGACTTCCAGTGGGGACCCTCCTCACCTCTGGGTGGAAGGACTGACTGCCATGGCGTGTCGGGACGGTGTACAAGGGCAAGGAAGTGGAGGATGTGGAGTAGCAGCCCATACAGATACCTCCTACTTGCATCCCTGAATGGGACTGTGGGTATCGATGAGAGACGGCTCAAGTTGTGTGGACACGGCTCCCGGAGAAGATTGCGGGGTCTGGGCCTGACCAGCAGCTCGGCCTGAGTCGGTCCACACACCTGAGCCGCACCGACAGCCACTGAGGTAGGGCAAGGGTCGGCCAGGACCCCGCCCTCCGCCTGAGGAGGGGATTCCCGGCCCCGGGAGTGTGTGATGGGACGGTGTAGAGGGAGATTCACTCTGTGTCTGACCCTGGGAGTGTGTGATGGGATGGTGTAGAGGGAGTTTCACTCTGTGTCTGACCCCGGGAATGTGTGATGGGGCGGTGTGGAGGGTGCTTCACTCTGTCTGACCCTGGGAGTGTGTGATGGGACGGTGTAGAGGGAGCTTCACTCTGTCTGACCCCAGGAGTGTGTGATGGTACGGTGTAGAGGGAGATTCACTCTGTGTCTGACCCCGGGAGTGTGTGATGGTACGGTGTAGAGGGAGATTCACTCTGTGTCTGACCCCGGGAGTGTGTGATGGGATGGTGTAGAGGGAGTTTCAATCTGTGTTTGTTCTGTACTGTCATGCACTTTGCTGGTCATAAGCATTCTTGACAGGTACGTTGTCACAAGGAGACTGTTTACATTAAGTGGTTAAAAGATGAAGTTTAGAAAGATCGCAACAAAATATTTGAGTACGAATTGGACTGAGTTTCGTAAGATTTCAAATAAACTTGCAGCAGAAGCCAAGAAGAGCAGAATGGGATTGTTGGAAAGTCTTCCGATGGAGAAAAGGAAAACAGAGCCTTTTTTTTGTGATTTACTATCCAATTAGAAGGATTGGAGATACTTTATCTTACAGAACTCTTTTGAGGTTTTGTATGGGAAGTCCCCCAAGTACTTTGTGTGAGTGGCTGCAGGTTTGGCCAAGGTTCTGGTATTTTGCAGTGGAATCCATACCCTTCACCCAGTGAACGCACACTTACTGTTCCTATACACAAGAGATTCTACAGGTGCTGGAACCACATTGCTAACACCCAACAGGGATCAGAGGACGGCTTTGTCGAGTACATTTGCTCCATTCACAAAAAGCAAGGTTCCCCAGCGGCCAAGCACTTTAACTCCAGTCCCCATTCCTATTTGGACATTTCTGTCCATTCCACTCAGCCACCACACCCTCTGTGTGAAAAACTTACCTCTGACATCCCCTCAGTACCTATTTCCAAGCATCTTTAAACTATGCCTTAATGTGTTAGCCGTTTCAGCCCTGGGAAAAAGCCTCTGACTATCCATATGATCAATGCCTCTCATCATCTTGTACACCTCCATCAGGTCACCTCTCATCCTCCGCCGCTGCAAGGAGAAAAGGCCGAGTTCACTCAACCTATTCTCATCAGGCATGCTCCCCAATCCAGGCAACATCCTTGTAAATCTCCTCTGCACTCTCTCTATAGTATCCACATCCTTCCTGTAGTGAGGTGACCAGAACTGAGCACAGTTCTGACCAAGTGGGGTCTGACCAGGGTCTTGTACAGCTGTAACATTACCTCTCGGCTGCTAAACTCAGACCGACGGTTGATGAATGCCAACACACCATACGCCTCTTGACAACACAACACCACCAAAAGTTTATTCATTTCCATATATGCTGCCTGACTGCTGAGTTCCTCCAAAATTTAGTGGGTGTTGCCAAAAAGAATCAGATTTCCCAGGCTAAAGGTCTCAAATTTAATAGCTGCTTTGCGGTCAATTCCACCGTTCACCAGGCCTTTCCTGAGCTCTGTACTGACCCCAGCTCAGTGCCTTGGCCTGCACTGCCCCCTAGTGACCTCAAACTCTCCCTGCAGGCTGAAGGCATTCAATCCTTCTCTATAAAGTATTTATATACAGTATGCAAGGCCCTCTGTCTAACTCCCAAAGAACAGAAGACAGAGAGAACTACAGGCCCTTCAGCCCATAATGTTGTGCCCACCCTGTCCTATGCTCTTTAGCTAAAGGGTGGTGAATCTGAGTATACAGTAATTAAAGCAAAGATCGATGGGTTCTTGATTCATCAGGGTGTCAAAGGCAGGAGAATGGGGTTGGGAGGGATGATAAATCCGCCATTGTGGAGCAGACTCGATGGGATGAATGACTTCATTCTCTTATGCCATATAGTTTTAGGGTCTTACTTGAAAGTCAACTGAAGCCCTCCCTCCAACATAGCTCTCCATTTCCCTATCCTCTCTTCGCCCAAGAGTTCGTTAACAGTCATTGATGGATCTGGCTCTAGCACCATTGGCAGCATCCTCCACACTCCAAACGAGAGAATCTGCTGACGCTAGAAATCCAAGCAACACACAAAATGCTGGGGGAACTCAGCAGGTCAGGCAGCATCGATGGGAAAGAGTACAGTCAACGGTTCGGGCTGAAACCGTTCTTCAAGACTGGAGAAAAAAAGATGAGGAGTCAGAGTTAGAAGGTGGAGGAAGAAACACAAGGTGAAAGGTGAAATCGGGAGGGGGAGGGGTGAAGTTGATTGGTGAAAGAGGTACAGGGCTGGAAAAGGGGGAATCGGATTGGAGAGGACGGAGACCATGGAAGAAAGAAAAGGTGGAGGAGCACCAGCAGGAGGTAATGTGCAGGTATGGAGATAAGGTGATAGAGGGAAAAGGGAATGGGAATGGTGAAGGGGTGGGAGGGGAACATAACCAGAGGTTTGAGAAATCCATGTTCAGGCCATCAGGTTGGAGGCTCTCCAGACGGACGATAAGGTGTTGTTCCTCCAACCCGAGTGTTTATTCATCACAACAGTGGAGGCGGCCATGGACAGACATGTCAGAATGGGATTGCAATGAGTGGCCCCTGGCAGACGGAGTGTAGGTGCTCAGTGAAACAGTCTCCCAATCTACGGCGGGTCTCATGGAATTACAGCAGGCCGCACCAGGAGCACTGGATTCTATAGATAACCCCAACAGACTCACAGGTGAAGGGTCACCTCACCTGAGAGGACTGTTTAAAGCCCTGAATGGTGGTGAGGGAGGAGGTGTAGGGGCAAGTGTAGCACATGTTCTGCTTTTAAGGGTAAGTGCCAGGAGGGAGATCAGTGGAGGGGGACAAATTGGACAAGGAAGTCACGTAGGGAGCGATACCTGTGGAAAGCAGAAAGTGGGGGGAGCGGAAAGATGTGCTTGGTGGTGGGATGCCATTGGAGATGACAGAAATTACAGAGAATTAAGTGCTGAACGCAGAGGCTTGCGGGGTGGTAGGTGAGCGCGAGGGGAACCGTATCCCTGGTAGGGTGGCGGGAGGATGGGGTGAGAACAGACATGCGTGAAATGGGAGAGACACGGTTCATGGCAGCAGTTGAGGAAAGGAAGCCCCTATTTTGAAAAAGCAGAACATCTCCTTTGTTCTGAAATGAAAACAGAGGAATTGAGAGAAGGAGATGGCATAACAATGGGACGAGGTGTAGTCCAGGTAGCTGTGAGAGCCCAGGGGTTTATAATAGACATCAGTGGATAAGCTGTTGCTGGAGATAGAGACAGAGAGATGGAGAAAGGGAAGGAAAGTAACTGGTGAGGTCTGGTGTCCAGAAAGGAACTGAGAGCTTTGAGGCCTTCCTGGTGCGGATGGAGGTGTGTAGGGACGGGACATCCATCGTAAAAGTAAGATGATGGGGGCCAGGGAATTTGAAATCATTGCAAAGATGGAGAGCGTGTAGATGGGAAGGGACTGAACCGGGGGGATAAAACAGAGTCGAGGTGAGCTGATATGAGTTCAGTGGGGCAGGAACAAACAGAACAATGGGCCTACCTGGGTTTGTGTATCTTGGGTAGGAGGTAGAAATGGGAGGTGGGTGAGGGAAGCGAGTTTGGTGGCAGTGGATGGGAGATCCCCAAAGTCAATAAGGTTGATGGTGTGGGTGACAATGGCCTGGTGTTCCTTAGTGGGGTCCTGTTCGAGGGGTAAGTAAGAGGGGGTGTCTGAGAGTTGGCGCTGGGCCTCAGCAAGGTAGAGGTTAGTCCCCCAGACTACTACTGCACCCCCCATCTGTGGGTTTGATGGTGAGGTTAGGGTTAGTCAGAGGGAGTTGAGAGCCGAGAGTTCAGAAGGAGTGAGGTTAGAACGCTCCTACCTCTGTGTGTGTTGCTAAGAAACCTCTGATATTCCCCATACTTTGTATTTACTCCAGTCATCGTGTCATTTTGCCCTGTCGTATTAGCCATTTCCACCCGGGGAAGAGAAGCCTGTAGCCATCTACTCCATTATTGATTGATTGATTTACTCAGGGATACAGTGCGGAACAGGCCAATTGGCCCAAGACAACTCCGATTAGATTAGATTCAACTTTATTGTCATTGTGCCGAGTACAGATACAAAGCCAATGAAATGCAGTTCGCATCTAACCAGAAATGTAAAGAATAGTGTTATTTACAAAATAACTGTGAATAAAAAGAGCTACAGCACACAAATATAAAAGTACTGAGACAGTACAATATGGGTGAAATACTGCTTAGCGCTGTGATGTGAGGTTCAGCAGGGTCACAGCCTCAGGGAAGAAGCTCTTCCTGTGCCTGCTGGTGCGAGAGCAGAGGCTCCTGTAGCGCCTGCTGGATGGGAGGAGAGTAAAAAGTCCATGGTTAGGCTGTGATGCATCCTTGATAATGCTTTTTGCCCTGCCCGGGCAGCGTTTATGGTAGATGTTCTCAATGCTGGGCAATTGGGTGCCCATAATTTGCTGGGCAGTTTTCACCACACACTGGAGTGCTTTGTGGTCGGATACGGGACAATTGCCATACCACACTGAGATGCAGTTGGTGAGTATGCTCTCAATGGGACAGCGGTAAAAGTCCGTCAGTATCCTGGGACAGAGGCGAGTTTTCTTGATGCTCCACAGGAAATAGGTTGTTGCGCCTTTTTGATCAGGATGGAGGAGTTCAGGGACCAGGTGAGATCCTCAAAAATGTGGACACCCAGGAATTTGAAGCTTGATACAATGACCAATTAACCTACTAAGTTACTTCGACTGTGGGAGGGAACCAGAACATCTGGACAAAACACACACAGTCATTGGAAGGAACTGACAAACTCCAAAGTGCCATCTGTAATAGTATTGTTCTGACTGCTACACTATCACACATCTCCACTCCACTCACAAAACGTGGGATCTCCCAACGGCCAACCATTTTAATTCCTGTCCCTGACTCGTCTCTTCTGCCATGACGAGGTCACTCATTTTCCATCTAGGTAGCCTCCAACCTGATGGCATGAACATCCCTATCTCCTTCTGGTAATTTTCTTCCCTCCCCCTTCCCTCTTGTTCATTCCCCTCTCTCTCTTACCTCTTCTCCTCATCTGCCTATCACCTTCCTCTAGTGCCCCCCCTTCTCTTTCTCTCCTCTTCTATCAGATTCCTACTTCTCCAGCCCTTCACCTTTCCACCTATCACATCCCAGCTTCTTACTTCATCCCCTCCCCCCACCGTCTCACCTACCACCTTCGAGCTTGTCCTCCATCCCCTCTCCCACCACACACGATGTATTTCACTGTGTGTTTTGATAAATAAATTTCAATCTGAATCTACAGTCTTCACATCCCTCCTAGCTGACCTTCCTCTTCCTTCTGATTCTGGCACCCTCCCCCTTCCTCTCCAGTCCTGAAGAAGGGTTTCAGACTGAAACAGTGACTGTTTATTCCTTCCCACAGACACTGCCTGACCTGCTGAGCTCCTCCAGCATTTTGTGTGTGTTGCAAAAGCCGCTGAAGTTCCGTTTATTGATCGACAGGATAATATGACAATTTACTGCCATTTAAGGGTACAGAGAGTACTATTTAATTGTGTGTAATTGACACAAAACTTGTCAGGACACTAAATAGTGTGTTTGAAGCTAGGAGGATTCAAGGGAACAGGACTGACTGGAGGCACTGACTGTTTAATATGGGCGTGAAGAGGGAGTGCAATTCATATAGATCTGTTTTAGGTGCCTGAGTGGTTAGTGAGCATTAGTGAGGAATATTTGAAGAGGGCAGGGCAAGTTGACAAGGTTGTTAAGATAATGTGTGGAATATTTATCTGCGTAAATAGGGGGGGGGGTGAATACAGAAACAAAAAAGATAAGCAAACCTTTACTATTCTGGGGTGGGTGGGGGAATCTAATTGAAAGCTTTCTAACACTGTTTCCAAAAGATCCGCAAGGGGATCTCATTGAAAACTAATGAATATTGTTTCTATCTGAGCTGGGGGGCAGGGATTTCACTGAAAATTGTTGAATATTGAAATCTATACAATGGTTCCAACTGTCTTCTATAGTTGCAGAGTCTAGGACCAGAGGGCACAGCCTCGGAACAGAGGGACGTCCATTTAGGATGGAGATGAGGAGCAATTTCTTTAGCCAGAGTGTGAAATGTCTGTGGAATTCATTACCACAGTCAGCTGGGGAGCCCAGGTACTTCGATACATTTAAAGCTAAGGTGAAGGTTCCTGATTAGGCAGAGCTTCAGAGGTTATGGAGAGAGGGAGTCAGCTGGGATAGTAAACCAGCCATGAAAGAACGTCAGAGCAGAGTTGATGTCACCGGTAACCAATCTGAATAGCCCCTTTATTCCCACTTCTTACCTCCTGACAGTCAGCTATCGGGTCTTATCTTATTAAGCAGCCTCATGTGTAACACCCTTTGAAAATTTTGAAAGATGCACGCCTCATACATCAGGATGCTCTTTAGAAATGACAGCTCAGCATTTAATACCATTATCCCCTCAAAACCAATCAGTAAACTCCAAGACCTGGGCCTCAATACCCCCTTCTGGATTTTCTCCATACAGACTCCAGACTGGCACATCCTCTGCAGCAGAGGCACACCACAGGGCTGAGTGTTTAACCCCCCCGCTCTACTTGCTTTACAAATACAACTATGTGGCTAAGCACAGCTCCAACACCTGATACAAGTTTGTTGATGACACCATTATTGTGGGCTGGATCAAAGGTGGTGATGGGAGACTGAAGATCTGGCTGAGTGGTGTGATAACAACAACCTCTCCCTCAATGTCAATAAGACCAAGGGACTGATAGTTGACTCCAGGAGAGGGAAATCAGAGGTTCATGAGCCAGTAATCAAAGGGTCAGGGGTGGAGAGGATCAGGAACTTTAAATTCCTGGGCATCACTATCTCCTGTCCTGGATCCTGGATCCTTTATATAAATACAAAGAAAGCACGACAGTGCATCTGCTTCCTTGGGAGTCTGTGGAGATTCAGCATGTGGTTAAAAACCTTCTATAGATGAGAGGTGGAAAGTGTGCTGACTGGCTGGTGTGGGAATGGACTCAGATCAGTATGTCGTGGGTAAAGCCCTCCCAACTATTCAGCACATCTACATGAAACTTTGCCATGCAAAAGCCGTATTAATCATCAGGACTGCTGAAGGGTCTAGGCTGAAATGTCCACTCTTTCCCACAGATTTTGCCAGGCCTGCTGAGTTCCTCTGGCATTTTGTGTGTTGCTCGGATTTCTTAGTTAGGGCCAGCAATGGAGCTGCCACTGAGCTGAAGTTACCAAATCCCGGGGATCGCTGATATCGGATGCTGGCCAGTCTCTGACTGCCTGGGTCTTGGGAGGGTATTTTGAGATTACCATTGGAGATGATGAAACCCGAAAATGAAACAGTCATCACATGAAACTTGGACTTCTCCAACTTTACGTAAAGTAGCCTCTTTAAAATGTCCCTGACGTGAGCGAGTTGCTCCCCATGGACTTCAAGAATATTAGGATATCATCCAAGTAGATGAAGGCACACTTATGGAGAGTACCCCAGAGGGCACCATTTTTAAAGCTTGGAAAACAGCTGTGACCCTTACAAGGCCAAAGGGCATGAGCTGGTACATCACGTGCCGTCAGTGTATTGAATGCCATCTTCCGCTCATCGCCCTCCCTGATACAGACCAGATAGTAAGCACTCTGGAGGTCTAATAATGTGGATCTCCTCACCCCTTGAAGTTTCTTGAAAGCCGTATTCATAAGAGGAAGTGAGTGGTCATTCTCAGTTGTTAAGCAGTTTAATCCCCTGTAATCAAGGGCTGGCCGCAGGCTCCCATCTTTCTTTTGTAGCAAGAAGAAATCTGCCCCAGTCAGTGAGGTGGAGGGCTGAATGAAGCCAGTGGCCAGAGCTCCCTTTATCCACTCTTCCATGGTGCTTCCCGTTGGGCCTGGGCCTGAGTGTGTACAAACGACCCCACGGAGGACAAGTATGGGGCAGCAGGTCATCGTGTTGGTATGGTGGAAGAGTTGAGGCCTTCTCCTTGCTAAAAACCTCCTATGTCCTTCTGAACAGAGGGGATTTCAACTGGTTTGGGTGTTGCTAACTCCTCTAGACTTTCCTTCAAGGACGGCTCCCGAGACCTATTGGTGATGGGCATCAGAGTCGTCTCCCTGAGCTCACAAAGGTCATCCATGGAAACAGTGGCCAAATCAGAGTCCGACTCCCCATCAGTACGACAGCAAGGCGTTAAAAGGTTCTTGCATCTCTGCGAACAGGCTTCAAGGATCAGCATAAAGGAGTCTTTCCCTTCTTTGAGGCCTGGTCCTTTCAGCCTACTAGTGAGTCTGCCAGAGAGTTCAGACATCTCCTGACCGAGAAACTCCCTCTCCCTTGTTCCGACTAGACAGTGTCGGGACTCGTGCTTCCCGTTGGCCAGGGCTGGTTTGGCTACTCTCGAGGACTGGACTGGCTCCCTTGCAGTGAAGCATAGGTCATCGGTCACTAGAGAATTCCACAGATTCACCACTCTCTGTGTGAAGAAGGTTTTCCTCATCTCGGTCCTGAAAGGCTTCCCCTTTATCCTTAAACTGTGACCCCTCGTTCTGGACTTCCCCAACATCGGAAACAATCTTCCTGCATCTAGCCTGTCCAATCCCTTTAGAATTTTATACGTTTCAGTAAGATCCCCCCTCAATCTTCTAAATTCCAGTGAGTATAAGCCTAGTCAATCCAGTCTTTCTTCATATGAAAGTCCTGCCATCCCAGGAATCAATCTGGTGAACCTTCTCTGTACTCCCTCTGTGGCAAGAATGTCTTTCCTCAGATTAGGGGACCAAAACAGCACACAATATTCTAGGTGTGGTCTCACCAAGGCCTTGTACAACTGCAGTAGAACCTCCCTGCTCCTGTACTCAATCCTTTTGCTATGAATGCCAACATACCATTTGCCTTTTCCACCGCCTGCTGTACCTGCATGCCCACCTTCAATGGCTGGTGTACAATGACACCCAGGTCTCGTTGCATCTCCCCTTTTCTTAATCGGCCACTGTTCAGATAATAATCTGTTTTCCTGTTCTTGCAACCAAAGTGGATAACCTCACATTTATCCAGATTAAATTGCATCTGCCATGAATTTGCCCACTCACCTAACCTATCCAAGTCACCCTGCATCCTCTTAGCATCCTCCTCACAGCTAACACCACCGCCCAGCTTTGTGTCATCCGCAAACTTGGAGATGCTGCATTTAATTCCCTCGTCTAAATCATTAATATATATTGTAAACAGCTGGGGTTCCAGCACTGAGCCTTGCGGTACCCCACTAGTCACTGCCTGCCATCCTGAATTGCAGCTCCTGCCACTGTTCTCCCGACACTGGATGGTCTTAGCAGTTCCCCAGGTGGCTGCAACTTCAGACCTGCTTCCCCAGCGACATTGACTCCCACACCGGGACGGCTCATCGGCGGAGAGTCCAGCGCCACTGACCTGAATAGGTTTGAGCGGATCTTGTGCAGGTGACGGGCTGGTCATGGCCTGAGGCTGGAGGGTGGGACTGCGATGGGCAGGGACTGGGCTTGGACCAGTTCCCTCAACCTCCTGAAGTGGTCCCCCTTACGCCCTGCCAGATGGTTGTCGAGACAAACAGACTGGTCGGTGAGAACCACAGCAAAGATATTTCCAGGCAGAGCCCTGCAACTTTTGCAAGCAAGTAGCCAGAGTCACTTGGGAAAACCAGTCAGTCCTGTTCCGGAGCCAATACATCTTCCAACCTGAGTGATTTGATGGTAACCGGGGTACTTTCCACAACTCCCTCGCTAGTATTTGAACTTCAGCCTTCCCGGTTCCCTTTGGAGCACGGAGAAGTGGGTTTCGTTGTCTCTGTCCTGACTGAAAGAGCCATGGCCTGGGCCACTGCGTGTTGGGAACTCAGGGTTAGGCAACCAGGGCTTGACAAGGGAAGTTAGGGACTGCATAAAAGGAAGGAAAGGGCAGATAAGGTGGCAACAGTGAGTGGGAAGTTGGATGATTGGGAAACTTTTAAAATCCAAGGAAAGGCAACTCAGGTAGGAGTTCCTTGCTGGCAGTCCCGCAGTCTGGTGTGGCCAAGGCCTCCCGTTCCAACCACTCTCCTGGGCCAAGGTCACGTAGCTGGCCACTGATGGTCCCTTCATCAGGCAATCTGAGGCTCGAATGGCTCTGGCGGGGTGAAGACACACCTTCCTCATGGCTGTCCTCAGAATCTGAGCAAACCTCCAACTGCAATTCACACTGCAATTTGATGGGGAGAAGCATAACTCCCATGTATCAGTATCACAAAGGAACAAAGGGAATCACAGAGGCATGAGAGAGGAGCTTGCCCCGGTGGATTGGAGGAGGATACTGGTAGGGATGACAACAGAGCAGAGATGGCTGAAGTTTCTGGGAATCATTCACAAGAATAGATATGTCCCTCAGAAGAAGAGATTCTCAAACGGCAGGGTTAGGCAACCAGGGCTTGACAAGGGAAGTTAGGGACTGCATAAAAGGAAGGAAAGGGCAGATAAGGTGGCAACAGTGAGTGGGAAGTTGGATGATTGGGAAACTTTTAAAATCCAAGGAAAGGCAACTAAAACATCTATAACAAGGGAAGGGATGAAATATGAGAGCAAACTAGCCAATAATATAAAGCAGGATGCCATGTTTTTTTCAGTTATATAAAGATTAAAAGAGTCATGAGAGTTGATATCGCACTACTGGACATGATGCTGGTGAGGTGGTAATTGGGGACAAAGAAATGGCAGATGAACTCAATGGGTACTTTGCATCTGTCTTCACTGTGGAACTTGCCCAGTGGTATTTGCGGTGCACCAATCGATTCGAAGAGAGAGTCAGCACACAGGTTGGGGAGAAGAGTTTTAAACAGGAGCGTTTCGCAGGACTTGGCACATTAGCGGTGCACCAATCGAGTCGAAGAGACAGAGTACGTTTTGCACACGTCAGGGAGAAGTGTGCAGACACAGTAGCTCACCATCACGCAAGGACCCCAGTGAGAAATCTCTGAAATAAAAGAGAGACACTGTCTAGTGGAGCAGTCGTCGTCGGAGCAATGTCAGTCAGACTAGTAAGGCTTCAGCTCGTCAGGGCTTCGGCGAGGACAGGCCTAGGTGAGGGAGGTTCTAACAAGAATAGTGGGCATGAGTGTGAGGCCAGTGTTCAGTTCTGAGTGTCGGACTTCCAGCCTCCCTAATGGCCACACCTGCACCAGGTCATCGAGCTGCCTCTCCTTAGAGACCGAGGTAGGAAACTGGAGCTGCAGCTCGATGACCTAGGGAGAGTGAGCAGGTGGTAGTCACCCTGGGGCCACAGGATAAGTGGGTGACTATCAGGAGAGGGAAGGAGGGTGTCAGGTACTGGAGGGCACCCCTGTGGTGGACACCTTAACAATAAAAGCTGATTGGTGGGACGACCTACCTGGGAGAAACAACGGTGGCCGTGCCTCTGGCACTGGGTCTGGCCCTGTGGCTCAGAAGGGTATGGAACTGAAGAGGATGGCCGCGGTAATAGGGGACTCGATAGTTAGGGGGACAGACAGGCGATTCTGTGGGCACAAAAACAAAACAAAAATGGTAGTTTGCCTCCCAGGTGCCAGAGTTTGTGATGTTTCTGAACACGTCCACAATATCCTGACATGGAACGGTGAGTTCCAGAGGTCGTGGTAGATGTTGGTACCAACGACATAGGTAGAAAAAGGGTGGAAGTCCTGAAAACAGAATACAGGGAGTTAGGAAGGAAGCCGAGAAGCAGGACCTCAAAGGTAGCAATCTCGGGATTACTGCCTGTACCACGTGACAGTGAGTAGAGAAATAGAGTGAGATGGAGGATAAATGTGTGTCTGAAGAATTGAAGCGGGGGCACAGAGTCAGATTTCTGAATCATTGGGACCTTTTCTGGGGCAGGTGGGACCTGTACAAAATGGATGGGGTGCACTTGAATCCGAGGGGGACTAATATCCTGGTGAAGAGGATTGCTAATGCTATTGGGGAGGGTTTAAACTAGATTTGCAGGGGGTGGGAACCGAAGTGATGAGGTGGAGGATGGGGTGGTTGGTGCACAAGTAGAAACAACTTGTAGGGGTTTCTGAGGAAGGATAAGCAGATGTTAAAGCAAAGATGTACTCAGCCTGATGGTCTGAGATGTGTCTATTTTAATCCAAGGAGTATCATAAATAAGGCGGATAAACTTAGAGCGTGGATCAGTACATGGAACTGTGGCGCTGTGGCCATTACAGAGACTTGGATGTCTCAGGAGCAGGAATGGCTGCTGAGTGTGCCGGGCTTTAGAGGTTTCAAAAAGAACAGGGAGGGAGGCAGAAGAGGTGGGGGAGTGGGATTGCTAATCAGGGATAGTATCATGGCTGCAGAATAGGAGAAAATCATGGAGGGATTGTCTACGGAGTCATTGTGGATAGAAGTCAGAAACAGGAAGAGGGTAATAACTCTACTGGGTGTTTTTATAGACCACCCCCCTAATAGTAACAGGGGCATTGAGGAGCAGATACGGAGGCTGATTCTGGAACGGAGCAATAGTAATAAGGTTGTTGTGATGGGTGATTTTAACTTTCCTAATATTGACTGCCATCTCCTCAGAGCAAGGGGTTTAGATGGGGTGGAGTTTGTTAGGTGTGTTCAAGAAGGTTTCCTGACACAATATGTAGATAAGCCAACTAGAGGAGAGGCTGTACTTGATCTGGTATTGGGAAATGAACCTAGTCAGGAGTCAGATCTCTCAGCGGGAGAGATTTTGGAGATAGTGATCACAACTCTAGCTCCTTCACCATAGCGCTGGAGAGGGATAGGAGGAGACAAAATTGGGAAAACATTTAATTGGTGTAGGGGATATATGATGCTATTAGGCAGGAACTTGGGACATAAATTGGGAGCAGATGCTCTCAGGGAAATACATGGCAGAAATGAGGCAAATGTTCAGGAAACCCCCACCACCCTGCATCTATCACCCTCACCTTCTAACCCCCACCTACCACCCCCCACCCACCACCCTGCACACTCCTCCCCTCAGCCAGCGAAATTGCTATCAGTGGATGTTAGAGTGTAACAAGAGGGAAAAATCAAAACTTATAAAATAATATCAAAGAGAATACCATAAGATCATGAGACATAGGAGCAGAATTAGGCCATTCAGCCCATCAAGCCCATTCTATCATGGCTGATCCCAGATCCCACTCAACCCCATACACCTGCCTTCTCACCATATCCTTTGTTGTCCTGACCAATCAGGAAATGATCAACTTCCAACTTAAATACACCCACAGACTTAGCTTCCATCGCAGTCTGTGGCAGAGCATTCCACAGATTTATTACTCTCTAGTTAAAAATTTCCTCTTTACCTTTGTTCTAAAGGATCTCCCCTCAATTTTGAGGCTTTGCCCTCTAGTCCTGGATAGCAACCCCTTCCCCATAGGAAACATCCTCTTCACATCTGCCCTATCTACTCCTTTCACCATTCAGTAGGTTTCAATGAGATCCCCATGCATTCATCTAAATTCCACTGAGTACAGGCCCAAAGCTGCCAAACACTCCAATTGACCACATGAATCTGGGGTTGAGAGGGTGAACAATTTTAAGTTCTCAGCATACGCATCATCGAGGATCTGATGTGGGCTGTATGGCAAAAAGGCACAGCAGTGCCTCTTTCACCTCAGATGGTTCAGGAAGTTTGATATAGGCCCACAGATCCTAAGAACATTCTACAGGGGCACAACTGAGAGCATCCTGACTGGCTGCATCACTGCCTGGTATGGGAACGGTACCTCCCTCAATCACAGGACTCTGCAGGAGTGGTGTGGACAGCCCAGCGCATCTGTAGTTGTGAACTTCCCATGATTCAGGACATTTACAAAGATAGGTGTGTAAAAAGGGCCTGTAGAATCACTGGGGACCCAAGTCACCCCAACCACAATCTATTCCAGCTGCTACCATCCCGGAAATGTTACCGCACCATGAAATCCAGGACCAACAGGCTCCGGGACAGCTTCTTCCACCAGGCCATCAGACTGATTAATTCACGCTGATTTGAGTGTACTCTATATTACATTTACTGTTCTAATTATTATAACTTATTATAAATTACTATGATTGCACATTGCACATTTAGACGACGATGTAACGTAAAGATTTTTACTCCTCATGTATGTGAAGGATGTAAGTCATAAAGTCAATTCAATTCAATTTGAAACTGTTGACAATACTCCAAGTGCAGCCTGACTAGTGTCTTAGAAAGGCTCAGCATTATCTCTTTGTTTTTATATTCTATACCCCTTGAAATAAATGCCAACATTGCATGTGCCTTCTTTACAACAGACTCCACCTGTAAATTAACCTTCTGGGAACCTTACCAGAGCACTCCAAGTCCCTCTGCACCTCTGATGTTTGAGCCTTCTCCCTACTTATATGATAGTCCACACTATTGTTCCTTTCACCAAATGCATTATCATACATTTCCCAACTCTGTATTCCATCTGACACTTTTTTGCCCATTCTTCCAATTTGTCCAAGTCCTGCTGCAATCACATTGCCTCCTCAGCACTACCTACCCCTCCACCTATCTTCGTATCATCTGCAAACTTTGCCACAAAGCCATCAATTCCATTATCCAAATCACTGACAAACAATGTGAAAAGTAGTGGTTCCAATACTCCCTGCAGAACATCACTAGTCACTGACAGCCAACCAGAAAAGGCCGATTTTATTCCCACTTGCTGCCTCTGGCAATAGACAATAGGTGCCATTAGACAATAGTAGGCCATTCGGCCCTTCGAGCCAGTACCACCACTCACTGTGATCATGGCTAATCATCGACAATCAGTACCCCATTCCTGTCTTCTCCCCATATCTCTTGACTCTGCTATCTTTAAGAGCTCTATCTAACTCTTTCTTGAAAGCATCCAGAGAATTGGCCTCCACTGCCTTCTGAGGCAGAGCATTCCATAGATCCACAACTCTCTGGGTGAAAAAGTTTTTCCTCAACTCTGTTCTAAATGGCTCCGTTCTTATTCTTAAACTGTGGCCTCTGGTTCTGGACTCCCCCAACATCGGGAACATGTTTCCTGCCTCTAGCGTGTCCAATCCCTTAATAATCTTATATGTTTCAATCAGATCCCCAGCCCCTATCAGCCCTTCCACTCTCCATGCCAGTACCTTTCCTATAACACCACAGGATTTTAACTTGTTCAGCAGCCGCATGTGTGGTACATTACCAAATGCCTTCTGAAAATCCAAGTAGATGACATTCACTGCCTCTCCTTTGTCCACCCGGCTGGTTACTTCCTCGAAGAACTCTACAGATCTGTCAGGTAAGATTTTCCTTTACAGAAACCATGCTGATGTTGACTTATTTTTTCATTAGTTCCAAGAACCCTGAAACCTCATCCTAGTTATGGACTCCAACACTTTCCCAGCCACTGAGGTCAGGCTAACTGGCCTGTAATTTCCTTTCTTTTGCCTTCCTCCCTTCTTAAAGAGTGGAGTGACATTTGCAATCTTCCAGTCCTCAGGGACCATGCCAGAATCAAGTGATTCTTGAAAGATCATGATCAACAAATCTTTTACCTCTTCAGCATCTTCTCGCAGGACTCTGGGCTGTCGTCCATCCAGTCCAGATGACGTCCACATTAAGACCTTTGAGCTTACCTCCCACATTTCCCTTGTAATAGCAATGGCACTCACGCCTGTTCCCTGACTCTCACAGACCTCTGGAACACTGCTAGTGTCTTAGAATAGAGAACACAGAACATAGAAATTCACAGCACATTACAGGTGTTGGGGGATGGTGGTGGGGGGGGGGGTGAGAGCGGGGGTGGTATGGGGTGGGGATGGGGCTGGGGGAGTTGGGTGTGGGGTGGAGTGGGGATGGGGATGGGGGAATTGGGTGTGAGGTGGGGATGGTGGGTGCAGGGTGGGGCTGGTGGGTGTGGGGTGGTGGGTGCGGGGTTGGGGTGGTAGGTATGGGGTGGGATAGGGTGGAGTTGATGGGATGGAGGTGGGGGTGGTGGGTGTGGGGCGGGGATGGGAGTTGGGTGGTGGGTGCGGATGGGGGTGGGGGTGGAGCTGATGGGATGGAGATGGGGATGGTGGGTGTGGGGTGGGGAAAGGAGTAGGGGTGGTGGGTGCGGGGTTGGGGTGGTAGGTATGGGGTGGGATAGGGTGGAGTTGATGGGATGGAGGTGGGGGTGGTGGGTGTGGGGTGGGGAAAGGAGTGGGGGTGGTGGGTGCGGGGTTGGGGTGGTAGGTATGGGGTGGAATAGGGCAGAGTTGATGTGATGGAGGTGGGGATGGGAGTGGGGGTGATGGGTGCAGATGGGGGTGGGGGTGGAGTTGATGGGATGGAGGTGGGGATGGGAGTGGGGGTGATGGGTGCGGGGTGGGGATGGTGGGTGCGGGGTGGGGATGGGAGTGGGGGTGGTGGGTGCAGATGGGGGTGGGGGTGGAGTTGATGGGATGGAGGTGGGGATGGGAGTGGGGGTGATGGGTGCGGGGTGGGGATGGTGGGTGCGGGGTGGGGATGGGAGTGGGGGTGATGGGTGCAGATGGGGGTGGGGGTGGAGTTGATGGGATGGAGGTGGCGGTGGGGATGGGAGTGGGGGTGGTGGGTGTGGGGTGGGTGTGGGAGTGGGGGTGGTGGGTGTGGGGTGGGGATGGGGGTGGGGATGGTGGGTGTGGGGTGGGGATGGGAGTGGGGGTGGTGGGTGTGGGGTGGGTGTGGGAGTGGGGGTGGTGGATGGGGGTGAAGATGATGGGATGGGAGTGGGGGTGGTGGGTGCGGGGTGGGGGTGGGGTTGAAGATGATGGGATGGGAGTGGGGGTGGTGGGTGCGGGGTGGGGGTGGTGGGTGCAGATGGGGATGGGGGTGGAGTTGATGGGATGGAGGTGGCGGTGGGGATGGGAGTGGGGGTGGTGGGTGTGGGGTGGGGATGGGGGTGGGGATGGTGGGTGTGGGGTGGGGATGGGAGTGGAGGTGGTGGGTGTGGGGTGGGTGTGGGTGCGGGGTGGGGGTGGGGTTGAAGATGATGGGATGGGAGTGGGGGTGGTGGGTGCGGGGTGGGGGTGGGGTTGAAGATGATGGGATGGGAGTGGGGGTGGTGGGTGCGGGGTGGGGGTGGGGGTGAAGATGATGGGATGGGAGTGGGGGTGGTGGATGGGGGTGAAGATGATGGGATGGGAGTGGGGGTGGTGGGTGCGGGGTGGGGGTGGGGGTGAAGATGATGGGATGGGAGTGGAGATGATGGGATGGAAGTGGGGATGTTGGGTGTAGGGTGGGGATGGTGGTGACATAAATATTCAGTATGTGTTACTGCATATGCACTTGGGGGCACTATTAGGAATCTCCTGGAGTTCCTGTACTTGATAAAGTGGCCACGGGTGTGTTAGTGATTTTCTGCTGCTGTAGCTCATTCACTTCACAGTTCGGTTTGCTGGTTGTACAGCTGGTCCTCTGGTCACCGCTGTCGTAGCACATGGCTTATTTGAGTTCCTGTTGCCTTGCTGTCAGCCTGAGCACACAGCTCTGACCTCTCTCATTAACAAGGCAAATTCACCCACAGAACTGCCACCCACTGCATTCTCTTTTGTTTTTCACACCATTCTCTGGGAACTCTGGAGAACGCTGTGTGAAAATCCCAGGATCATTCTGAGACACTCAAACCACCCTGTCAGACACCAACAACACTCCACAGTCAAGGTCACTTACATCACATTTCTTCCCAATTCCAATGTTCAGCCCGAACAACAACTGAACCTCTCGACCATGTCTGCATTGAGATGCTGCCACATGATTAGCTGATTAGATATTTGCATTAACGAACATAGGGTTAGTGTTAGGGTGAGTGTTTATGATCATAACCACTAGGAGAAATGTAGACAAGGTGGGCAGCTGAAAACTAGAAGGCAGACGTTTAAGGTGACCCAAAGGAGACATTTAACAGGGACTGGGGGCAACCTTTTCCACCCAGATAGTGCTCAGTGGAATGGAACAAGCTGTGGAGCGGATTAACAAAATCTGAAAGATATTTGGACGGTACAAAGATAGGAAAGGTTTAAAGTATGGGCTTGGTCAGCAGAGACAAGGAGGGCTGAATGGCCTGTTTGCATGCAGTATAGCCCCACCATCGGGACGGGGGTTTGGGAGGCATCAGCAGGAGCGGCGGTGTGAGAGGCAATGTGTATTTTGGAAGAGATGGGTTGTCGGGACACTCCAACTCAATGCTCCACGAGAACGTTAGTAAGTTAACCATAGCCTCTGCTTCAGGCTCCACGTTGACTAGCCGACCTGCTGGGCCTGGGCACCGTCACCCACAGCCCTCCTGTGCCCGTCCTGCCGGGTCTGGGCACCGTCGCCCACAGCCCTCCTGTGCCCGTCCTGCCGGGACTGGGCACCGTCACCCACAGCCCTCCTGTGCCCGTCCTGCCGGGTCTGGGCACCGTCACCCACAGCCCTCCTGTGCCCATCCTGCCGGGTCTGGGCACCGTCACCCACAGCCCTCCTGTGCCCGTCCTGGGCACCGTCGCCCACAGTCCTCCTGTACCCGTCCTGCCCGTCCTGGGCACCGTCACCCACAGTCCTCCTGTACCCGTCCTGGGCACCGTCACCCACAGCCCTCCTGTACCCGTCCTGCCCGTCCTGGGCACCGTCACCCACAGCCCTCCTGTGCCCGTCCTGCCCGTCCTGGGCACCGTCACCCACAGCCCTCCTGTGCCCGTCCTGCCCGTCCTGGGCACCGTCACCCACAGCCCTCCTGTGCCCATCCTGCCCGTCCTGGGCACCGTCACCCACAGCCCTCCTGTGCCCGTCCTGGGCACCGTCACCCACAGCCCTCCTGTGCCCGTCCTGGGCACCGTCACCCACAGCCCTCCTGTGCCCGTCCTGGGCACCGTCACCCACAGCCCTCCTGTGCCCGTCCTGGGCACCGTCACCCACAGCCCTCCTGTGCCCGTCCTGGGCACCGTCACCCACAGCCCTCCTGTACCCGTCCTGGGCACCGTCACCCACAGCCCTCCTGTGCCCGTCCTGCCGGGTCTGGGCACCGTCACCCACAGCCCTCCTGTGCCCGTCCTGGGCACCGTCACCCACAGCCCTCCTGTGCCCGTCCTGGGCACCGTCACCCACAGCCCTCCTGTGCCCGTCCTGGGCACCGTCACCCACAGCCCTCCTGTGCCCGTCCTGGGCACCGTCACCCACAGCCCTCCTGTGCCCATCCTGCCGGGTCTGGGCACTGTCACCCACAGCCCTCCTGTACCCGTCCTGGGCACCGTCACCCACAGCCCTCCTGTGCCCGTCCTGCCGGGTCTGGGCACCGTCACCCACAGCCCTCCTGTGCCCGTCCTGCCGGGTCTGGGCACCGTCACCCACAGCCCTCCTGTACCCGTCCTGCCGGGTCTGGGCACCGTCACCCACAGCCCTCCTGTGCCTGTCCTGGGCACCGTCACCCACAGCCCTCCTGTGCCCATCCTTGTCACCGTCACCCACAGCCCTCCTGTGCCCATCCTGGGCACCGTCACCCACAGCCCTCCTGTGCCCGTCCTGGGCACCGTCACCCACAGCCCTCCTGTGCCCGTCCTGCCCGTCCTGGGCACCGTCACCCACAGCCCTCCTGTACCCGTCCTGCCCGTCCTGGGCACCGTCACCCACAGCCCTCCTGTACCCGTCCTGGGCACCGTCACCCACAGCCCTCCTGTACCCGTCCTGCCCGTCCTGGGCACCGTCACCCACAGCCCTCCTGTGCCCGTCCTGGGCACCGTCACCCACAGCCCTCCTGTGCCCGTCCTGGGCACCGTCACCCACAGCCCTCCTGTGCCCGTCCTGCCGGGTCTGGGCACCGTCACCCACAGCCCTCCTGTGCCCGTCCTGCCCGTCCTGGGCACCGTCACCCACAGCCCTCCTGTGCCCGTCCTGGGCACCGTCACCCACAGCCCTCCTGTGCCCGTCCTGCCCGTCCTGGGCACCGTCACCCACAGCCCTCCTGTGCCCGTCCTGGGCACCGTCACCCACAGCCCTCCTGTGCCCGTCCTGCCCGTCCTGGGCACCGTCACCCACAGCCCTCCTGTGCCCGTCCTGGGCACCGTCACCCACAGCCCTCCTGTGCCCGTCCTGGGCACCGTCACCCACAGCCCTCCTGTGCCCGTCCTGCCCGTCCTGGGCACCGTCACCCACAGCCCTCCTGTGCCCGTCCTGGGCACTGTCACCCACAGCCCTCCTGTGCCCGTCCTGGGCACCGTCACCCACAGCCCTCCTGTGCCCGTCCTGGGCACCGTCACCCACAGCCCTCCTGTGCCCATCCTGGGCACCGTCACCCACAGCCCTCCTGTACCCGTCCTGGGCACCGTCACCCACAGCCCTCCTGTACCCGTCCTGGGCACCGTCACCCACAGCCCTCCTGTGCCCGTCCTGGGCACCGTCACCCACAGCCCTCCTGTGCCCGTCCTGCCGGGTCTGGGCACCGTCACCCACAGCCCTCCTGTGCCCGTCCTGCCGGGTCTGGGCACCGTCACCCACAGCCCTCCTGTGCCCGTCCTGCCCGTCCTGGGCACCGTCACCCACAGCCCTCCTGTGCCCGTCCTGGGCACCGTCACCCACAGCCCTCCTGTGCCCGTCCTGGGCACCGTCACCCACAGCCCTCCTGTGCCCGTCCTGGGCACCGTCACCCACAGCCCTCCTGTGCCCATCCTGGGCACCGTCACCCACAGCCCTCCTGTGCCCGTCCTGCCCGTCCTGGGCACCGTCACCCACAGCCCTCCTGTGCCCGTCCTGGGCACCGTCACCCACAGCCCTCCTGTGCCCGTCCTGGGCACCGTCACCCACAGCCCTCCTGTGCCCATCCTGCCCGTCCTGGGCACCGTCACCCACAGCCCTCCTGTACCCGTCCTGGGCACCGTCACCCACAGCCCTCCTGTGCCCGTCCTGGGCACCGTCACCCACAGCCCTCCTGTGCCCGTCCTGGGCACCGTCACCCACAGCCCTCCTGTGCCCGTCCTGGGCACCGTCACCCACAGCCCTCCTGTGCCCGTCCTGCCGGGTCTGGGCACCGTCACCCACAGCCCTCCTGTGCCCGTCCTGCCGGGTCTGGGCACCGTCACCCACAGCCCTCCTGTGCCCGTCCTGCCCGTCCTGGGCACCGTCACCCACAGCCCTCCTGTGCCCGTCCTGGGCACCGTCACCCACAGCCCTCCTGTGCCCGTCCTGGGCACCGTCACCCACAGCCCTCCTGTGCCCATCCTGCCCGTCCTGGGCACCGTCACCCACAGCCCTCCTGTACCCGTCCTGGGCACCGTCACCCACAGCCCTCCTGTGCCCGTCCTGGGCACCGTCACCCACAGCCCTCCTGTGCCCGTCCTGGGCACCGTCACCCACAGCCCTCCTGTGCCCGTCCTGGGCACCGTCACCCACAGTCCCCACAGTGTAACCGCGACCCGACGCTCCTCCCATTCGCTGTGGGCGGCAGTTGCACCTCGGCCGGGGTGTCCCGCCCCGAAGTAAACCAGGAACCCGGAAACAGCCAGATCGAGAAACGAAGCAGTCCCGTCCGGTCCCTCGGCGCCGGACACACCTGACTGGGCTGGGCACCGACCTGTTGGATTCGGCTCTGCTGTCGGACAGTTAGTGCATCCGCCCCTGTCTGTACCTTGCGATCCCATGGAGTCTGACCGGGATGGAGGCGAGTCCCCGACGCCGGGGCTGAACCGCCCTGCGCCGGGCGGGACCGAACAGGAAGCGGCGGCGAACCCGGGACCCGCTGCCGTCCCACCGGCGTCCAGGCTCAGGAAGTTCTTCGTGCTCCGGGTAATCGCAGTTCAAAGTCGGGGTGATCTGGGTCAAGGCCAGTGGAGACCTGGGTTAGGGTCCAAAGTGTGCTGAGGTCAGGGTTCAAGGTGCCCGAGGTCAGGGTCGATCTGGGTCAGGGTTCAAGGTGTGCTGAGGTCAGGGGTGATCTGGGTCAGGGTTCAAGGTGTGCCGAGGCCAGTGGAGACCTGGGTCAGGGTTCAAGGTGTGCTGAGGTCAGGGGTGATCTGGGTCAGGGTTCAAGGTGTGCCGAGGCCAGTGGAGACCTGGGTCAGGGTTCAAGGTGTGCCGAGGCCAGTGGAGACCTGGGTCAGGGTTCAAGGTGTGCCGAGGCCAGTGGAGACCTGGGTCAGGGTTCAAGGTGTGCCGAGGTCAGGGGTGATCTGAGCAATGAACAGTGCAGAGATTTGGCTAGAGGAAAGGTGCTAGATGCTGGAAATCCAGAGCTACACACAAAATGCTGAATGAACTCGAGGTCAGGTAGCATCTATGGAAATAAATAAACAATTGGCATTTTGTGCTGAGACCCTTCATCAGGACTGGAAAGGAGGGTGGAAGATTCCAGAATCAGAAGGTCGAGGGAGGGGAAGGAAGATGGGTGGAGGGGGAGGTAATAATGTAAGTTGCTGGGAGGTGATGGGTGGAAGAGGTAAAGGGCTGGAGAAGAGGGAATCTGACAGGAGATAGGAGTGGACGGTGAGAGAAAGGGAAGGAGGAGGGGCACGAGTGAAAGGTGAGAGGGCGGTCAGGAGAATTAAGGGGCCAGAGTGGGGCCTGTATCTGGGCAGACAGCTTGATGAGAGCAGATGTGGAGTTGAAGGTCACTCTCGGGGTGCAGGAAGATTTCTGCACTGTGGGACCTTTGTCCTTGTGACAGGGAGCTGGGAGAATGTTGGCAGTGTGTGGGCCAAGAGGGGCATTTTGGACCACTGCCTCCACGATCTCCACATGGAAAAATGGCAGATGGCGTTTAACTCGGCCAAATGTGAAGTGTTGCACCTTGGAAGGGCAAATGCAGAGAGACAGTACACTGTTCAAGGTAAAAACCTTATGTGTTGAGGAACAGAGGGATCTTGGGGTCCAAGTTCATGGCACCTTGAAAGTGACTGCACAGGTCAATAGGGTGGTTCAGAAGGCATATGACATGCTTTCCTTTTTCAGTCAAGGCATTGAGTTCAAAGGTCAGGAAGTTATGTTGCTGCTTTATAAAACTCTAGTTAGGCTGCACCTGGAGCTGTATACAGCTCTGGTTATCCCATTACAGGAAGGATGTCAAGGCTTTGGAGAGGGTGCAGAAGAGGCTCACTGAGATGCTGCCCGGATTAGAGGGCATGTGCTGTAACAAGAGCACCCAGGTCCACTTTGGACACACCCTCTTTCTCAACCTCTCTCTCTCTCTCTCTCTCTGCAGACATGTTATCCACTGATAACTGTTGTAAACTGACTGATTCTCAGAGCTACCTGGACTACACCTCTCCCTACCTGTCATTTGTAAAAATGCCATCCTTTTTTTAAAAAATCTACTCAATATGTTTGCTGTAACTGATTTACTTGTTTATTATCAAGATTATTTTTATTTTATTTATTATTATATCTTTTTCTCTGCTAGATTATGTACTGCATTGAACTGCTGCTGCTAAGTTAACAAATTTCACGTCATGTGCCGGTGATAACAAACTTGATTCAGTTCCTCTCAACTTCCCTGTCGTCAATGCATCTGCTCTGAGGATGAAGCTTCTCATCCCAAAACTAATGAGATGCCCTCCTTCAAAGGAAGGGGCTCCCCTTCACTATCAACACTGCCTTCACCCACAGCTCTTCCATTTCATGCACACTTGCCCACACCCCAAAGGGTTCCTCTTGTCCTCACCTCCCACCCCACCAGCCTCCGCATCCAGCACATAATCCTCCGTAACTTCCGCCATCTCCAACAGGATCCCACCACCAAGCACATCTTTCCCTCCCCCCCCCCCATTTTCTGCAGTGATTGCTCCCTACATGACTCTCTTGTCCATTCGTCCCTCCCCACTGATCTCCCTTCTGGCTCTTACCCTTGCAAGCGGAACAAATACTACATCTGCCCCTACACCTCCTCCCTTTCTACCATTCAGGGCCCCAAAGAGCCCTTGCAGGTGAGGTGACACTTCACCGGTGAGTGTTTGGTGCTGTGTGGCCTCCTGTATATCGATGAGAAAGAAGATAGATTGGGAAACCACTCGGCCCACCAGACCAAGCAGCATCTCCCAGTGGCCACCCATTTTAATGACACTTCCCATTCCCATTCCAATATGTCCATCCACTGCTACGATGAAGCCACACTCAGGTTGGAGGAAAAACACCTTATATACCATCTGGGAGCCCCCAACCTGGTGGCACGAACATTGGTTTCTCCAACTTACAGTAATGGCCACCCCCCACTCCTTCACCATTACCCATCCCATTGTCCCTCTTTCACCTCTCTCCTTACCTGCTGTTCCATGGCCTTTTGTCCTCTCCGTTCAGATTCCCTCTTCTTCAGCCCCGTATCTCCTTCACCAGTCGACTTCCCGGCTCTTCCCTTCACCCCTCCCTGTTTCACCTACCTTTTCCTTCTGCCTCCCCTCCTCCCACCCTCTTACTCCAGCTTCTCATCTTTTTCCTTGCGTCCTGATGAAGGGTCTCAGCCTGAAACATTGACTGTCCTCTTCTCCATAGACGCTGCCTGACCTGCTGGGTTCCTCCAGCATTGTGTGTGTGTGTGTGGGGAAATAGGAAGAAAACTAAGGGGGAATGGATGTAGTCTTACCATATGATGGAGTTCAGTTCAGGCTAGTGGGGAGGGGGAGGTCGACCTTCCCGTTGTCTTCTGAAGTCCTGTTGTGGTCACCGACTATGACCATAATACTTCAGTGGGGGGATTATCACCCAGGCAAGGGTGGACACACGAATAATTCCCCACCGGTCGCACCTTTTCACTCTGTGAGCCACTGATCGATTCCCCGAATCGATCCTCCAAAACCCCACCTTCACGTGGGTGCAACAAAGCTGGTTCAGTGTCCGCACTGTGTGTCTCGTGGTGTGTCTCCCTGTGTGTCAGCGGACCTGGCTTTTATCTCCACATGTTGGACACCAGCTGCCCATCAACCTGCTCCGTTCTCCTCTCTCTGCAGGAACTCTACAAGCAGGCAAATGACCGCGGGGAAAGATAAACAATCAGCCCCGGAAAAAAGCCTCTGACTATCCACACGATCAATGCCTCTCATCATCTTATACACCTCTGTCAGGTCACCTCTCATCCTCCGTCACTCCAAGGAGAAAAGGCCGAGTTCACTCAACCTATTCTCATAAGGCATGCTCCTCAATCCAGGAAACATCCTTGTAAATCTCCTCTGCACCCTTTCTATGGTTTCCACATCCTTCCTGTAGTGATGTGACCAGAACTGAGCACAGTACTCCAAGTGGGGTCTGACCAGGGTCCTATACAGCTGCAACATTACCTCTCGGCTTCTAAATTCAATTCCATGATTGATGAAGGCCAATGCACCATGTGCCTTCTTAACCACAGAGTCAACGTGCACAGCAGCTTTGAGTGTCCTATGGACTCAGACCCCAAGATCCCTCTGATACTCCACACTGCCAAGAGTCTTACCATTAATACTATATTCTGCCATCATATTGGACCTACCAAAATGAACCACCTCACACGTATCTGGGTTGAACTCCATCTGCCACTTCTCAGCCCAGTTTTGTATCCTATCGATGTCCCGCTGTAACCTCTGACAGCCCTCCACACTATCCACAACACTCCCAACCTTTGTGTCATCAGCAAATTTACTAACCCATCTCTCCACTTCCTCATCCAGGTCATTTGTAAAAATCACAAAGAGTAGGGGTTCCAGAACAGATCCCTGAGACACACCACTGGTCACCGAACTCCATGCAGAATATGACCCGTCTACAACCACTCTTTGCCTTCTGTGGGCAAGCTAATTCCCTTGGATCCCATGCCTCCATATTTTCTCAATAAGCCTTGCATGGGGTCCCTTATCAAATGGCTTACTAACATCCATATTCACTATATCTACAGCTCTACCTTCATCAATGTGTTTAGTCACATCCTCAAAAAATTCATTCAGGCTCGTAAGGCATGGCCTGCATTTCACAAAGCCATGCTGACTATTCCTAATCATATTATGCCTCTCCAACTGTTCATAAATCCTGCTTCTCTGGATCTTCTCCGTCAACCTACCAACCACTGAATTAAGACTCACTGGTCAATAATTTCCTGGGCTATCTCTACTCCCTTTCTTGAATAAAGGAACAACATCCACAACCCTCCAACTCTGAAACCCTTCCCCTCCCCATTGATAACACAAGGATCATTGCCAGCGTCTCAGCAATTTCCTCCCTCAATTCCCATAGTAGCCTGGGATACATCCTGTCTGGTCCTGGTGACTTAGCCAACTTGATGTTTTCCAAAAGCTCCAGCACATCCTCTTCCTTAATGTCTCCATGCTCAAGCTTTTCCGTCTGCTGCAAGTCATGCCTACAATCGCCAAGATCCTTTTCTGTAGTGAATACTGAAGCAAAGTATTCATTAACACATCTGCTGTCTCCATATACACTTTCCCACTGTCACACTTGATAGGTCCTATTCTCTCACGTCTTATCCTCTTGCTCTTCACATACTTGGGGTTTTCCTTAATCCTGTCTGCCAAGGTCTTCTCATGGCCCCTTCTGGCTCTCCTAATTTCATTCTTAAGATCCTTCCTGCTAGCCTGATCATCTTTAGATCTCTATCAGTACCTAGTTCTTTGAACCTTTCATAAGCTCTTCTTTTCTTCTTGCCTAGATTTACAACAGCCTTTGTACACCATGGTTCCTGTACCCTACCATCCTTTCCTTGTCTCATTGGAATGTACCTATGCAGAACCCCATGCAAATATCCCCGAACATTTGCCACATTTCTTCCGGACATTTCACTGAGAACATCTGTTTCCAATTTATGCTTCTAAGTTCCTGCCTGATAGCCTCATATTTCCCTTTGCTTCAATTAAACGTTTCCCTAACTTGTCTGTTCCTCTCCCTCTCCAATGCTATCATAAAGGAGATAGAATTGTAATCCTTGGTGAAACTTGCTGAGTACAGGGAGAGAGATTGTCTGCCTGAGACACAAGGATTGGGGGTCACAAGGGGCAGTAGGCTCCAGTCTGAAATCAACACTGTCGTCACTGAGAGTGGACTGACTCTTCGGAAATCTTTCCCAGGATGGAAGTGGTTAATACTAGGGAGCACCGTGGTGGCGTGGCAGTTAGCTTGGAGTGTCGGAGTTGGGAGTTCAATTCCAGTGACCTCTGTAAGAAAGTTTGTACGTTCTCCCCATAAGTGCATGCGTCTCCTTTGTCTGCTCCCACTTCCTCCCACAGCTCTAGCGTACTCGCTGGTAGGTTACTTGGTCATCGCAAGTTTTCTCTTGATTAGGCTGGATTAAATTGATGGGTTGATGGCTTGTACTGTTCGGAGGGTGGAAGGGCCTGTTCCAAGCTGTATTGCCAAATAAAATGTGTAAATAATTTTAAGATAATTGAGGGAAAGTTTAGGGGGGGATGTCTAAGGTAGGTTCCTTATGCAGAGAGTGGCAGGTGAGTGGAACACACTGCTGTGGGTAGTGGAGGCAGATACACTAGGGGCATTAAAGACACTCTTAGGTGGACACATGGATGATAGAAAAACAGGGCTGTGTGGGAGTGTTTCATCTTAAAAGATTGGCATAGTGGGCTGAAGGGCCTGTATTCCATGTTTAGGCTAGAGAGTGGCAGAGGTCATTCAAAAGAAAAATCAAATGTCCTAGATATGGATATATGACACTGGGGTTCATCAGCTGTGTACCTTTGGATGATGTTTCTAAAACTCTTAAGAGCAGAGCCCAGGGTAGTCGATCATAAGACCAGAAGATCATAATATGCAAAAGCAAAATTAGGCCTTTCAGCCATCGTCTGTTCTACCATTCCATCATGGCTGATTTATTATCCCTCTCAACCCTGTTCTCCTATCCTCTCCCTGTAACCTTTGGCACCCTGGTTAATCAAAAACCTATTAAGCTCTGCCTTAAATATATCCAGTGATTTGGCTTC
Organism: Hypanus sabinus; assembly: GCF_030144855.1. Classification (NCBI taxonomy): domain Eukaryota; kingdom Metazoa; phylum Chordata; class Chondrichthyes; order Myliobatiformes; family Dasyatidae; genus Hypanus; species Hypanus sabinus. The sequence goes on from NC_082707.1 coordinate 3,030,042, forward strand.
CTCAGCCTTCTCTGGCAAAGAGTTCCACAGATTCACTACCCTCTGGCTGAAGACATTCCTGCTAATCTCTGTTCAAAATTGGTGTTCCTCTGGTCTAATCAGTGATGTGCCCTCTGGTCTCAGACTTACCCACTATGGGAAATGTCCTCCCCACATCCACTCTATTACCACCATAAGACATAGCAGCAGAATTAGCTGCTTAGCCCATCGAATCTGCTCTGTCATTTAATCATGGCTGATCTGCTTTTCCCCTCCTCAACCCCACTCCCTGGCGTTCTCCCCCTAACCTTTGATGCCGTGTCCAATCAAGAACCTGTCAAGCTCTGCCTTAAATGCACCCAACAAGCTGGCCCCCACAGCTGCCTGTGTTGATAAATTCCACAAATTCACCACCATCTGATTAAAGAAACTTCTCTGCATCTCTTTTTTAAACGGACGCCCCTCTATCCTGAGTCTGTCCTAGACTCCCCCACCATGGGAAACATCCTTTCCACATCTATTCTGTCTATGCCTATCAGAGCCATCAAAAGCTTCTCATATGTTAACCCTTTCATACCTGGAATCATCCTTGGTCAGAAGACATGGTGGCCTACTCCATTGCTGTATGTCAAAGATATCCTAGAGGTTACCTCACTTCCCTTAATATACGTAAATCTACAACTTGGTTTATTCAGAAAGTCAGGAGGCATGAAATTCAAGGAAACGGCTGTGTTAATTCAGAAATGACTTGCTCAGAGAAGATAGAAGTTGTTTGCAGTCGGAGTGTATTCTGTCTGAATGTCGGTGACCAGTGGTGTTATGCAGGAATCTGTTCTGGGATCCCTGCTGTTTGGGATTTTCATAAATGACCTGAATGAAAAAGGTGGAGGGTGGATTAGTAAGTTTGCAGATGACTTACTGTTGGTTGTGTGGACGGTGTAGAAGGTTGTCACAGTTTACAATGGGACATTGACAGGATGCAGAGCATGGCTGAGAAGTGGCAGATGGAGTTCAGTCCAGAAAAGTGTGGACTAGTTCACTTTGGAAGGTTGCAGTTGAAGTCATAGTCCAGGGTTAATGGCAGGATTCTTAACGGTGTGGAGGAACGGAGGCATCTCGGGGTCCACGTCCATTATCCCTCAAAGTTGCTGTGCATGTTGATAGAGTAGTTGAGAAGGTGTGTGGAGAGTTGGCATTCATTAGCCTGGGGTGGAGTTCCACAGGCAGACGGTAATGTTGCAGCTCCACGAAACAGGTCAGACCTCTCTGATTTCCTCAGAGGAAGGATGTGGAAGGTTTAAAGAGAGTGCAGAGGAGATTTACCCGGAGGCTGTCCGGATTGGAGAGGTCCAGGAGGGACTTATCTCTTTGGAGTGAAGGAGGACGAGAGGAGACTTGATAGAGGTGTACAAGATGGTAAGAGGCATGATTGAGTGGACAGTGTGGCATTGGATAATACAAGAGGGCATGAATTTGAGGTGATTGGAGGAGAGTCTAGGGGGATATCAGAGGTAAGTTATTTACACAGAGACTGGTGGGTGCTTGAAATGCCTGCCGGGGGTGGTGAGGCACATTCATTAGGGACATTTAAGAGACTCTTAGATAGGCAAATGGATGGTTATGAAGGTGCGAGGGTTCGATTCCCCTTAGAGAAGGGAACAATTGGCTCAACATTGTGGGCCAAAGGGCCTGTACGGTTACATTCTATGTAACAATCGTCCCTGGGGCTTTTCTTCTCAACTTGTCCCCTGGGTTGATCAAGTAACTCAGCAGTGTAGGCTCACCAGAAATCAAATCAGCTGTATTGTCGCTGACAGCCACCCGTGCACAGAATCATGACCGGGCTCGCTGACAGCCTGCGATCCAGGCTATCAGCACAATGAGCCTCCCTCCCCAAGCCAGTCACTAACCTCGGCACTTCTCTTTCTTGCAGCCTGGGATGCTCGAGCAGGCCTTAGCTGACATCAAGGCCCAGATAGACCCACAGACAGATGGATCACTACAAAGCAGCTGGTTACTGACAGAGTGAGTGCTGACACATCACACACACCATCTCTCACCCCACCTCACTGAACAGTCCAGACAGCCGTCTGCCGCAAATGGGAGTTCAGTCCAGCGTGTGATGGGCACTTCCAACCATGACCCCTGGTGCTGTCTGTGTGGAGTTTGCATGTTCTCCCCGTGACTGGGTGTTCCAGTTTCCCCCACGTTCCAGAGATGTGCCGACTGCTGGAAATTGTCACCAGGACTGTGAGTGTGAGACTAATGAGTATCCTGCCATCACTGGGGTCCTGTCACTAGACAGTGAAACTGTGAGACTAATGAGTATCCTGCCATCACTGGGGTCCTGTCACTAGGACAGTGAGACGGTGAGACTAATGAATATCCTGCCATCACTGGGGTCCCGTCACTGGGGCAGTGAGACTGTGAGACTAATGAATATCCTGCCGTCACTGGGGTCCCGTCACCAGGACAGTGAGACTGTGAGACTAATGAATATCCTGCCATCACTGGGGTCCCGTCACTGGGACAGTCAAACTGTGGGACTATTGAATATCCTGCCATCACTGGGGTCCCGTCACTAGGACAGTGAGACTGTGAGACTAATGAATATCCTGCCATCACTGGGGTCCTGTCACTGGGACAGTGAGACTGTGAGACTAATGAATATCCTGCCATCACTGGGGTCCTGTCACCGGGACAGTGAGACTGTGAGACTAAAGAATATCCTGCCATCACTGGGGTCCTGTCACTAGGACAGTCAGACTGTGAGACTAATTAATATCCTGCCGTCACTGGGACAGTCAGACTGTGAGACTAATGAATATCCTGCCGTCACTAGGACAGTGAGACTGTGAGACTAATGAATATCCTGCCGTCACTAGGACAGTGAGACTGTGAGACTAGTGAATATCCTGCCATCACTGGGGTCCTGTCACTAGGACAGTGAGACTGTGAGACTAGTGAATATCCTGCCATCACTGGGGTCCCGTCACTAGGACAGTGAGACGAATGAATATCCTGCCGTCACTGGGGTCCCGTCACTAGGACAGTGAGACTGTGAGACTAGTGAATATCCTGCCATCACTGGGGTCCCGTCACTAGGACAGTGAGACTGTGAGACTAGTGAATATCCTGCCATCACTGGGGTCCTGTCACCGGGACAGTGAGACTGTGAGACTAATTAATATCCTGCCGTCACTAGGGTCCTGTCACTAGGACAGTGAGACTGTGAGACTAGTGAATATCCTGCCGTCACTGGGGTCCCGTCACTAGGACAGTGAGACTGTGAGACTAGTGAATATCCTGCCATCACTGGGGTCCTGTCACCGGGACAGTGAGACTGTGAGACTAATGAATATCCTGCCGTCACTGGGGTCCCGTCACTAGGACAGTGAGACTGTGAGACTAATGAATATCCTGCCGTCACTGGGGTCCCGTCACTAGGACAGTGAGACTGTGAGACTAATGAATGTCCTGCCATCACTGGGGTCCTGTCACCGGGACAGTGAGACTGTGAGACTATTGAATATCCTGCCATCACTGGGGTCCTGTCACTAGGACAGTGAGACTGTGAGAGTAATGAATGTCCTGCCATCACTGGGGTCCTGTCACTAGGACAGTGAGACTGTGAGACTAATGAATATCCTGCCGTCACTAGGACAGTGAGACTGTGAGACTAATGAATATCCTGCCGTCACTAGGACAGTGAGACTGTGAGACTAACGAATATCCTGCCATCACTGGGGTTCTGTCACTAGGACAGTGAGACTGTGAGACTAATGAATATCCTGCCGTCACTAGGACAGTGAGACTGTGAGACTAATGAATATCCTGCCGTCACTAGGACAGTGAGACTGTGAGACTAACGAATATCCTGCCATCACTGGGGTTCTGTCACTAGGACAGTGAGACTGTGAGACTAATGAATATCCTGCCGTCACTGGGGTTCCGTCACTAGGACAGTGAGACTGTGAGACTAACGAATATCCTGCCATCACTGGGGTCCTGTCACTAGGACAGTGAGACTGTGAGACTAATGAATATCCTGCCGTCACTGGGGTTCCGTCACTGGGACAGTGAGACTGTGAGACTAGTGAATATCCTGCCGTCACTGGGGTCCCGTCACTAGGACAGTCAGACTGTGAGACTAATTAATATCCTGCCGTCACTGGGACAGTCAGACTGTGAGACTAATGAATATCCTGCCGTCACTAGGACAGTGAGACTGTGAGACTAATGAATATCCTGCCGTCACTAGGACAGTGAGACTGTGAGACTAGTGAATATCCTGCCATCACTGGGGTCCCGTCACTAGGACAGTGAGACTGTGAGACTAGTGAATATCCTGCCATCACTGGGGTCCTGTCACTAGGACAGTGAGACTGTGAGACTAGTGAATATCCTGCCATCACTGGGGTCCCGTCACTAGGACAGTGAGACGAATGAATATCCTGCCGTCACTGGGGTCCCGTCACTAGGACAGTGAGACTGTGAGACTAGTGAATATCCTGCCATCACTGGGGTCCTGTCACCGGGACAGTGAGACTGTGAGACTAATTAATATCCTGCCATCACTGGTGTCCCGTCACTAGGACAGTGAGACTGTGAGAGTAATGAATATCCTGCCATCACTGGGGTTCTGTCACTAGGACAGTGAGACTGTGAGACTAATTAATATCCTGCCGTCACTAGGGTCCTGTCACTAGGACAGTGAGACTGTGAGACTAGTGAATATCCTGCCGTCACTGGGGTCCCGTCACTAGGACAGTGAGACTGTGAGACTAGTGAATATCCTGCCATCACTGGGGTCCTGTCACCGGGACAGTGAGACTGTGAGACTAATGAATATCCTGCCGTCACTGGGGTCCCGTCACTAGGACAGTGAGACTGTGAGAGTAATGAATGTCCTGCCATCACTGGGGTCCTGTCACTGGGACAGTGAGACTGTGAGACTAATTAATATCCTGCCATCACTAGGACAGTGAGACTGTGAGACTAATGAATATCCTGCCGTCACTAGGACAGTGAGACTGTGAGACTAACGAATATCCTGCCATCACTGGGGTCCTGTCACTGGGACAGTGAGACTGAGAGACTAATGAATATCCTGCCATCTCTGGGGTCCTGTCACTAGGACAGTGAGACTGTGAGACTAATGAATATCCTGCCGTCACTGGGGTTCCGTCACTAGGACAGTGAGACTGTGAGACTAACGAATATCCTGCCATCACTGGGGTCCTGTCACTAGGACAGTGAGACTGTGAGACTAATGAATATCCTGCCGTCACTGGGGTTCCGTCACTGGGACAGTGAGACTGTGAGACTAATGAATATCCTGCCGTCACTGGGGTTCCGTCACTAGGACAGTGAGACTGCGAGACTAATGAATATCCTGCCATCGCTGGGGTCCCGTCACTGGGACAGTGAGACTGAGAGACTAATGAATATCCTGCCATCACTGGGGTCCTGTCACTAGGACAGTGAGACTGTGAGACTAATGAATATCCTGCCATCACTGGGGTCCTGTCACTAGGACAGTGAGACTGTGAGACTAGTGAATATCCTGTCATCTCTGGGGTCCCGTCACTAGGACAGTGAGACTGTGAGACTAGTGAATATCCTGTCATCTCTGGGGTCCCGTCACTAGGACAGTGAGACTGTGAGACTAATGAATATCCTGCCATCACTGGGGTCCTGTCACTAGGACAGTGAGACTGTGAGACTAATGAATATCCTGCCATCACTGGGGTCCTGTCACTAGGACAGTGAGACTGTGAGACTAATGAATATCCTGCCATCACTGGGGTCCTGTCACTAGGACAGTGAGACTGTGAGACTAATGAATATTCTGCCATCACTGGGGTCCTGTCACTAGGACAGTGAGACTGTGAGACTAATGAATATCCTGCCGTCACTGGGGTCCTGTCACTGGGACAGTGAGACTGTGAGACTAGTGAATATCCTGCCGTCACTGGGGTCCCGTTACTAGGTCAGTGAGACTGTGAGAGTAATGAATATCCTGTCATCACTGGGGTCCTGTCACCGGGACAGTGAGACTGTGAGACTAATGAATATCCTGCCATCACTGGGGTCCCGTCACTAGGACAGTGAGACTGTGAGAGTAATGAATGTCCTGCCATCACTGGGGTCCTGTCACCGGGACAGTGAGACTGTGAGACTAATGAATATTCTGCCATCACTGGGGTCCTGTCACTAGGACAGTGAGACTGTGAGACTAATGAATATCCTGCCGTCACTGGGGTCCTGTCACTGGGACAGTGAGACTGTGAGAGTAATGAATATCCTGCCGTCACTAGGACAGTGAGACTGTGAGACTAATGAATATCCTGCCGTCACTAGGACAGTGAGACTGTGAGACTAACGAATATCCTGCCGTCACTAGGACAGTGAGACTGTGAGACTAACGAATATCCTGCCATCACTGGGGTCCTGTCACTAGGACAGTGAGACTGTGAGACTAATGAATATCCTGCCGTCACTGGGGTCCCGTCACTAGGACAGTGAGACTAATGAATATCCTGCCGTCACTGGGGTCCTGTCACTAGGACAGTGAGACTGTGAGACTAATGAATATCCTGCCGTCACTGGGGTCCCGTCACTAGGACAGTGAGACTAATGAATATCCTGCCGTCACTGGGGTTCCGTCACTAGGACAGTGAGACTGTGAGACTAGTGAATATCCTGCCGTCACTGGGGTCCTGTCACTAGGACAGTGAGACTGTGAGACTAATGAATATCCTGCCATCACTGGGGTCCCGTCACTAGGACAGTGAGACTGCGAGACTAATGAATATCCTGCCATCTCTGGGGTCCTGTCACTAGGACAGTGAGACTGTGAGACTAGTGAATATCCTGCCGTCACTGGGGTCCTGTCACTGGGACAGTCAGACTGTGAGACTAATAAATACCCTGCCATCACTGGGGTCCTGTCACCGGGACAGTGAGACTGTGAGACTAATGAATATCCTGCCGTCACTGGGGTCCTGTCATCGAGACAGTGTGACTATGAGACTAATGAATATCCTGCCATCACTGGGGTCCTGTCACTAGGACAGTGAGACTAATGAATATCCTGCCGTCACTGGGGTCCTGTCATCGAGACAGTGTGACTGTGAGACTATTGAATATCCTGCCATCTCTGGGGTCCCGTCACTAGGACAGTGAGACTGTGAGACTAATGAATATCCTGCCATCACTGGGGTCCTGTCACCGGGACAGTGAGACTGTGAGACTAATGAATATTCTGCCATCACTGGGGTCCTGTCACTGGGACAGTGAGACTGTGAGACTAATGAATATCCTGCCATCACTGGGGTCCTGTCACTGGGACAGTGAGACTGTGAGACTAATGAATATCCTGCCGTCACTGGGGTTCCGTCACTAGGACAGTGAGACTGTGAGACTAATGAATATCCTGCCGTCACTGGGGTTCCGTCACTAGGACAGTGAGACTGTGAGACTAATGAATATCCTGCCGTCACTAGGACAGTGAGACTGTGAGACTAATGAATATCCTGCCGTCACTGGGGTCCTGTCACTAGGACAGTGAGACTGTGAGACTAATGAAAATCGTGCCATCGCTGGGGTCCTGTCACTAGGACAGTGAGACTGCGAGACTAATGAATATCCTGCCATCACTGGGGTCCTGTCACTAGGACAGTGAGACTGCGAGACTAATGAATATCCTGCCATCACTGGGGTCCCGTCACTGGGACAGTGAGACTGTGAGACTAGTGAATATCCTGCCGTCACTGGGGTCCTGTCACTAGGACAGTGAGACTGTGAGACTAATGAATATCCTGCCATCTCTGGGGTCCCGTCACTAGGACAGTGAGACTGTGAGACTAATGAATATCCTGCCATCTCTGGGGTCCCGTCACTAGGACAGTGAGACTGTGAGACTAATGAATATCCTGCCGTCACTGGGGTCCTGTCACTGGGACAGTGAGACTGTGAGACTAGTGAATATCCTGCCGTCACTGGGGTCCCGTTACTAGGTCAGTGAGACTGTGAGAGTAATGAATGTCCTGCCATCACTGGGGTCCTGTCACCGGGACAGTGAGACTGTGAGACTAATTAATATCCTGCCATCTCTGGGGTCCCGTCACTAGGACAGTGAGACTGTGAGAGTAATGAATATCCTGCCATCACTGGGGTCCTGTCACTAGGACAGTGAGACTAATGAATATCCTGCCATCACTGGGGTCCTGTCACTAGGACAGTGAGACTAATGAATATCCTGCCATCACTGGGGTCCTGTCACCGGGACAGTGAGACTGTGAGACTAATGAATATCCTGCCATCACTGGGGTCCTGTCACTGGGACAGTGAGACTGTGAGACTATTGAATATCCTGCCATCACTGGGGTCCTGTCACTGGGACAGTGAGACTGTGAGACTAATGAATATCCTGCCGTCACTGGGGTCCCGTCACCAGGACAGTGAGACTGTGAGACTAATGAATATCCTGCCATCACTGGGGTCCTGTCACCGGGACAGTGAGACTGTGAGACTAATGAATATTCTGCCATCACTGGGGTCCTGTCACTAGGACAGTGAGACTGTGAGACTAATGAATATCCTGCCGTCACTGGGGTCCTGTCACTGGGACAGTGAGACTGTGAGACTAGTGAATATCCTGCCGTCACTGGGGTCCCGTTACTAGGTCAGTGAGACTGTGAGAGTAATGAATGTCCTGCCATCACTGGGGTCCCGTCACCGGGACAGTGAGACTGTGAGACTAATGAATATCCTGCCGTCACTAGGACAGTGAGACTGTGAGACTAATGAATATCCTGCCGTCACTGGGGTCCTGTCACTAGGACAGTGAGACTGTGAGACTAGTGAATATCCTGCCATCTCTGGGGTCCTGTCACTAGGACAGTGAGACTGCGAGACTAATGAATATCCTGCCATCACTGGGGTTCTGTCACTAGGACAGTGAGACTGTGAGACTAATGAATATCCTGCCGTCACTGGGGTCCTGTCACTGGGACAGTGAGACTAATGAATATCCTGCCATTACTGGGGTTCTGTCACTAGGACAGTGAGACTGTGAGACTAATGAATATCCTGCCGTCACTGGGGTCCCGTCACTAGGACAGTGAGACTGTGAGACTAGTGAATATCCTGCCATCTCTGGGGTCCCGTCACTAGGACAGTGAGACTGTGAGAGTAATGAATGTCCTGCCATCACTGGGGTCCTGTCACCGGGACAGTGAGACTGTGAGACTAATGAATATCCTGCCATCACTGGGGTCCTGTCACTGGGACAGTGAGACTGTGAGACTATTGAATATCCTGCCATCACTGGGGTCCTGTCACTGGGACAGTGAGACTGTGAGACTAATGAATATCCTGCCGTCACTAGGACAGTGAGACTGTGAGACTAACGAATATCCTGCCATCACTGTGGTCCCTTCACTAGGACAGTGTGACTGTGAGACTAATGAATATCCTTCCATCACTGGGGTCCTGTCACTAGGACAGTGAGACTAATGAATATCCTTCCATCACTGGGGTTCTGTCACTAGGACAGTGAGACTAATGAATATCCTGCCATCACTGGGATCTGTCACTAGGACAGTGAGACTGTGAGACTAATGAATATCCTGCTGTCACTGGGGTTCTGTCACTAGGACAGTGAGACTGTGAGACGAATGAATATCCTGCCGTCACTGGGGTTCCGTCACTAGGACAGTGAGACTGTGAGACTAATGAATATCCTGCCGTCACTGGGGTTCCGTCACTAGGACAGTGAGACTGTGAGAATAATGAATATCCTGCCATCTCTGGGGTCCTGTCACCGGGACAGTGAGACTGTGAGACTAATGAATATCCTGCCGTCACTGGGGTTCCGTCACTAGGACAGTGAGACTGTGAGACTAGTGAATATCCTGCCATCTCTGGGGTCCTGTCACCGGGACAGTGAGACTGTGAGACTAATGAATATCCTGCCATCACTGGGGTCCTGTCACTAGGACAGTGAGACTGTGAGACTAATGAATATCCTGCCGTCACTGGGGTTCCGTCACTAGGACAGTGAGACTGTGAGAATAATGAATATCCTGCCATCTCTGGGGTTCCGTCACTAGGACAGTGAGACTGTGAGACTAATGAATATCCTGCTATCACTGGGGTTCCGTCACTAGGACTGTGAGACTGTGAGACTAATGAATATCCTGCCGTCACTGGGGTCCCGTCACTAGGACAGTGAGACTAATGAATATCCTATAGTATACATGCTATACATGCCTTGTCCCGTGTGTGACTGTCGATACTGTGTTTTGTGCCTTGCATAACGGTTTTGTTTGGATGTGTTCATGTATGCTTCAATGACTATAAAACTTACTTGAAACACACATCTCTGACATCCCTTGGAGAAACTTGCATTGCTGATGTCCCTTCAAGCAAGAACTCGGGGTACATTCCCATCGTTGCCGATTCCCGGGGTACATTCCCGTCGTTGCCGATTCCCGGGGTACATTCCCGTCGTCGCCGATTCCCGGGGTACATTCCCGTCGTCGCCGATTCCCGGGGTACATTCCCGTCGTCGCCGATCCCCGGGGTACATTCCCGTCGTCGCCGATCCCCGGGGTACATTCCCGTCGTCGCCGATCCCCGGGGTACAGTCCCGTCGTCGCCGATCCCCGGGGTACAGTCCCGTCGTCGCCGATTCCCGGGGTACAGTCCCGTCGTTGCCGATTCCCGGTGTCGTTTCAGGGTGGATCATTGGAACAACGAGAAGGAACGCATTGTGATGATCAGTGAGAGATCACTGGTCATCTGTAAGTACGATTTTGTGATGCTGAATTTCCAGTCGTGTCGCAAGGTTCCCCTCAACTACATAGACAAGATCTGTTATGGCCCGCTCACCTTTCCGGAATACTCCATCAGCAGGTAGGGCTCATCTTCAGGACTGTTTGTGTCATTTCCATTGCACAAGTGTGGAGGGAAATGAAATAACTGTTATTCCGGATCCGATACAGCATAAAAACACAATAAATATAAACACATAAGTTAGCTTCTACACACAGATTGATTGTTTGTATGACCATACCGTGACTCTAGACACAGGAGTGTCTGTACATAGGGTGACTGACAGGAAATGATACAGTAGTGGAGATTGAGGGTGTGGAGGGGGGGGTCAGTGGGTGGAGGTGTTGATCAGCCTCACTGCTTGGGTCTGGTGGTCCTGGTCTGGATGCTACATAGCCTCCTCCCTGATGGGAGTGGGACAAACTGTCCATGAACAGGGTGGGTGGGATCCTTCGTGATTTTACTGGCCATTTTCCATAAGATATAGGGGCAGAATTAGACCATTTGGCCCATCAAGTTTGCACCACCATTTCATCATGGCTGATCCATTTCCCTCTCAGCCCCAATATCCTGCCTTCTCCCCATAACAATTGACATCTTGACTAATCAAGAACTTATCAACCTCCGCTTTAAATATACCCAATGACTTGCCCTCCACAGCCATCTGTGACAGTGAATTCCACAGATTCACCACCCTCTGGCTAAAGAAACTCCTCATCTCTGTCTAAAGGGATGTTCCTCTATTCTGAGGTTGTGTCCTCTGGTCTTAGACTCTCCCACGATAGGAAACATCCTCTCCACATCCACTCTATCTGTGTCCTCTGGTCCTAGACTCCCCCACTATAGGAAACATCCTCTTCACATCCACTCTATCTGTGTCCTCTGGTCCTAGACTCCCCACTATAGGAAACATCCTCTCCACAGCCACTCTATCTGTGTCCTCTGGTCCTAGACTCCCCACTATAGGAAACATCCTCTCCATATCCACTCTATCTGTGTCCTCTGGTCTTAGACTCTCTCACTATAGGAAACATCCTCTCCATATCCGCTCCATATAGGCCTTTCAACAGTCAATAAGTTCCAGTGGAATCTGCTGTTGTGCTTCAAAATTCCAACAAGTACAAGCCCAGAACTTGAATTGCTACTCATACATTAACCTTTCCAATCCCAGAATCTTTCTTGTGAACTTCCTCTGGACCCTCTCCAATGCTAGCACGTCTTTTCTTAGCTGGGGGCCAAAACTGCTCAAGATAATCCAGTGAGGTCTCACCAGTGCTTTATAAAGCATCGACATCACCATCACATCTTCTCGAATGTCCTCTTTCTTTCAGGATCGTGGTTTCCTTTCTGGCGTCATCACCCACATCTCCTCTATTTCCCGCACTTCAGCTCTTAACCCATCCTCCCGTCACCACAACAGGGACAGGGTTCCCCTTGTCCTCACCTACCACCCCACCAGCCTCCGGATCCAACACATTATTTTTCGCAACTTCCGCCACCTTCAACAGGACCCCACCACCCAGCACATCTTTCCCACCCTACCCCACTCAGCTTTTCGCAGGGATCGTTCCCTCTGTGACTGCCTGGTCCACACGTCCCTCCCCACAGAACTCCCACCTGGCACTTATTCCTGCAAGCACAAATGCTACACCTGTCCCCACAACTCCCCCCTTGCCACTATTCCAGGCCCCAGACAGTCCTTCCAGGCGAGGCAACACTTCACCTGCGAGTCTGCTGGAGTTGTCTATTGCATCCGGTGCTCCCGGTGTGGCCTCCTCTACATCGGCGAGACCCGACGCAGATTGGGGGACCGCTTCGTCGAGCACCTCCGCTCCGTCCGTCACAATAGACACCCACTTCAACTCTGCCTCTCATTCCCATCTAGGTATGTCCATACATGGCCTCCTCTACTGCCATGATGAGGCCAAACTCAGGTTGGAGGAGCAAAACCTCATCTACCGTCTGGGTTGTCTCCAGCCTGGTGATATGAACATTGAATTCTCCAGTTTCCAGTAATTCCCTCCTCCTCCCCCTCCCCCTATCCCAGGTCCCTCTCTGCCCCTCTCCCCTTTCAACTTCCTGCTTCTTTATCTCTACAGTTCTTTCATGCTTATCCCCTTCCCTCTTTATCCTTCCTCTGATTGGTTCTCCATTGGCACCTCTAGCCCTTCCCCCTCCCCTATCTCTATTACAGGGCTTCGGCCCTCTCTTCCCCCCCATTCCTGATGAAGGGTCTCGGCCCGAAACATTGGCTATTCTTTTCTCACAGATGCTGCCTGACCTGCTGAGTTCTTCCAGCGCCGTGTACGTATTCTCCAACATCACATCCTTGCTTTTATATTCTAGTCCTCTTGAAAGGAAAGCTAACATTGCATTTGCCTTCCTCACCACAGACTCAACCTGCAAATTAACCTTTAGGAAATTTTGCACAAGCACTCTTAAGTCCCTTTACTCCTCAGAATTTTTTAATTTACTCTCCGTTTTGAAAATAGTGTTCACTTTTATTTCTTCTACTGAAATACATGAGCAAACACTTCCCAACACTGTATTCCATCTGTCATTTCTTTGCCCATTCTCCTGATCTGCCCCCTCACCACCCAGGGCATGCCCTCTTCTCACTCTTACCATCAGGTGGGAGGTACAGCAGCCTGAAGGTACACACTCAGTGATTCAGGAACAGCTTCTTCCCCTCTGCCATCCGATTCCTGAATGGTCACTGAACCCTTGGACACGAGCTCACTGCTTTTATTTTGTAAATTTATATTGTTTTATACTATTTATCTGTTTAATATACATATATGTACTTAATGTAATTCAGTTTTTTGTTTCTTTGTCATGTATTTCACTGCACTGCTGGCAAATCTCACGACATATCCTGGTGACATAAAACCTGATTCTGATACCTTCTCCACTTCCTCAAAACTGCCTCCCCCTCCACCCGCATCTGGATTGTTGACGTGTAGCGTAAACAGAAGCTGCTCCAGCACTGAGCACCACTGGTCATCGGCAGCCATCCAGAAAAGGCTCCCTTTATTCTCACTCTTTGCCTCCTGCTAGTCAGCCATTCTACTATCTTTCCTGAAATACCATAGGCTCGCAGTTTGTTAAGCAGCCTCACCTTGTCAAAGGCCCTCTGAAAATCCAAGTACACGACAGTAACCAATTCCCCTTTGTCTATGTAATTCCAACAGATTTGTCAGACAAGATTTCTCCTTTAGAAAACCATCTGACTTTGGCCTATTTTATCACGAGTCTCCAGGTACCCTGAAATGGACGCCAATGTCACCCCAACTAATGAGGTCCGACTAATTGGCTAATCTTTGCTGCTCTCCCTTCTTGAAAGTTGAGTGACACTTGCAATTTTCCAGTCTTCTGGACCATGCCAGAATCTAGTGATTGTTGAAAGATCATTATTAATTCCTGCACAAACTCTTTAGCCACATCTTTATGGACAATACATATAAATATATCCAGATGCTGCCTATTGACTACAGCTCAGTGACTAACACATTTATTCCTACCATTCCGATCAAAAAGCTCCAAAACCTGAGCCTCTGTAGCTCCCTTTGCAACTGCATCCTCAACTTCCTCAGCAGAAGACCACAATGCGTGTGGATCAGAAATAACGTCACCACCTCGCTGACTGGTACAGCTCAGGAACGTGGGCTTAGCCCACTGCTCTGCTCTCTCTTCACCCATGACCGTGTGGACAGGAACAGCTCAAATGCCATCTGTAGATCTGCTGACAACACAACTGTTGTTAACAGAATTTCAGATGGTGATGAGAAGGCATACAGGAGTGAGGTATCAGGTAGTTATCAACAAAATATACTATCTACCATGGTGTCGCAGCAACTTTGCACTCAACGTCAGTAAAACCAAAGAACTGATTGAGAACTTCAGAAAGGGTAAGATGACATAACATGGAGAGCATTCTGACTGGCTGCATCACTGTGTAGTATGGGTCAAAGCAAGCTTCAGAGTTGTAAACTCAGTCAGCTCCATCATGGCCGCTAGCCTCCACAGTATCCAGGACATCTGCAAGGAGCGATGCCACAAAGGTGGCATCCATCATTCAGGATCCCCATCATCCAGAACATGTCCTCTCTCATTGCTACCATCAGGAAGGAGGTACAGGAGCCTGAAGGCCCTCACTCAGTGATTTAGGAACAGCTTCTTCCCCTGTCATCGGATTTCCGAATGAACCCATGAACTACTTCACTACTTTTTTTATTTCTATTTTTGCACTACTTACTTCATTTAACTGTGTGTGAGTGTGTGTGAGTTGTAATTCACAGTTTTTTTCTGTTATTATGTATTGGAAGGTACTGCTGCTGCAAAGATAATGAATTTCATGATGTATTCCAGTGATATTAAATCTGATTCTGGTTGACTTCTAACCCTGGGTATAGCCCATCTGGTCCAGATAATTCAGCTAGGTTCAAATCCTTCAGCTTACCAAGCAGCTTCTCTCTCGTAATGGCAACTTCACTCACTTCCGTATCTCCTGGCACTCTTGAACTGCTAGTGTCTTCCACAGTGAAGACAGGCTGATGCAAAATACTTACTCAATTCATCCACCAGTTCCTTGATCCCATTACTACCTCTCCAGCATCATCAGCTGCAGTCCAATATCCACTCTCACCTCTCTATTATTATTTATGGGATCATCTGTGATATTATTGGCCAGCTTACAGTCATATTTCACCTTTTCTTTCCTTATGTTGCCTTTTAGTTGCCTTCTGTTGCTGCTTCCTTCTTGGGATGCATCTTTCCTGCACCTTCTGAATTGTTCCCAGAAATTCCAGCGTTTGTTGCTTTGCCATCACCCAGTTAGTGTTTCCTTCTAATCAGTTTTGGCCAGCTTCTCTCACGTGTCTCTGTAACTCCATTTGCTCCACTGTAATAGTGATACATGTGACTTTAGCTTCTCCCTCTCAAATTGCAGTATGAATTCTACCATACTATCATCACTGACTCCCAAGAGATCCTTTACCTTAAGTTCCCAATCAAATTCAGCTCATTACACAATGCCCAGTCCAGAACTGCTGATCTCCTAGTGGGGCTCAACCACAAGCTGCTCTGTAAGCCATGACAGTCTTCCTCACTGTCCACTTTGCCCCCGATCTTGGTGTCATCCACAAATTTGCTGATTGAATTTACCACATTATCATCCAGAGCATTGATATAGACAACAAAGAACAAAGGACCAGCCCCAATTCCTGTGGCACACCACTAGTCACAGGGCTCCAGTCAGAGAGGCAACAATCTGTGACTTCTCTTGGGCTTCTTCCAACAAGGGTAATGTCTAATCCAGATTACTCCCTCACCCTGAATGCTGAGCAACTGAAACTGCTTAACCAACCTCCCATGTGGGACCTTGTCAAAGGCCTTGCTTAAGTTCACAAAGATAACATCCACTGCCTTTTCTTCATCAACTTTCCTGATAACTTCCTCAAAAATCTCTATAAGATTGGTTAGACATGACATACCACACATAAAAGCATGCTGACTATCCTTAATCAGTCCAGGTCTATCCAAATATTTATATGTCTGGTCCCTTAGAATACCTTCCAATAACTTTCCCACAACCGATGTCAGGCTTATAATTTCTCAGTTTATTTTTAGATCCATTCTTAAACAGTGGACCAACATTGTCCTCCAACCCTCTAGTGCCTCACCTGTCACGAAGGATGATTTCAGCATCTCTGCTTGGGCCCCAGCAATTTCTGCACTTGCCTCCCACAGAACTAGTTAGGATCTTTATGTCCTCGTTGTCCACGGGAATGCTACTGGAAGATTGGAGGGAGGAGAATGTTATCCCCTTGTTCAAAAAAGGTGGTAGGGTTAGTCCAGGTAATTAAAGACCAGTGAGCCTTACGTCTGTGGTGGGAAAGCTGTTGGAAAAGATTCTTAGAGATAGGATCTATGGACATCTAGAGAATCATGGTCTGATCAGGGACAGTCAGCATGGCTTTGTGAAGGGCAGATTGTGCCTAACAAGCCTGATAGAGTTCTTTGAGGAGGTGATCAGGCATATAGATGAGGGTAGTGCAGTGGATGTGATCTACATGGATTTTAGTAAGGCATTTGACAAGGTTCCACACGGTAGGCTTATTCAGAAAGTCAGAAGGCATGGGATCCAGAGAAGTTTGGCCAGGTGGATTCAGAATTGGCTTGCCTGCAGAAGGCAGAGGGTCGTGGTGGAGGGAATACATTCAGATTGGAGGGTTGTGACTAGTGGTGTCCCACAAGGATTTGTTCTGGGACCTCTACTTTTTGTGATTTTTATTAATGACCTGGATGTGGGGTTAGAAGGGTGGGTTGGCAAGTTTGCAGACAACACAAAGGTTGGTGGTGTTGTAGATAGTGTAGAGGATTGTCAAAGATTGCAAAGAGATATTGATGGGTTGCAGAAGTGGGCTGAGAAGTGGCAGATGGAGTTCAACCCAGAGAAGTGTGAGGTGCTAGGGCTTTACTCTTTGGAGAGAAGGAGGATGAGAGGAGACATGATGGAGGTGTACAAGATATTAAGAGGAATAAATAGAGTGGACAGCCAGCACCTCTTCCCCAGGGCACCACTGCTCAGTACAAGAGGACATGGTTTTAAGGTAAGGGGAGGGAAGTTCAAGGGGGATATTAGAGGAAGGTTTTTCACTCAGAGTGGTTGGTGCGTGGAATGCACTGCCTGAGTTAGTGGTGGAGGCAGACACACGAGTGAAGTTTAAGAGACTACTAGACAGGTGTATGGAGGGATTTAAGAGGGGGGGGGGGGGTTATATGGGAAGCAGGGTTTGAGGGTCGGCACAACATTGTGGGCCAAAGGGCCTGTAATGTGCTGTACTATGTTTCTATGTTAACACACTGCCCTGGGGATTTATCCTCAAGACAGTAAACATCTCCTCCTCTGTAATCTGCATCAGGTCCATGACATCAGTGCTGCACAACCTCACTTCTATTGACTGTCTGCTGAGTAAACGCAGATGGAAAAAATCTGTTGAAAATTTCACCCATCTCTTTTGGTTCCATGCATGGATCTCCCAGAGGACCGTTTATCCACAGACTCTGGATTCTCCTCCCCTAGAGAACCTCATGCCTTCTTTTGGACTTCCATATCTCTCTCAAGTGTTCTCTTGGATTTCCTCAGGCCTCATTTGTTCCTGACTGTCTATCTCCTTCTCCTTAACCAACCTCAATATCTCGAGAAGATCAAGGCTCCTTAAACCTGTCATCCTTGCTTTATGTTCTGACAGGCACATAGAAACTCTGTACTCTCAAACTTTCACTTTTAAAGGCCTCCCTCTCACTAATTTACAATCTGAATCTGGGGACCAGACCTATCCTTCTCTGTAAATTTCTTAAAACTAATGGACCATAGACATAGGATCAGGATTGGGCCATTTGGCCCATCGAGTCTGCTCTGCTATTTCATCATGGCTGATTTATGGCCCTCCTCAACCTGATTCTCCTGCTTTCTCCCTGTGACCCTGACTACTCAAGAATCTGTCAACCTCTCTTTTAAATACACTCAATGACTTGGCCTCCGAAGTATCAGTGGCAATGAATTCCACAGGTAGACCACAGTCTGGTTAAAGAAATCCCTTCTTTTCTCTGTTCCAAGTGGACATCTTACTCTTGGGTGCGAGACTTTCCGACTATAGGAACCACATCCACTCAATCTAGGCCTTTCAAACTTCTGTACGTTTCAATCAGATCCCCCCCAAACCCCAGTGAGTACAGGCCCAGAACCATCAAAAACTCCTGGTACATTTTGTTTTGGAGCTGAATGGAGTACTGTACATAATGAAGTTTCAGCTGGACAGGCTGCAGTGGAAAGCATTTGGCTCTGCCCGCTTTCATCAGTTAGCACAGAGTACAAATGGCAGGACATTATGTTGAAATTGTACAGATAATGGTGAGGTCTGCACATGGAGTGGTTTCTGTAATGGTTTACCACCTGAAAGACATCATTGAAATAGAAAAGTACTGAGAGGATTTCTGAGAATGGGGTTGAGACTTGAAGACCTGAGTTAGACAGGAAAGACGGGGGCTTTATTCCATCAAGCAAAGGAGGCTGACTGGTAACCGTAGGGACGGATAGGCAGGGACAAGGTGAGGGCACGCAGTCTTTTCCCTGCGCACGGAAAACAGAAGCTGGAGAGTGAACTCAGACTCACACACACAGACAGAGAGATGCACACACATACACAGATACACAGACGTGCAAAGAGACAGACAGACTCATACACATGCAGACACACTCAGACACACACACACAGACACATACAGTCACACCCAAACACGCAGACAGGCATATACACAAATGAGAGAAAATTTGCAGATGCTGGAAATCCGAGCAACAAC
Organism: Hypanus sabinus; assembly: GCF_030144855.1. Lineage (NCBI taxonomy): Eukaryota > Metazoa > Chordata > Chondrichthyes > Myliobatiformes > Dasyatidae > Hypanus > Hypanus sabinus. The sequence continues at coordinate 3,049,227 of NC_082707.1, forward strand.
ACAAACTGCTGGAGGAACTCAGCAGGCCAGGCAGCATCTGTGTACAGTCGACATTTCGGGCCGAGACCCTTCAACAGGGCTGGAGGGAAAAAAAGCTGAGGAGTAGATTTAAAAGGTGGGGGGGTGGGGAGAGGAGAGAGAACCACCAGGTGATCAGTGAAACCGGGAGGGGGAAGTTGATTGGTGACAGAGACAGGAGGCCAAGGAGGGAAGAAAAAAGAGGGGAGGAGCTCCAGAGGGAGGTGATGGGGGAGCAAGGAGATGAGGGAAAAGGGGATGGGAAATGGAGAAGGGGGGAGGGGTTGGGGGGCATTACTGGAAGTTTGACAAATCGATGTTCATGCCATCAGGTTGGAGGCTACCCAGACAAAATACAAGGTGGTGTTCCTCCAACCTGAGTGTGGCCTCATCACGATGGTGGAGGCGGCCATGGATAGACATATCAGAATGGGAATGGGAAGTGGAATTACAATGGCTGGCCACTGGGAGATCCTGCTTTTTCTAGCAGAGCGTTGGTACACAGCGAAACAGTCTCCCAATCTACGGCGGGTCTCACTGATACGCAGGAGGCCGAACCAGGAGAACCGGATGCAGTAGGTGACCCCACCAGACTCACAGGGAAGTGTCGCCTCGCCTGGAAGCCCTGAATGGTGGTGAGGGAGGAGGTGTAGGGGCAGGTGTAGCACGTGTTCCGCTTGCAAGGATAAGTGCCAGGAGGGAGATCGGTGGGGAGCGATCAATGATTGCATAGGGAGTGATCTCTACGGAAAGTAAGGGGAGGGAAAGATGTGCTGGGTGGTGGGAGCCTGTTGGAGATGGTAGAAGTTTAGAGAATTATGTGCTGGACAATAGGAACCCTGTCCCTGGTAGAGTGGCAGGAGGGTGGGGTGAGGGCAGACGCGCATGAAATGGGAGAGATGCGGTTGAGGGCAATATTGATGGTGGAGGAAAGGAAGCCCCTTTCTTTGAAAAAGGAGGACATCTCCTTCATTCTGGAATGAAGAGCCTCCTCTGAGAGCAAGTGTGGCAGAGTCAGAGGAACTGAGAGACGGGGATGGCATTCTGCTAGGCAGAGGAGAGTGGTGGTGGAGAGGAACTGGTGAGGTCTGGTGTCCGGAAAGGAACTGAGAGCTTTGAGGCCTTCCTGGTGCGGATGGAGGTGTGTAGGGACGGGACATCCATCGTAAAAGTAAGATGATGGGGGCCAGGGAATTTGAAATCATTGCAAAGATGAAGAGCGTGTAGATGGGAAGGGACTGAACCGGGGGGATAAAACAGAGTCGAGGTGAGCTGATATGAGTTCAGTGGGGCAGGAACAAACAGAACAATGGGCCTACCTGGGTTTGTGTATCTTGGGTAGGAGGTAGAAATGGGAGGTGGGTGAGGGAAGCGAGTTTGGTGGCAGTGGATGGGAGATCCCCAGAGTCAATAAGGTTGATGGTGTGGGTGACAATGGCCTGGTGTTCCTTAGTGGGGTCCTGTTCGAGGGGTAAGTAAGAGGGGGTGTCTGAGAGTTGGCGCTGGGCCTCAGCAAGGTAGAGGTTAGTCCCCCAGACTACTACTGCACCCCCCATCTGTGGGTTTGATGGTGAGGTTAGGGTTAGTGCGGGGGGAGTGGAGAGCCCAGCGTTTGGAGGGAGTGGGATCAGAACAGGATACACGGACACACTCAGATGCAGATAGACAGTCGCAGACACTCAGACTGAGTCACACAGACGGGGAAATGCAGATACTCAGAGACAGACACAGACACACTCACACACACATATGCAGACACACAGGATAGATCAGTACATGACAAGATAGGACAGGTTTGTACAGGGCGTGGTGTGACAGGTAGGGTTGGGATAGGATAAGGTGGGACGGAATAGTGTGGGACAGGGTGTGAATGGACAGAGTGGGGTGGGACTGGACCGAGTACGATAGGGTGGTGTGGGATCGGACAGGGTGGGACGGAACGGGGTGGGACTGGACCGAGTACGATCGGGTGGTGTGGGATCGGACAGGGTGGGACGGAACGGGGTGGGGTTGGACCGGGTACGATAGGGTGGTGTGGGATCGGACAGGGTGGGACGGAACGGGGTGGGGTTGGACCGGGTACGATAGGGTGGTGTGGGATCGGACAGGGTGGGACGGAACGGGGTGGGACTGGACCGGGTACGATAGGGTGGTGTGGGATCGGACAGGGTGGGACGGAACGGGGTATGATAGGGTGGTGTGGGACGGAACGGGGTGGGACTGAACCGGGTACGATAGGGTGGTGTGGGATCGGACGGGGTGGGACGGAACCGGGTACGATAGGGTGGTGTGGGATCGGACAGGGTGGGACGGAACGGGGTACGATAAGGTGGTGTGGGATCGGACAGGGTGGGACGGAACGGGGTACGATAGGGTGGTGTGGGATCGGACAGGGTGGGACGGAACGGGGTACGATAGGGTGGTGTGGGATCGGACAGGGTGGGACTGGACCGGGTACGATAGGGTGGTGTGGGATCGGACGGGGTGGGACGGAACGGGGTACGATAAGGTGGTGTGGTATCGGACGGGGTGGGATCGGACGGGGTGGGACGGAACGAGGTGGGACTGAACCGGGTACGATAGGGTGGTGTGGGATCGGACAGGGTGGGACTGGACCGGGTACGATAGGGTGGTGTGGGATCAGACAGGGTGGGACTGGACCGGGTACGATAGGGTGGTGTGGGATCGGACGGGGTGGGACGGAACGGGGTACGATAAGGTGGTGTGGGATCGGACAGGGTGGGACGGAACGGGGTGGGACTGAACCGGGTACGATAGGGTGGTGTGGGATCGGACGGGGTGGGACGGAACGGGGTGGGACTGAACCGGGTACGATAGGGTGGTGTGGGATCGGACGGGGTGGGACTGGACCGGGTACAATAGGGTGGTGTGGGACGGAACGGGGTGGGACTGAACCGGGTACGATAGGGTGGTGTGGGATCGGACGGGGTGGGACGGAACCGGGTACGATAGGGTGGTGTGGGATCGGACAGGGTGGGACGGAACCGGGTACGATAAGGTGGTGTGGGATCGGACGGGGTGGGACGGAACGGGGTGGGACTGAACCGGGTACGATAGGGTGGTGTGGGATCGGACAGGGTGGGACGGAACGGGGTGGGGTTGGACCGGGTACGATAGGGTGGTGTGGGATCGGACGGGGTGGGACGGGACCGGGTACGATAGGGTGGTGTGGGATCGGACGGGGTGGGACGGAACGGGGTACGATAAGGTGGTGTGGGATCGGACGGGGTGGGACGGAACGGGGTACGATAAGGTGGTGTGGGATCGGACGGGGTGGGACGGAACGGGGTACGATAGGGTGGTGTGGGATCGGACGGGGTGGGACTGAACCGGGTACGATAGGGTGGTGTGGGATCGGACAGGGTGGGACGGAACGGGGTGGGACTGAACCGGGTACGATAGGGTGGTGTGGGATTGGACGGGGTGGGACTGGACCGAGTACGATCGGGTGGTGTGGGATCGGACGGGGTGGGACGGAACGGGGTGGGGTTGGACCGGGTACGATAGGGTGGTGTTGGATCGGACAGGGTGGGACGGAATGGGGTGGGGTTGGACCGGGTACGATAGGGTGGTGTGGGATCGGACAGGGTGGGACGGAACGGGGTGGGACTGAACCGGGTACGATAGGGTGGTGTGGGATTGGACGGGGTGGGACTGGACCGAGTACGATCGGGTGGTGTGGGATCGGACGGGGTGGGACGGAACGGGGTGGGGTTGGACCGGGTACGATAGGGTGGTGTTGGATCGGACAGGGTGGGACGGAATGGGGTGGGGTTGGACCGGGTACGATAGGGTGGTGTGGGATCGGACAGGGTGGGACGGAACGGGGTGGGACTGAACCGGGTACGATAGGGTGGTGTGGGATTGGACGGGGTGGGACTGGACCGAGTACGATCGGGTGGTGTGGGATCGGACGGGGTGGGACGGAACGGGGTGGGGTTGGACCGGGTACGATAGGGTGGTGTTGGATCGGACAGGGTGGGACGGAATGGGGTGGGGTTGGACCGGGTACGATAGGGTGGTGTGTGATCGGACGGGGTGGGACGGAACGGGGTGGGACTGGACCAAGTACGATCGGGTGGTGTGGGATCGGACGGGGTGGGACGGAACGGGGTGGGACTGGATGTGGCAGAGATTGAAGGTTTCCTCAGGAGATGAGGGGTCCAGTGAAGAGCTGGGTGTTGGGGTGAAGGTCAGACCCATTACCTGGTTTAGAGGGCATGTGACTCAGCCGGTGACACTTATAGTTACTTCTGCTCAAGTTCAAGCTCAACATAAGTTTTAATGATCATTCAGCCACCCATGAATACAGCCAAATGAGAGCGTTACTCTGGGGTTAAGTGCTGAACTGTAAAACAGTCACACACAGCACGTGAGGTATCAGTGAACACAATCCTCCTGCTGCCTCCCTCAGTAGATCGATGGCAGCTGTCGGCAGGAAAAGCCCACAAGAGTCTGCCCTTTCTCCTGTGATCACAGGACCCTGTTGGACACTGGTACTGACACCGAAGGCAGGGGAGGTGTGTGGCCTCGGTTGTAGCGTGGACCAGTTGCAGCCACCCGGGGAGGAGACACTGGGGGTGGGTGTCCGTACTGGGGTGTCCACACTGTAGAATGCATCAGACAGTGCAGAGTTGACCAGAGAGGAGGAGATAGTTACACCAGAAAGGGAAGTGATTAACGTGAAGCTGACTGTGTTAGAGCAGGGTATGTGGACATTTGTCTTACAGGTTTCCTCTTGATCCGTTAGAGGTCGAGGATGAGGGCGGGCAGGCAACAACTGCTGTGATGCAACCGAGTCTCGAAGTAGGGCACATTACATTGTGGGAACGTAGTGACGCAACAGAGGAAAGGTTTCTACAGAAGCAATGTTCTTGCAAATACATTCAGAAGAACGCTTGTTAGTCTATAGATGATCAAACCATAAGACATAGGGGCAGAATTAGGCCATTCAGCCCATTGAGTCTGCCCCACCATTCCGTCATGGCTGATTTATTATCCCTCCTGATCCCATTCTCCTGCCTTCCCCTGTAACCTTTGACTCCCTGATTAATCAACAAGCAATTAAACTCTGCTTTAAATATACCCAGAGATTTGGCCTATAGAGCCTCCACAGATTCACCAACCTCTGTCTAAAGAAATTCCTCCTCATCTCTGAGCTAAATGGACATCCCTCCATTCTGAGGCTATGTCCTCTGGTCCCAGACTCCCCCCACTATAGGAAACATCCTCTCCACATCCACTCTATCTGTGTCCTCTGAACCTAGACTCCCCCACTACAGGAAACATCCTCTCCACATCCACTCTATCTGTGTCCTCTGGTCCTAGACTCCCCCACTACAGGAAACATCCTCTCCACATCCACTCTATCTGTATCCTCTGGTCCTAGACTCCCCCACTACAGGAAACATCCTCTCCACACCCACTCTATCTGTGTCCTCTGGTCCTAGACTCCCCCACTACAGGAAACACCCTCTTCACATCCACTCTATCTGTGTCCTCTGGTCCTAGACTCCCCCACTATAGGAAACATCCTCTCCACATCCACTCTATCTGTGTCCTCTGGTCCTAGACTCCCCACTACAGGAAACATCCTCTCCACATCCACTCTATCTGTGCCCTCTGTTCCTAGACTCCCCCACTATAGGAACCATCCTCTCCACATCCACTCTATCTGTGCCCTCTGGTCCTAGACTCCCCCACTATAGGAAACATCCTCTCCACATCCACTCTATCTGTGTCCTCTGGTCCTAGACTCCCCCACTACAGGAAACATCCTCTCCACATCCACTCTATCTGTGCCTTTAAATATTCAACAAGCTTCTGAATCGCAGCCAGTTTATATGTCATGAAATTTGTTGTTTTGCAGCAGCAATACAATATAGTCAAATCTATGAATGACAGTAAGATATATATATATAAAATATATATATAATATATATATATATATATTTTATTTTTATATTTTTTATATATATATATAAAATATACACATCACAGACATACACACACATATATAAAATGTTAAATGAAATAACCACAGCAAAAAGAGGCAAACAGTAGTTCGTAGGTTCATTGCCCATTCAGAAAGTTAACGGTGGCATGGGGCAAGCTCCTGAATCTGAGTGTGTGTCGTCAGGCTCCTGTACCTTCTCCCTGAGGGTATCAATGAGAAGAGGGCATGTCCTGGGTGATGGGGGACGCACATGATGGAAGCTTTGAATGTGTCCACGATGCTGCGGAGATTCATTTCTGTCATACTGCAGAGCTGCCAGCTGGGGGCGCTGCTGCACCATAGATTGCTGACCACAGCACAGTGTCAATCTGATCGATGCGGTGGGTCTGACCATTACAGAGTCCGGTGTGGATACAGGAGGGACTGACCATTACAGAGAGTCTGGTCTGGATACAGGAGGGACTGACCATTACAGAGAGTCCGGTGTGGATACAGGAGGGACTGACCATTACAGAGTCCGGTGTGGATACAGTAGGGACTGACCATTACAGAGTCTGGTGGGGATACAGGAGGGACTGACCATTACAGAGAGTCCGGTGTGGGTACAGGAGGGACTGACCATTACAGAGAGTCCGGTGTGGATACAGGAGGGACTGACCATTACAGAGAGCCCGGTGTGGATACAGGAGGGACTGACCATTACAGAGTCCGGTGTGGATACAGGAGGGACTGACCATTACAGAGAGCCCGGTGTGGATACAGGAGGGACTGACCATTACAGAGTCTGGTGTGGATACAGGAGGGACTGACCATTACAGAGAGCCCGGTGTGGATACAGGAGGGACTGACCATTACAGAGAGTCTGGTGTGGAAACAGGAGGGACTGACCGGTCAGAGTCTGGTGTGGGTACAGGAAGGACTGACCATTACAGAGAGTCTGGTGTGGAAACAGGAGGGACTGACCGGTCAGAGTCTGGTGTGGGTACAGGAGGGACTGACCATTACAGAGTCCGGTGTGGGTACAGGAAGGACTGACCATTACAGAGAGTCCGGTGTGGATACAGGAGGGACTGACCATTACAGAGAGCCCGGTGTGGATACAGGAGGGACTGACCATTACAGAGCCCGGTGTGGATACAGAAGGGACTGACCATTACAGACAGCCCGGTGTGGATACAGAAGGGACTGACCATTATAGAGAGCCCGGTGTGGATACAGGAGGGACTGACCATTACAGAGTCCGGTGTGGATACAGGAGGGACTGACCATTACAGAGTCCGGTGTGGATACAGGAGGGACTGACCATTACAGAGTCCGGTGTGGATACAGGAGGGACTGACCATTACAGAGAGCCCGGTGTGGATAGAGGAACTGACCATTACAGAGAGTCCGGTGTGGATACAGGAGGGACTGACCATTACAGAGAGCCCGGTGTGGATACAGGAGGGACTGACCATTACAGAAAGTCCGGTGTGGATACAGGAGGGACTGACCAATCAGAGAGTCCGGTGTGGATACAGGAGGGACTGACCATTACAGAGTCCGCTGTGGATACAGGAGGGACTGACCGGTCAGAGAGCCCGGTGTGGATAGAGGAACTGACCATTACAGAGTCCGGTGTGGGTACAGGAGGGACTGACCATTACAGAGTCCGGTGTGGATACAGGAGGGACTGACCATTACAGAGTCCAGTGTGGATACAGGAGGGACTGACCATTACAGAGAGTCTGGTGTGGATACAGGAGGGACTGACCATTACAGAGTCCGGTGTGGATACAGGAGGGACTGACCATTACAGAGAGTCTGGTGTGGATACAGTAGGGACTGACCATTACAGAGTCCAGTGTGGATACAGAAGGGACTGACCATTACAGAGAGTCTGGTGTGGATACAGTAGGGACTGACCATTACAGAGTCCAGTGTGGATACAGGAGGGACTGACCATTACAGAGAGTCTGGTGTGGATACAGTAGGGACTGACCATTACAGAGTCCAGTGTGGATACAGAAGGGACTGACCATTACAGAGTCCAGTGTGGATACAGGAGGGACTGACCATTACAGAGAGTCTGGTGTGGATACAGTAGGGACTGACCATTACAGAGTCCAGTGTGGATACAGAAGGGACTGACCATTACAGAGAGTCCGGTGTGGATACAGGAGGGACTGACCATTACAGAGTCCGGTGTGGATACAGGAGGGACTGACCATTACAGAGAGCCCGGTGTGGATACAGGAGGGACTGACCATTACAGAGTCCGGTGTGGATACAGGAGGGACTGACCATTACAGAGAGTCCGGTGTGGATACAGGAGGGACTGACCATTACAGAGAGCCCGGTGTGGATACAGGAGGGACTGACCATTACAGAGAGTCTGGTGTGGAAACAGGAGGGACTGACCGGTCAGAGTCTGGTGTGGGTACAGGAAGGACTGACCATTACAGAGAGTCCGGTGTGGATACAGAAGGGACTGACCATTACAGACAGCCCGGTGTGGATACAGAAGGGACTGACCATTATAGAGAGCCCGGTGTGGATACAGGAGGGACTGACCATTACAGAGTCCGGTGTGGATACAGGAGGGACTGACCATTACAGAGTCCGGTGTGGATACAGGAGGGACTGACCATTACAGAGTCCGGTGTGGATACAGGAGGGACTGACCATTACAGAGTCCGGTGTGGATACAGGAGGGACTGACCATTACAGAGAGCCCGGTGTGGATAGAGGAACTGACCATTACAGAGAGTCCGGTGTGGATACAGGAGGGACTGACCATTACAGAGAGCCCGGTGTGGATACAGGAGGGACTGACCATTACAGAGAGCCCGGTGTGGATACAGGAGGGACTGACCATTACAGAGAGCCCGGTGTGGATACAGGAGGGACTGACCATTACAGAGAGCCCGGTGTGGATACAGGAGGGACTGACCATTACAGAGAGCCCGGTGTGGATACAGGAGGGACTGACCAATCAGAGAGTCCGGTGTGGATACAGGAGGGACTGACCATTACAGAGTCCGCTGTGGATACAGGAGGGACTGACCGGTCAGAGAGCCCGGTGTGGATAGAGGAACTGACCATTACAGAGTCCGGTGTGGGTACAGGAGGGACTGACCATTACAGAGTCCGGTGTGGATACAGGAGGGACTGACCATTACAGTGTCCAGTGTGGATACAGGAGGGACTGACCATTACAGAGAGTCTGGTGTGGATACAGGAGGGACTGACCATTACAGAGTCCGGTGTGGATACAGGAGGGACTGACCATTACAGAGAGTCCGGTGTGGATACAGGAGGGACTGACCATTACAGAGAGTCTGGTGTGGATACAGAAGGGACTGACCATTACAGAGAGTCTGGTGTGGATACAGTAGGGACTGACCATTACAGAGTCCAGTGTGGATACAGGAGGGACTGACCATTACAGAGTCCAGTGTGGATACAGGAGGGACTGACCATTACAGAGAGTCTGGTGTGGATACAGTAGGGACTGACCATTACAGAGTCCAGTGTGGATACAGAAGGGACTGACCATTACAGAGTCCAGTGTGGATACAGGAGGGACTGACCATTACAGAGAGTCTGGTGTGGATACAGTAGGGACTGACCATTACAGAGTCCAGTGTGGATACAGAAGGGACTGACCATTACAGAGAGTCCGGTGTGGATACAGGAGGGACTGACCATTACAGAGTCCGGTGTGGATACAGGAGGGACTGACCATTACAGAGAGCCCGGTGTGGATACAGGAGGGACTGACCATTACAGAGTCCGGTGTGGATACAGGAGGGACTGACCATTACAGAGAGTCCGGTGTGGATACAGGAGGGACTGACCATTACAGAGAGTCCGGTGTGGATACAGGAGGGACTGACCATTACAGAGAGTCCGGTGTGGATACAGGAGGGACTGACCATTACAGAGAGCCCGGTGTGGATACAGGAGGGACTGACCATTACAGAGAGCCCGGTGTGGATACAGGAGGGACTGACCATTACAGAAAGTCCGGTGTGGATACAGGAGGGACTGACCATTACAGAGAGTCCGGTGTGGATACAGGAGGGACTGACCATTACAGAGAGCCCGGTGTGGATACAGGAGGGACTGACCAATCAGAGAGTCCGGTGTGGATACAGGAGGGACTGACCATTACAGAGTCCGCTGTGGATACAGGAGGGACTGACCGGTCAGAGAGCCCGGTGTGGATAGAGGAACTGACCATTACAGAGTCCGGTGTGGGTACAGGAGGGACTGACCATTACAGAGTCCGGTGTGGATACAGGAGGGACTGACCATTACAGAGTCCAGTGTGGATACAGGAGGGACTGACCATTACAGAGAGTCTGGTGTGGATACAGGAGGGACTGACCATTACAGAGTCCGGTGTGGATACAGGAGGGACTGACCATTACAGAGAGTCCGGTGTGGATACAGGAGGGACTGACCATTACAGAGTCCGGTGTGGATACAGGAGGGACTGACCATTACAGAGTCCAGTGTGGATACAGGAGGGACTGACCATTACAGAGAGTCTGGTGTGGATACAGTAGGGACTGACCATTACAGAGTCCAGTGTGGATACAGAAGGGACTGACCATTACAGAGAGTCCGGTGTGGATACAGGAGGGACTGACCATTACAGAGTCCGGTGTGGATACAGGAGGGACTGACCATTACAGAGTCCGGTGTGGATACAGGAGGGACTGACCATTACAGAGAGTCCGGTGTGGATACAAGAGGGACTGACCATTACAGAGTCCGGTGTGGATACAGGAGGGACTGACCATTACAGAGTCCGGTGTGGATACAGGAGGGACTGACCATTACAGAGAGTCCAGTGTGGATACAGGAGGGACTGACCATTACAGAGAGCCCGGTGTGGATAGAGGAACTGACCATTACAGAGAGTCCGGTGTGGATACAGGAGGGACTGACCAGTCAGAGAGTCCGGTGTGGGTACAGGAGGGACTGACCATTACAGAGTCTGGTGTTGATACAGGAGCGACTGACCATTACAGAGTCCGGTGTGGATACGGGAGGGACTGACCATTACAGAGAGTCTGGTGTGGATACAGGAGGTCTGACCATTACAGAGTCCGGTGTTGGATACAGGATGGTTCCCTGTCCTGGTGACGAGACCTCGGTGCTGACAGGGTATTCATTTGTCTCACAGCCTGAGGGAAGAAGCTGTTACCCACTCTGACAGTCCTCGTCCTGATGTTCCTGTACCTCCTTCCTGATGGTAGTGGTCAAAGAGATTGAAGGATAGGTGCTTCTTGCCCTTCCTATTCAGGGTGTGGAACTACTGTCAGGAGTGGGAGACATGGAATCTCCACTGTGGTTTAAAGGCTACAGAGAAGGAAGGGTACGTGGAGGACAGAGGTGAGGTCTATGATTGGTGGGAAGCACCCAGGGCGTGCTGCGGGGGAAAGGTGGCATGACTGACCTTTGGCCGCTGAATGTTCCTGCTGTCAGAACAAAGCTATTGTCAGATCCCTGTATACGTATAAGTGTGTGTGTGTGTGTGTGTGTGTGTGTGTGTGTGTGTGTGTGTGTGTGTGTGTGTGTTTGTGTGTGTGTGATTCCCTGGGTCAGTGTGTGTGAGTGTATCAAGTATCAATCCCTGAGTCAGTGTGTGTGTGTGTGCATGTCCCTCGGTCAGTGCGTGTGTGTGTGTGTGTGTGTGTGTGTGTGTGAGAGTGTGAGTGTGAGTGACACACATAAACACAGACTCTCTTTCTCACACACATATATCTATGTACAGACTTGCACAGACACTCACACACAGACACACACACACTGACACAACACACTTACACAAACTCTCACACACGTACAAAACACACTTACACACATTCGCACACACACTTACATGCACACTGAAACACAGGGTCTGTCACACACACATTCAAACACACAGACTGACACACACATACACACTCACACATACAGTCTCTCTCTCCCTCCCCCTCTCTCTCTCTCTCTCTGTCTGCTTTTAATTGATGAGATTGAAGTGTCTGGCCTTTCAACAGTTTACACCTCAGTGCCACGGGCCGAGTCCAGTGCTGTGTTTGTGTGTGGTCAGCAAAACAGCATAACAGAGCTCCTGTGGAGGGCTGGCAGTTCCTGACACCCTCAGCTGCCCTTTCTGCTTTCAAACATGTCTCCATTGCCCTCAGAGCCAAATTCTAAATGCAGGAGGTTGTGGAGATGCTGGAAATCGGAAAAACACCCAGACTCAGTGGGTTAGGTAGCGTGTACGGTGGGGAAGCTTCATTCAAAATGAGGTTTGATATCACTGGTGCACGTTGTGAGATTTGTTTTACGGGAGCAGTATAACGAAAAACCTACTAATGACCATGAGTACAGGCACAGAACCAACAAATGCACCATCGTCTCCTTCATGGAATCGTTCTCGTGAACTTCCTCTGGAGTCCCGATGAAGGGTCTCAGTCCAAAATTCTGACCGTTTATTGCCCTTCATAGATGTTGCCAGTTAGAGTCTAACCAATCTTCTGGAGTTTTTCGAGGAAGTTACCAGGGAAGTGGATGAAGGCAAGGCAGTGTTCTTGGTCCTCCAAAATATTCCGCATGGAATTTAAACTGGAGGTGGCGGAAGGTGGACAATTGTCTACATGGACTTTAGCAAGGCACTTGACGAGGTCCCACATGGGAGGTTGGTTGAGAAGGTTCAGTCGCTCAGCATTCAGGATGAGGTAGTAAGTCGGATTAGACATTGGCTCAGTGGGAGAAGCCAGAGAGTGGTAGTGGAGGATTGCCTCTCTGACTGGAGGCCTGTGACTAGGGATCGGACTGGGACCTTTGTGGTTTGTCATCTATATCAATGACCGGGATCAGCAGATTTGTGAATGATGCCAATGTTTGTGGTGTCGTGGACAGCGGGGAAGACTATCAGAGCTCGCAGTAGGATCTGCATCAGCTGGAAAATGGGCTGCAAAATGGCAGATGGAATTTAATGCAGACAAACATGAGGTTTTGCACTTTGCTAGGACCAACCAGGGAAAGGCAGTAAGGTCAGAGTGCAGTAAAACAAAGGATCTGAGAATACAGATCCATAATTCATTGGAATTGATGGCACAGGTAGTTGGGGTCGAAAAGAAAGCTTTTGGCACATTTACTTTCATAAATCGAAGTATTAAGTGCAGGAGTTGGGATGTCATGTTGAAGTTGTCCAAGACATTGGTGAGGCCTAATTTGGAGTATTGTTTGCAGTTTTGGTCACCGACCTACAGGGAAGATGTAAGTGAGGTTGAAAGAGTGCAGAGACACTTTACAAGGATGCTACTGGGACTTGAACTCAGGCCTGAGTTATAGGGAAAGATAGAATAGGTTAGTGCTCTATCCTCGTCATGCAGAGATTGAGAGGAGATTTGACAGAGGTATACAAAATAATGAGAGGTATAGAGAGCGTACATGCAGGCAGGCTTTTTCCACTGAGGTTGAGTGGGGCTACAACCAGAGATCACGGGGAGAATGTGAGAGATGAAATGTTTAAGGGCAACGATGGATAGGTACAATTTTTAAGCAGGTGGCTACACCCAGGGTGCAGAATTCAGGAAGTGGATGGGTGAACACCAGGGAAGGTAAAGGAAGAAAGAAGTCGGTGCAGGGTCCCTCTGGGGCCATTCCCCTCAGCAACAGGTATCCCCCTTTGCTTACTGATGACCTATCTGGGCAAGGCAGCAGCAGCCAGACCAATAGCACTGTGGTCAGCTCTGAGGGTGAAGTCAGGCAGAGCAATAGTCATAGGGGTCTCGATATCGAGGGGGACAGAAAGGAGATTCTGCAGCAGCAAAAGAGACGCCAGGATTGTGTGTTGCCTCCTGAGTGCCTCGGTCCAGGATGTCTCTGAGCAGCTGTAGAATGTTCTTGAAGGGGAGGGTGAGCGGCCAGAGGTCATGGTACATGTTGGCACCAATGACATAGGCAGGAAAGAGGTAGAGGTCCTGTGCAGTAAGTTGAGGGAGTTAGGAAGGAGGTTGAAGAGCAGGACCTCCAAGGTGGTAATCTCTGGATTACTCCCGGTGCCACAAGCTAGTGAAGGTCAGGACAGGAAGGTAGTGCAGATGAACGAGTGGCTGAGAAGGTGGTCCGGTGGGGGGTTTCAAGTTCCGGGATCGTTGGAATATTTTCTGGGGAAGGGATGCCCTGTACAAGTGGGATGGGTTGCACCTGAACTGGAGGATATCCAGTAACCTGGCAGGGAGGTTTCCTAATGTTGTTGGGGAGGGTTTAAATTAGATTTACAAGGGAATGGGGACCAAAGTGAAGAGGCAGAGAATGGGGCAGTTGGCGCACAAGTGGAGAGTTTGTGAGGAAGGATAAGCAGATGATAGAGTAAAGATGCTGTCATCCAGATGGTTTGAGATGTGTCTACTTTAATGCAAAGAGTATCATAAGCAAGGCAAATGAACTTAGATCAATACGTAGAACTATGATGCTGTGGCCATTTTACAGAAACTTGGATGTCTCGGGACAAGAATGGCTGTTGAGTGTGTCGGGCTTTCGGTGTTTCAAAAGGGACAGGGAGGGAGGCAAAAGAGGTGGGGGAGTAGCATTGCTAATCAGGGATAGTATCACGGCTTCAGAAAAGGAGAAATTGATTGAAGGATTGTCTACTGAGTCATTCTGGGTGGAAGTCAGAAACAGGAAGGGGCAATAACTCTACTGGGTGTTCTTTGTAAACCCTCAACCCACCAATAGTAACAGGGACGTCGAGGAGCAGATAGGGAGACAGATTCTGGAATGGTGCAATAATAACAGAGTTGTTGCAATGGGAGATTTTAACTTTCCTGCTATTGACTGGCATCTCCTTAGACCAAGGGGTTTAGGTGGGGTGGAGTTTGTTAGGTGTGTTCAGGAAGATTTCCTGATGCCGTATGTAGATAAGCCAACCAGAGGAGAGGCTGTACTTGATCTGATATTGGGAAATGAACCTAGTCAGGAGTCAGATCTCTCAGTGCGAGAGCATTTTGGAGATAGTTATCACAACTCTATTGTCTTCACCATGGTGCTGGAGAGGTATAGGAGCAGACAGTTTGGGAAAACATTTATTTGGGGTAGGGGGAAATATGATGCTATTAGGCAGGAAGTTGGGAGTTTAAGTTGAGAGCAGATGTTCTCAGGAAAATGCTTGGCAGAAATATGGTAAATGTTCAGGGAAAACTGGCATAGATTTCTGCATAGGTACGTTCCATCGAGGGAGGGAAAGGATGGTAGGGTTAAAGAACCACCGTGTACAAAGGATGTGGAAAATCTAGTTAAGAAGAAAAGAAAAGCTTACGAAAGGTTCAAGAAACTAGGTGCTGTTAGAGCTCTGGAAAATTACAGGGGTACCAGGAAGGAGCTCCAGAATGAAATTAGGAGAGCTGGAAGGGGCCGTGAGAAGTCCTTTGTGAGCAGGATTAAGGAAAACCCCAAGGCATTCTACAAGTATGTGAAGAGCAAGAGGATGAGACTTGTAGAATAGGACCAATCAAAAGCAATAGTGGAAATGTTCATGGAGCTGGAGGAGGGAGCGGAGGTACTTAATGAATACTCTGCTTCAGTATTCACCAGTGAAAGGGACCTTGGCACCTTGTAGCGATGACTTACAGTGCACTGAAACGCTTGAGTGTATAGACATTAAGAGGATGTGCTGGAGCTTTTGGAAAGCATCAAGTTGGATAAGTCACTGGGACCAGACGAGATATACCCCAGGCTACTGTGGGAGGTGAGGGAGGAGATTTCTGAGCCTCTGGCAATGATCTTTGCATCTCCAATAGGGACAGAGAAGTACCAGAGGATTGGAGGGCTGCAAATGTTGTTCTGTTGTTCAAAAAAGAGAGTAGAGATAACCCAGGAAATTATAGGCCAGTAGGTCTGATTTCAGTGGTGGGCAAGTTGTTGGAGAAGATTCTGAGAGGCAGGATCTATGAGCATTTGGAGAGACGTCATCTGATTAGGGATAGTCAGCATGGTTTTGTCAAGGGCAGGTTGCATCTTACGAGCCTGATTGAATTCTTTGAGGTTGTAACAAAACACATTGATAAAGGTAGAGCAGTGGATGTGGTGTATATGGATTTCAGTAAGGCATTTGATAAGGTTCCCCATGCAAGGCTCATTCAGAAAGTAATGAGGCATGGGATCCAGAATTGGCTTGCCCACAGAAGGCAAAGGGTGGTTGTAGGTGGTTCATATTTTGCATGGAGGTCAGTGACCAGTGGTGTTCTACAGGGATCTGTTCTGAGACCCCTCCTCTTCGTGATTTTTATAAATGACCTGGGTGAGGAAGTGGAGGGATGGGTTAGTAAGCTTGCTGATGACACAAAGGTTGGGGGGTGTTGTGGATAGTCTGGAGGGTTGTCAGATGATACAGCGGGACATCGATAGGATGCAGAACCAGGCTAAGAAGTGTCAGATGGAGTTCAACACAGATAAGTGTGGTGGTTCATGTTGGTCGGTCAAATTTGAAGACAGCATATAATATTAATGGTCAGACTCTTGGCAGTGTGGAGGATCAGAGGGATCTTGGGGTCCGAGCCCATAGGACACTCAAAGCTGCTGCGCAGGTTGACAGTGTCGTTAAGAAGGCGTACGGTGTGTTGGCTTTCATCAACCAGGGGATTGAGTTCAAGAGCCATGAGGTAATGTTACAGCTATATAAGACCTTGGTCAGACCCCATTTCGAGTACTATCGTCAGTTCTGGTTGCCTCACTACTATAGTGGGTACTATAGAGCGAGTGTAGAGGAGATTTCCAAGTGATTGGAGGAGATTGGAGAGCATGTGTTATGAGAATAGGTTGAGTGAACTTGGCCTTTTTTCCTTGGAGCACCAGAAGTGTACAAGATGATGAGAGGCATTGATTGTGTGGATAGTCAGAGGCTTTTTCCCAGGGCTGAAATGGCTGTCACAAGGGGGCATAGTTTTATGGTGCTTGGAAGTAGGTACAAGGGGGATTTCCACACAGAGTGGTGGGTGTCTGGACTGCACTGCCAGCACCGATGGTAGAGGCAGATACAATGGGGTCTTTTAAGAGACACTTGGATAGGTACACGGAGTTTAGAAAAATAGAGCAGTAGGGAAAGTCTAGGCAGCTTCCGGAGTAGGTTACATGGTCAGCACAACGTTGTGGGCAGAAGGGCCTGTGACGTGCTGTGGATTTCTATGTTTCTATGGGGAGATGAGGGGAAAACCTCTTCACTCAGAGGAGAAGTGAGCTGTCAGCGGACGTGGACAAGTGAGCTTGGTGCCAACATTTAAGAGAAGGTTGGGTAGGTACGTGGATGGTAGGGGTGTGGTGGTCGATGGTCCTGGTCGATAGGAGCAGGTAGCTAGATGGGCCGAAGGGCTTGTTCCTGTGCTGTACTTCTCTATAACTCACGTCCATGCCAAAGTATTGTTCTCTCTCATCCCACAGCCCTCCATACACCTACCAGTCATGTACCTTTATGAATGTTATTTAAATGTTGAAATCAAGCCCACATCCATCACTTCCACAGGCAGCTGGTCCCACACTCTACCACTCTGAGTGAAGAAGTCCCCCCTCCTGTTTCCCCTTTCACCCCTAACCCGTGACCTCTACTTCTATTCTCACCCAATCTCAGTGCAAGAAGCCTGCTTGTTTTTACCCTATCTACAGCCCTCAGCACACTGTAGAGCTCTATCAAATTTCCCCTCATTTTCCTACCTTCCATCCTATTCAACCTTTCCCTATAACTCAGGCCCTCCAGTCCTGTCAACACCTTTGTAAATTTTCTCTATACTCTTTTAGTCCTGTTTACATCCTTCCTGTAGGTAGGTGACCAAAACTGCACACAATACTCCTAATTAGGCCTCACCAACATCTTATACAACTTCAGCATAACATCCCAACTCCCGTACTCAGTACATTGATTTATGAAGGTCAATGTGCCAAAAGCTTTCTTTACAACCCTATCTACCCGTGACACCACTTTCAGTGAATTACTGATGTATTTTCCCAGATTCCTCCATCATACCACACTCCTCTGTTCCCTATTGCTCACTCTGTACGTTCTACCCTGGTTGGCCCTCCCAAAATGCATCATCAATGGGGATGGGAGAGGTTCCAGAGGATTGGAGGGTTGCGAAAGTTGTTCCTTTATTCACAAAAGGGAGTAGGGATAGCCCAGGAAATTCTAGACCAGTGAGTCTTACCTCAGTGGTTGGTAAGTTGAGCCAGGATTTATGAACATTTGGAGAGGCATAATATGATTAGGAATAGTCAGCATGGCTTTGTCAAGGGCAGGTTGTGCCTTATGAGCCTGATTGGATTTTTTGAGGATGTGACTAAACACATTGATGAAGGCAGAGCAGTAGATGTAGTGTATATGGATTTCAGCAAGGCATTTGATAAGGGACCCCATGCAAGGCTTATTGAGAAAGTAAGGGGGCATGGGATCCAAGGGGACATTGCTTTGTGGATCCAGAACTGGCTTGCCCACAGAAGGCAAAGAGTGGTTGTAGACAGGTCATATTCTGCATGGAGGTCGGTGACCAGTGGTGTGACTCAGGGATCTGTTCTGGGACCCTTACTCTTCGTGATTTTTATAAATGACCTGGATGAGGAAGTGGAGGGATGGATTAGTAAATTTGCTGATGACACAAAGGTTGGAGGTGTTGTGGATAGTGTGGAGGGCTGTCAGAGGTTACAGCAGGACATTGATAGGATGCAAAACTGGGCTGAGAAGTGGCAGATGGAGTTCAGCCCAGATAAGTGTGAAGTGGTTCATTTTGGTAGGTCAAATATGATGGCAGAATATAGTATTAATGGTAAGACTCTTGGCAGTGTGGAGGATCAGAGGGATCTTGGTGTCCAATTCTGTAGGACACTCAAAGCAGCTGTGCAGGTTGACTCTGTGGTTAAGTAGGCATACAGTATATTGGCCTTCATCAATCGTGGAATTGAATTTAGGAGCCAAGAGGTAATGTTGCAGCCATATAGGACCCTGGTCAGACCCCACTTGGAGTATTGTGCTCAGTTCTGGTCAGTTCTGGAGGATATGGAAGCCATAGAAAGGGTGCAGAGGAGATTTACAAGGATGTTGCCTGGATTGGGGAGCATGCCTTATGAGAATAGATTGAGTGAACTCAGCCTTTTCTCCTTGGAGCGATGGAGGATGAGAGGTGACCTGATAGAGGTGTATAGGATGATGAGAGGCATTGATCGTGTGGATAGTCAGAGGTTTTTTTCCCAGGGCTGAAATGGTTGCCACAAGAGGACACAGGTTTAAGGTGCTGAGGAGTAGGTACAGAGGAGATGTCAGGGGTAAGTTTTTTACTCAGAGAGTGGTGAGTGTATGGAATGGGCTGCCAGCAACGGTGGTGGAGGCGGATACGATAGGGTCTTTTACGAGACTTTTGGATAGGTACATGGAGCTTAGAAAAATAGAGGGCTATAGGTAAGCCTAGTAATTTGTAAAGTAGGGTCTTGTTCAGCACAACTTTGTGGGCCGAAGGTCCTGTATTGTGCTGTCGGTTTTCTATGTTTCTACCTCCCAGTTGTCTACATTAAACTCCATCTGAGATGGAGAAGGCAGAAAGAAGGAATTCTGAAGATTGACAACCTTTAGAGTGAAGACACTTGTCTACGTGTGTTGGAACTCAGGAAGAATCAGCCCAGATGGCATGCCTCTGACTGGAGGGAGGGAGGTATTATTCACTATGTATTATTCCATGATTATAGTCTCTCTCTGGTCTGCAGAAAACTTGCGTTAAATCTAGATAGAGTGAGTTGGAGTGGATTCGTCCTACAGTGTGGGAACCTAGGACCAGGGGGCCGAGACTCAGAGTACAAGGAAATCCCTTTAGAACAGAAATGAGGAGAAATCTCGTTAGCCAGAGGGTGGTGAATATGTGGACTCCATTGCCACGGATGTCTGTGGAGGCCGCCATTGGGTACATTTTTGTAAAGAAGTTAATAGGTTTTTGAGGTTAATCAGTATCAAAGGTTAAAGGGAGAATGGGGTTGACAGCACTATTATAGAGCTCTTATAGATAGCGGTGTCAGGGGATATGGGGAGAGGGCAGGAATGGGGTACTGATTGTGTATGATCAGCCATAATCACAGTGAATGGCGGTGCTGGCTAGAAGGGCCGAATGGCCTACTCCTGCACCTATTGTCTATTAAATCAGCCATGATGGAATGCTGGAGCAGTCTTGGGCTGAGGGGGGAGGGTGGGCCTTCGAGTGGTGGTATAAGCTCAGACAACCCAGCCATCGGATCTTGCTGTTGTCCACCGAGGGTGTGAAGGATGTGGAGAGTTGGAGGGAGACTCACGCCTGTGCAGAGACCCACTGAGACAAATCGCTGATGTCACATTACTTCAGACTATTGTCAGCTTCAGACCTATCAGTGAAATCCGATCCCAACCGTTTGCGAGGCAGAACGAGGCCCAGCCTCTCACTCTGCGGTGCCCCAGGGTAAAGGGTGTAGCTACTGCACTCCACCCTCTGCTCATAACCGCCCCCCTCCAACACAACCGTACAGATAAACTGGAACAGCTCAGCAAGAGGAGGGTGGGATATCAAAAGGAGCGGGGGGCAAGGGCAGAGACGTGAAATTTGTTAACTTAGCAGCAGCAGTTCAATGCAATACATAATATAGCAGAGAGAGAAAAAAATAATAAGAAATAAACAAGTAAATCAATTATGTATATCGAATAGATTAAAAATCACACAATAAAAAGAAATAATATATTAAAAAAATGAGATAGTGTTCAATGTCCATTTAGGAATCGGATGGCAGAGGGGAAGAAGCTGTTCCTGAATCGCTGAGTGTGTGCCTTCAGGCTCCTGTACCCCCTCCCTGACGGCAGAGGGGAAGAAGCTGTTCCTGAATCGCTGAGTGTGTGCCTTCAGGCTTCTGTATCTCCTCCCTGATGGTAACAGTGAGAAAGGGGCATGCCCTGGGTGCCTTTCTGAGACACCGCTCCTTGAAGATGTCCTGGGTACTTTGTAGGCTAGTGCCCAAGATGGAGTGACTAGAAAATGTCCTTGAATACTCCCACTAGTTGGCTGGCACACTGGATCCTGCAGCCTTGCAAGGCTTTACTCTCTTCAAAGAGAAGCATAGATCAAGTGGACAGAGGGTATCTGTTTCCCAGGGTTAAAATGTCTGAAACCAGAGGGCAGGTATTGAGATTGAGAGAGGGATGTAAGGGGTATATCTTCATTCAGAGAACGGTGGATACCTGCAATGCATTGCCTGGTATTGTGGCAGAGGCAAATACTTCAGAAGCTTTTAAGAGGCGTTTGGATAGACACCTGGATGTAAAGAAGATGGAGGGATATGGACATGGTGTAGGTTGGAGAGATTAGTGTTTGGGTGTTTTTGATTTGCTTTTAAGCTGGTTCAGCACAACATTGTGGGCTGAATGGCCTGTTCCTGTGTTCTATATCCAACTTACCTGTGTCTCCCGTAGTTTTAGAAACCTCGACCGTCTCTCCTCAGCTTCCGACCTTCCAGAGAAAACACTTGGTTTTGTATCATCGTGTGTACGCTTCAATCTGAGTGAACCCCTCCATAGCCTCCATATCCTTCCAGTAAAGGCGTGACAGAACTGCACCAGCTACTCCATATGTGGCCTGACCAACCTGCTGCATGCCTCTGATGTTCAATGCTCTGGTCACTAAAGCAAGCATTACATGAGCTCCATTCGGTCTGCAAAAAGCAAGATGTCCCATGCCAAGCCATCCGAATTCCTATCCCACTCTCTTCCCACCATGTCAATCCAGAGCCTCCTCTTCTGCCACGATGAGACCACTCTCAGGGTGGAGAAGGAATACCTCATGTTCCATGCAGATATGAACATCAATTTCTCCAACTTCTAATAATTTTTCCCCTCTGCTTCCCTCTTCATCATTTCCCCACTCTGGCCTCTTAAGATTCTCCTCACCTGCCTATCACCTTCCTCTGGTGTCCCCTCCTACTCTCTCTCACATGGTCCATTCTCCAACCCTATCAGATTGCTTCTTCTTCAGCACTATGCCTTTTCCACCTATCACCTCCCAGCTTCTTATAATATACACCTCTCCTCTACCTATCACCTTCTAGTATGTCCTCCTTCCTCTCTCTCCACCTTCTTATTCTGGCACCTTCCCCCTTCCTTTCCAGTTCTGAAGAAGAGTCTCAGCCTGAAGTGTCGAAAGTTTATTAATTTCCATGGATGCTGCCTGACCTGCTGAGTTCCTCCAGCATTTTCTGTGTGCTTTTTTTCCTGCCCATTATACTTCCAGCGAGCTGTGGATTTGGGCCAGAAAAGGCCTCTGCTTATCAACACCGATGAGGGTCTTGTCATTTACTGTCTGCTGTTTGCCAATCTCACCGCTGAGGTACAACACTGGCCTGATTAAACTCCATCTGCCATTTCTCTCCCCTCAGCTGCACTGATCTAAAACCTGCCATACTATTTGGCAGTGGCAGCCATAAGACTTAGGAGCAGAATTAGGCCATTTGGCCCATCGAGTCTGCTCTGACTTATTATTTCTCTCAACCCCATTCTCCTGCCTTCTCCACATAACATTTGATGCCCTGACTAATCAAACAGTGACTTGGCTTCCACAGCTGTCTGTGGCAATGAATTCCACAGATTCACTACACTCTGGTTAAATAAATTCCTCCTCGTCTCTGTTCTAACTGGACGTCCCTCTGTTCTGAGGCTGCCCTTTGGCCCTATACTGTCCCACTATAGGACGCATCTTCTTCATAACCACTGTTTCTTGACCTTTCGATATTTGATAGGTTTCAGTAAGATCCACCCTCATTCTTCTCAAGCTCAGACTCAGAGCCGTCAAACAGTCTCTTACATTAACCCTTTCATTATGGGGATCTTGAACTTCATCTGGACCCTCTCCAATGTCAGCACATCCTTTCTAAGCCCAAAACTTCTCACAATACTCCCAGTGCCTTCTAAAGCCTCAGCATTACATCCTTGCTTTTATATTCCAGTCCTCTCAAAGTGAATGCTAACATTGCATTTGACTTCCTCTCCAGACTCAACCTGCAAAATAATCTTTAGGGAAAACTGTACGAGGACTCCCAAGTCCCTTTGCACCTCTGATATTTGAACTTTCTCCCTGTTTACAAGAGGCAGTAGCCCATGCCTTTATTTCTTCTACCGAAGTGCATGACCACACACTTAGCAACACTATATTCCATCTGCCACTTCTTTGCCCATTCTCCTAATCTGCCCTTCTGCAGCCTCCCTAGTTCCTCAACACTACCTGCCCCTCCACCTATCTTCATAATATATGCAAATTTGACCAAAAAGCCATCAACTCTGCAAAAAGGATTGGTCCCAACACACATCCCTGCAGGACAGCAGGTGACCAGAAATCACTCCCTTTCTACCCATTCTCTGCTTTTATTCTCAGAAGCAATGCCAAGCTGGCTGTAAAGCACGGTCCCATCACTCTACTCTCTGCAATTGTATCACACAGGTCTGCTCTTCTCCCCTGGCAGGAAGGAGGGCCATGGTCTGCGCGTTCACTGGGACAAACTACGAGAGGCTGATTTCTTATCCCGCTGGAATCCCTGGAGCAATGAGATTCCATACACAACCTTCACTGAACACCCAGTTAAAGGAGCCAATGATATGTTCACCAAGATCTGTGAGGTACGAGCGGGCTCACGGGGAGGGAAGGGTCCCTGAGGTACGAGCGGGCTCACGGGGAGGGAAGGGTCCCTGAGGTACGAGCGGGCTCACGGGGAGGGAAGGGTCCCTGAGGTACGAGCGGGCTCACGGGGAGGGAAGGGTCCCTGAGGTACGAGCGGGCTCACGGGGAGGGAAGGGTCCCTGAGGTACGAGCGGGCTCACGGGGAGGGAAGGGTCCCTGAGGTACGAGCGGGCTCACGGGGAGGGAAGGGTCCCTGAGGTACGAGCGGGCTCACGGGGAGGGAAGGGTCCCTGAGGTACGAGCGGGCTCACGGGGAGGGAAGGGTCCCTGAGGTAGGAGTGGCTCACGGGGAGGGAAGGGTCCCTGAGGTACGAGCGGGCTCACGGGGAGGGAAGGGTCCCTGAGGTACGAGCGGGCTCACGGGGAGGGAAGGGTCCCTGAGGTACGAGCGGGCTCACGGGGAGGGAAGGGTCCCTGAGGTACGAGCGGGCTCACGGGGAGGGAAGGGTCCCTGAGGTACGAGCGGGCTCACGGGGAGGGAAGGGTCCCTGAGGTAGGAGTGGCTCACGGGGAGGGAAGGGTCCCTGAGGTACGAGCGGGCTCACGGGGAGGGAAGGGTCCCTGAGGTACGAGCGGGCTCACGGGGAGGGAAGGGTCCCTGAGGTACGAGCGGGCTCACGGGGAGGGAAGGGTCCCTGAGGTACGAGCGGGCTCACGGGGAGGGAAGGGTCCCTGAGGTACGAGCGGGCTCACGGGGAGGGAAGGGTCCCTGAGGTACGAGCGGGCTCACGGGGAGGGAAGGGTCCCTGAGGTACGAGCGGGCTCACGGGGAGGGAAGGGTCCCTGAGGTACGAGCGGGCTCACGGGGAGGGAAGGGTCCCTGAGGTACGAGCGGGCTCACGGGGTGGGAAGGGTCCCTGAGGTACGAGCGGGCTCACGGGGAGGGAAGGGTCCCTGAGGTACGAGCGGGCTCACGGGGAGGGAAGGGTCCCTGAGGTACGAGCGGGCTCACGGGGAGGGAAGGGTCCCTGAGGTAGGAGTGGCTCACGGGGAGGGAAGGGTCCCTGAGGTACGAGCGGGCTCACGGGGAGGGAAGGGTCCCTGAGGTACGAGCGGGCTCACGGGGAGGGAAGGGTCCCTGAGGTACGAGCGGGCTCACGGGGAGGGAAGGGTCCCTGAGGTAGGAGTGGCTCACGGGGAGGGAAGGGTCCCTGAGGTAGGAGTGGCTCACGGGGAGGGAAGGGTCCCTGAGGTACGAGCGGGCTCACGGGGAGGGAAGGGTCCCTGAGGTACGAGCGGGCTCACGGGGAGGGAAGGGTCCCTGAGGTACGAGCGGGCTCACGGGGAGGGAAGGGTCCCTGAGGTACGAGCGGGCTCACGGGGAGGGAAGGGTCCCTGAGGTACGAGCGGGCTCACGGGGAGGGAAGGGTCCCTGAGGTAGGAGTGGCTCACGGGGAGGGAAGGGTCCCTGAGGTACGAGCGGGCTCACGGGGAGGGAAGGGTCCCTGAGGTACGAGCGGGCTCACGGGGAGGGAAGGGTCCCTGAGGTACGAGCGGGCTCACGGGGAGGGAAGGGTCCCTGAGGTACGAGCGGGCTCACGGGGAGGGAAGGGTCCCTGAGGTACGAGTGGCTCACGGGGAGGGAAGGGTCCCTGAGGTAGGAGTGGCTCACGGGGAGGGAAGGGTCCCTGAGGTAGGAGTGGCTCACGGGGAGGGAAGGGTCCCTGGGGTACGAGCGGGCTCACGGGGAGGGAATGGTCCCTGAGGTACGAGCGGGCTCACGGGGAGGGAAGGGTCCCTGAGGTACGAGCGGGCTCACGGGGAGGGAAGGGTCCCTGAGGTAGGAGCGGGCTCACGGGGAGGGAAGGGTCCCTGAGGTAGGAGTGGCTCACGGGGAGGGAAGGGTCCCTGAGGTACGAGCGGGCTCACGGGGAGGGAAGGTTCTCTGAGGTAGGAGCGGGCTCACGGGGAGGGAAGGGTCCCTGAGGTACGAGCGGGCTCACGGGGAGGGAAGGGTCTCTGAGGTAGGAGTGGCTCACGGGGAGGGAAGGGTCCCTGAGGTACGAGCGGGCTCACGGGGAGGGAAGGGTCTCTGAGGTACGAGCGGGCTCACGGGGAGGGAAGGGTCCCTGAGGTACGAGTGGCTCACGGGGAGGGAAGGGTCCCTGAGGTACGAGTGGCTCACGGGGAGGGAAGGGTCCCTGAGGTACGAGTGGCTCACGGGGAGGGAAGGGTCCCTGAGGTAGGAGTGGCTCACGGGGAGGGAAGGGTCCCTGAGGTACGAGCGGGCTCACGGGGAGGGAAGGGTCCCTGAGGTACGAGCGGGCTCACGGGGAGGGAAGGGTCCCTGAGGTACGAGCGGGCTCACGGGGAGGGAAGGGTCCCTGAGGTACGAGCGGGCTCACGGGGAGGGAAGGGTCCCTGAGGTACGAGCGGGCTCACGGGGAGGGAAGGGTCCCTGAGGTAGGAGTGGCTCACGGGGAGGGAAGGGTCCCTGAGGTACGAGCGGGCTCACGGGGAGGGAAGGGTCCCTGAGGTACGAGCGGGCTCACGGGGAGGGAAGGGTCCCTGAGGTACGAGCGGGCTCACGGGGAGGGAAGGGTCCCTGAGGTACGAGCGGGCTCACGGGGAGGGAAGGGTCCCTGAGGTAGGAGTGGCTCACGGGGAGGGAAGGGTCCCTGAGGTAGGAGTGGCTCACGGGGAGGGAAGGGTCCCTGAGGTAGGAGTGGCTCACGGGGAGGGAAGGGTCCCTGAGGTAGGAGTGGGCTCACGGGGAGGGAAGGGTCCCTGAGGTAGGAGTGGGCTCACGGGGAGGGAAGGGTCCCTGAGGTACGAGCGGGCTCACGGGGAGGGAAGGGTCCCTGAGGTAGGAGTGGGCTCACGGGGAGGGAAGGGTCCCTGAGGTAGGAGTGGCTCACGGGGAGGGAAGGGTCCCTGAGGTAGGAGCGGGCTCATGGGGAGGGAAGGGTCTCTGAGGTAGGAGTGGCTCACGGGGAGGGAAGGGTCCCTGAGGTAGGAGTGGCTCACGGGGAGGGAAGGGTCCCTGAGGTACGAGCGGGCTCACGGGTTAGGGAAGGGTCCCTGAGGTAGGAGTGGCTCACGGGGAGGGAAGGGTCCCTGAGGTAGGAGTGGCTCACGGGGAGGGAAGGGTCCCTGAGGTAGGAGTGGCTCACGGGGAGGGAAGGGTCCCTGAGGTAGGAGCGGGCTCACGGGGAGGGAAGGGTCCCTGAGGTACGAGCGGGCTCACGGGGAGGGAAGGGTCCCTGAGGTACGAGTGGGCTCACGGGGAGGGAAGGGTCCCTGAGGTACGAGCGGGCTCACGGGGAGGGAAGGGTCCCTGAGGTAGGAGTGGCTCACGGGGAGGGAAGGGTCTCTGAGGTAGGAGTGGCTCACGGGGAGGGAAGGGTCTCTGAGGTAGGAGTGGCTCACGGGGAGGGAAGGGTCCCTGAGGTAGGAGTGGCTCACGGGGAGGGAAGGGTCCCTGAGGTACGAGCGGGCTCACGGGGAGGGAAGGGTCCCTGAGGTACGAGCGGGCTCACGGGGAGGGAAGGGTCCCTGAGGTACGAGCGGGCTCACGGGGAGGGAAGGGTCCCTGAGGTAGGAGTGGCTCACGGGGAGGGAAGGGTCCCTGAGGTAGGAGCGGGCTCACGGGGAGGGAAGGGTCCCTGAGGTACGAGCGGGCTCACGGGGAGGGAAGGGTCCCTGAGGTAGGAGTGGCTCACGGGGAGGGAAGGGTCCCTGAGGTACGAGCGGGCTCACGGGGAGGGAAGGGTCCCTGAGGTAGGAGTGGCTCACGGGGAGGGAAGGGTCCCTGAGGTACGAGTGGCTCACGGGGAGGGAAGGGTCCCTGAGGTACGAGCGGGCTCACGGGGAGGGAAGGGTCCCTGAGGTAGGAGTGGCTCACGGGGAGG
This sequence comes from Hypanus sabinus, assembly GCF_030144855.1. Classification (NCBI taxonomy): domain Eukaryota; kingdom Metazoa; phylum Chordata; class Chondrichthyes; order Myliobatiformes; family Dasyatidae; genus Hypanus; species Hypanus sabinus. The sequence continues at coordinate 3,076,775 of NC_082707.1, forward strand.
GAAGGGTCTCTGAGGTAGGAGTGGCTCACGGGGAGGGAAGGGTCCCTGAGGTACGAGCGGGCTCACGGGGAGGGAAGGGTCTCTGAGGTAGGAGTGGCTCACGGGGAGGGAAGGGTCTCTGAGGTAGGAGTGGCTCACGGGGAGGGAAGGGTCCCTGAGGTACGAGCGGGCTCACGGGGAGGGAAGGGTCCCTGAGGTACGAGTGGCTCACGGGGAGGGAAGGGTCCCTGAGGTACGAGCGGGCTCACGGGGAGGGAAGGGTCCCTGAGGTAGGAGTGGCTCACGGGGAGGGAAGGGTCCCTGAGGTAGGAGTGGGCTCACGGGGAGGGAAGGGTCCCTGAGGTAGGAGTGGCTCACGGGGAGGGAAGGGTCCCTGAGGTAGGAGTGGCTCACGGGGAGGGAAGGGTCCCTGAGGTACGAGCGGGCTCACGGGGAGGGAAGGGTCCCTGAGGTAGGAGTGGCTCACGGGGAGGGAAGGGTCCCTGAGGTAGGAGTGGCTCACGGGGAGGGAAGGGTCCCTGAGGTAGGAGCGGGCTCACGGGGAGGGAAGGGTCCCTGAGGTAGGAGTGGCTCACGGGGAGGGAAGGGTCCCTGAGGTACGAGCGGGCTCACGGGGAGGGAAGGGTCCCTGAGGTAGGAGCGGGCTCACGGGGAGGGAAGGGTCCCTGAGGTAGGAGCGGCTCACGGGGAAGGGTCTGAGATGGATCAATAGCTGAAGGTCTTTAATGTCAGATGCAACGTCTTGTGGGACCAGCCCTTGCAAATGTCGTTAATGGTGGGTGAGGATGAATGTGCAAGATACAAATAAACTGGAGATATTGTAATGAGAGATTCAGAGATGGCAGAGGAACTGGATGTGTATTTCGCATCAGTCTTCACAGTGGGAGATATCTGCTGTATACCGGACATTCAAGAGTGTCAGGGAAGTGAAGTTTGTGCAGTAAAAATTACGACTGAGAAGGTGTTGAGGAAGCTTAACGGTCTGAGGGTGGCTAAATCTCCTGGACCTGATGGAATGCATCCTCGGTTTCTAACGGAAGGAGCTGGAGAAATTGCAGAGGCATTAATGATGATCTTTCAAAACTCAATAGATTCTGACATTGTACCAGATGACTGGAAAATTGCAAATCTTACTCTGCTATTTAAGAAGGGTAGGAGGCAGCAGAAAGACCATAAGATTACAAGATCATAAGACCATAAAATATAGGAGCAGAAGTAGGCCATTCAGCCCATCGAGTCTGCTCCACCATTCAATCATGGGCTGATCCAATTCTTCCAGTCATTCCCACTCCCCTGCCTTCTCCTCAGACCCTTTTGATGCCCTGGAAATCAAGAACCTATCTATCTCTCAACAAATTCCACAGATTTACCACCTTCTGATTAAAGTAATTTCTCCGCATCTCAGTTTTAAAATGACATCCTTCAATCCTGAAGTCGTGCCCTTTCATTCTTATATTGAAAGGAAACGAACCTGTTAACCCGACATCAATTGTAGGAATCAATTGTTAGGGATGAGATTATGGAGATGGGCCAAAGCCAGATTTTCCTGAAAGGAAAATCCTGCCTGACTGGCCTACTGCAATTTTTTGAAGAAATTACAAGCAGGGTAGACAAAGGAGATGCAGTAGATTTTCAGAAGGCCTTTAACAAGGTGCCACACGAGGCTGCTTAGCAAGATAAGAGCCCATGGAATTACAGGGAAGTTACTAGCGTGGGTGGAGCATTGGCTAATTGGCAGAAAACAGAGAGTGGGAATAAAGGGATCCTATTCTGGCTGGCTGCCGGTTACCAGTGGAGTTCCACAGGGGTCGGCGTTGGGACCGCTGCTTTTTACGATGTATGGAATGATTTGGAATTTGGGATTATTGGATTTGTGGCTAAGTTTGCCGATGATACAAAGATAGGTGGAGGATCAGGTGTAGTGTCGAGGAAACTGAGAGCCTGCAGAGAGATTTAGATAGTTTAGGGGAATGGGCAAAGATGTGGCAAATGAAATACAATGTTGGAAAGTGTATGGTCATGCATTTTGATGGAAGAAGTAAATGGGCAGACTATTATTTATATATATTATTTATATACTATTATTTATATGGGGAGAGAATTCAAAATCCAGAGATGCAAAGGGACTTGTGCAGGATACCCTAAAGGTTAACCTCCAGGTTGAGTCGGTTGTGAAGAAGGCAAATACAATGTTGGAATTCATTTCTAGAGATATAGAATATAAGAGCAGGGATGTGATGTTGAGGCTCTATAAGGCACTTGTTAGACCACATTTGGAGTATTGTGTGCAGTTTTGGCCTCCTTATTTTAGAAAAGGACATACTGACATTGGAGAGGGTTCAGAGAAGATTCACAAGAATAATTCCAGGAATGAAAGGGTTACTGTATGAGAAATGTCTGACAGCTCTTGGGCTGTATTCCCTGGAGTTCAGGAGAATGGGGGGGAGATCTCATAGAAACATTCCGAACGTTAAAAGGCCTGAACAGATTAGATAATGGCAAAGTTATTTCCCATAGTAGGGGAATCTAGGACAAGAGGGCATGACTTCAGGATTGAAGGACGTCCATTTAGAACAGAGATGTGGAGAAATTACTTTGGTCAGATGGTGGAAAATCTGTGGAATTTGTTGCCACAAGCGGCTGTGGAGACCAAGTCATTGGGGATATTTAAGACAGAGGTAGATAGGTTTTTGATTAACCAGGGCATCAAAGAGAATGGAGTGAAGGCAGGGGAGAGGGAATGACTGGAAGAATCGGATCAGCCCATGACTCGATGGGCTGAATGGCCTAGTCCTGTTCCTATATCTTATGGTCATATGGACAAGGAAAAATTTACAAGGACGCTGTGAGGACCGGAGGATCTGAGATACTGGGAAAGGTTGAATAGGGGAGAATCGATGGAGGTATAGAAAATGACAAGGGTATCGATAGGGTAAATGTAATCAGGTTTTTTCCACTGAGGTTGGATGAGATTGGAACTGGAGGTCAGTGGTTCTGGAAGAAAGGTGTAGTGTTTCACTTGGGGGGAGAGAGCTTGACACGTAGGAATGGCAGGTGCAGGTTCGACGTCAGAGTTGAAGTGAAATTTGGATAGGTACATGGATGGGTGTGGTCCAGATGAGATGCCAATTGATGGGACCAGGCAGATTAATGGACTAGTTGGGCCAAAGGCTCTGATTCTCTACTGTAGTGTTCTCTGACTGTGACTCTATTTAGGATCTAAAGATTAGCTTAATTTCTCACATGTACATTGAAACATTGAGTTAAAGGTGCCAGTTTGTGCAACTCGGTCAAAGGGTTTTGCTGAGGTTGGCCTACAGGTACCACACACTCCTGGTGTCATCAGAGCAAGCGGACAACCTACTAACCCTAACCCATATGGGAGATAACTGGAGCACCGTGGTCACAAGGAGAACGAACAAACTCCTTACAGACACCAGCGGTAATATACGCGGCATTGGACAGGGTCCAGAGGAGCGTCACGAGAATGATTCCAGAAACCAAAGGCTCAACATATGAGGAGTGCTTGATAGCTCTGGGCCTGTACTCACTGAATGAGGGCCTCAATAGAATGGACATGGAGAGGAAGTTTCCTATAGTGGGGGACATTCTAGATCAGAGGGCAGAGCCTCAGAATAAAGAGATGTCTGTTTAGATGAGGAGGAAGTTCTTTAGCCAGAGGTGAATCTGTGGAATTCATTGCCACAGGCAGCTGTGGAGGCCAAGTCTTGGGCTATATTTAAAGCGGAGATTGTTAGATTCTTGATTGGTTAGGGCATCAAAAGTTGCAAAGTAAATGGAATAAGCAAGCAGTATACAGATTATAGCTGAGAGCTTAATGTCCAAGGATACATATTGTATTGAAAGGACAAACAGGAAGCAGGTAGTGTGGCTTTGTTGGTAGAAAATGAAATTAAATCATTAGAAAGGTGTTGAATCATTGTGGGTAGAGTTAAGGAACTGTAAGTGTAAAAGGACCTTGATAGGAGAAATATAGAGACCCCAAACATTAGTAAGGATTTAGTCTACAAGTTACAAAGGGAGATAGAAAATGTATGCTAAAAGAGCAATGTTACAATAGTCATTTGGGATTTCAATATGCAGGTAGACTGGGAAAATCAGGTTGGTGCTAGATTCCAAGAGGGGGAATTTCCAGAATGCCTATGAGATGGCTTTTTAAAAACAGCTCCTGGTTGAGCCCACTGGAGGATCAGCTATTCTGGATTGGCTGTTGTGCAATGAACCAGAGTTAAAGGTAAAGGAACCCTTTGGGGAAGTGATCATCACATGATCGAATTCACCCTGAAATTTGAGAAGGAGAAGCTGAAGTCAGATGTATCAGTGTTACAGTGGAGTAAAGGGAATTACAGAGGCATGAGGGGGGAGTTGGCCAGAACTGATTGGAAAAGGACACTGGCAGGGGTGATGGCAGAGCAGCAACGTTTGGAATTTCTGAAAGCAATTCAGAAGGCACAGCATATACACATCCCGAAGGCAAGATGGCACAACCATGGCTAACAAGGGAAGTCAAAGACAATATAAAAGTGAAAAAGAGGGCATATAACAGAGCACAAATTAGTGGGAAGTTAAAGGATCGGGAAGATTTTAAATACCAGTAGTAGGCAATTAATAAAGCCATTAACAAGGTAAACCTGGAATATACAAGTAAGCTAGCTAATAATTTCAAATAGGATACCAAAAGTTTCTTTGGATACACAAAGTGTAAAAGAGAGACGAGAGTGGACGTCAGACTACTGGAAAATGATGCGGGAGAGGTGGCAATGGGGACAAGGAAATGGCGATCAAGTTGAATAAGTATTTTGCATCAGTCTTCGCTGTGGAAGATACTCACAGTATGGTGAAAGCTCCAGGAGTCAGAGAGCATGAAATGTGTGAAGATACCATAACTAGAGAGAAGGTCCTTGGGAAACTGAAAGGTCTGAAGATAGATAAATCACCTGGACCAGATGGTCTACACCCCAGGGCTCTGAAAGAGGTGGCTGAAGAGATCATGGCGGCATCATTAGTGATCTTTCTAGAATCACTATATTCTCCCGAAAAACTGGAAAATTGCTTAAGTCAGTCCACTCTTCAAGAAGGAGAGAGGCAGAAGAAAGTAATTTATAAACCACTTAGTCTGACCTCAGTGACTGGGAAGGTGCTGGAGTCGATTATTAAGGATGAGGTCTCAGGGTACTTGGTGGAAGATGATAAAATACACCTGACAAGGCAAAATCTTGCCTGACAAACCTGTTGGAATTCTCTGTAGAAATATCAAGCAGAATAGACAGAGGATTGATCTAGTGTACTTGGATTTTCAGAAGGGCTTTGACACAATGACAGACATGATGCTGCTTAACTAGCTATGAACTCATGGCTTAGCAGGAAAGATCCCAGTATGGATAAAGCAATGGCTGATTGACAGGAGGCAAAGAGTGGGAATAAAGGGAGTCTTTTCTGGTTGGCTGCTAGTGACTAGTGACGTTCCACAGGGGTCAGTGTTGGGATCAATTCTTTTTTACATTATGTCAATACATATGTCAATGATTTGGATGATGGGATTGTTTGCAGACGATATGGTGGAGGGGCAGGTACTTTTGAGGACGTACAGAGGATCTGAAGGACTTAGATTAGAAGAATGGGCAAAAATGTGACAGATGGAGTGCAGTGTCAGGAAGTGTATGGTCATGCACTTTGGTAGAGAAATAAAAGCATTGACTAGTTTCTAAATGGAAACAAAATACAAAAAAAATGAGGCTCCAGGGGACTTGGGAGTCCTTGTGCAGGACTCCCTGAAGGTTAATTTGTAGGGTGAGCTTGTGGTCTGCGATGTTTCCATTCATTTTGAAAGGACTAGAACGTAAAAGTGAGGGTGTAATGTTGAGAAGTTATAAACAAATAAACATAGAAAATAGGTGCAGGAGTAGGCCATTCGGCCCTTCGAGCCTGCACCGCCATTCAGTATGATCATGGCTGATCATCCAACTCAGAACCCTGTACCTGCTTTCTCTCCATACCCCCCGATCCCTTTAGCCACAACTTCCTCTTAAATATAGCCAGTGAACTGGCCTCAACTGTTTCCTGTGGCAGAGAATTCCACAGATTCACCACACTCTGTGTGAAGAAGTTTTTCCTCATCTCGGTCCTAAAAGGCTTCCCCTTTATCCTTAAACTGTGACCCCTCATTCTGGACTTCCCCAACATCGGAAACAATCTTCCTGCGTCTAGCCTGTCCAATCCTTTTAGAATTTTATACGTTTCAATAAGATCCCCCCCAATCTTCTAAATTCCAGTGAGTATAAGCCTAGTCAATCCATTCTTTCTTCATATGAAAGTCCTGCCATCCCAGGAATCAATCTGGTGAACCTTCTCTGTACTCCCTCTATTGCAAGAATGTCTTTCTTCAGATTAGGGGTCCAAAACTGCACACACTATTCTCGGTGCGGTCTCACCAAGGCCTTGTACAACTGCAGTAGAACCTCCCTGCTCCTGTACTCAATCCTTTTGCTAGGAATGCCCACATACCATTTGCCTTTTTCACCGCCTGCTGTACCTGCATGCCCACCTTCAATGACTGGTGTACAATGACACCCAGGTCTCGTTGCATCTCCCCTTTTCCTAATCGGCCACTGTTCAGATAATAATCTGTTTTCCTGTTCTTGCAACCAAAGTGGATAACCTCACATTTATCCACATTAGATTGCATCTGCCATGAACTTGCCCACTCACCTAACCTATCCAAGTCACCCTGCATCCTCTTAGCATCCTCCTCACAGCTAACACCGCCGCCCAGCTTCGTGTCATACGCAAACTTGGAGATGCTGCATTTAATTCCCTGGTCTAAAATCATTAATATATATTGTAAACAACTGGGGTCCCAGCACTGAGCCTTGCGGTACCCCACTAGTCACTGCCTGCCATTCTGAAAAGGTCCTGTTTACTCCCACTCTTTGCTTCCTGTCTGCCAACCAATTCTCTATCCACATCAATACCATACCCCCAATACCGTGTGCTTTAAGTTTGCACACTAATCTCCTGTGTGGGACCTTGTCAAAAGCCTTTTGAAAATCTAAATATACCACATCCACTGGCTTTCCCCTATCCACTCTACTAGATACATCTTCAAAAAATTCTATAAGATTCGTCAGACATGATTTTCCTTTCACAAATCTATGCTGACTTTGTCTGATGATTTCACCTCTTTCCAAATGTGCTGTTATCACATCTTTGATAACCGACTCTAGCCTTTTCCCCACCACTGATGTCAGACTAACCAGTCTATAATTCCCCGGTTTCTCTCTCCCTCCTTTTTTAAAAAGTGGGATTACATTAGCCACCCTCCAATCCTCAGGAACTAATCCAGAATCTAAGGAGTTTTGAAAAATTATCAATAATGCATCCACTATTTCTTGGGCTACTTCCTTAAGCACTCTGGGATGCAGACCATCCTGGTGATTTATCTGCCTTTAATCCCTTCAATTTACCTAACATCACTTCCCTACTAACATGTATTTCCCTCAGTTCCTCCATCTCACTAGACCCTCGGTCCCTTACTATTTCCGGAAGATTATTTATGTCCTCCTTAGTGAAGACAGAACCAAAGTAGTTTTCCAATTGGTCTGCCATATCTTTGTTCCCTATGATCAATTCACCTGTTTCTGACTGTAAAGGACCTACATTTGTCTTGACCAATCTTTTTCTTTTCACGTATCTGTAAAAGCTTTTACAGTCAGTTTTTATGTTCCCTGCCACTAGTATTAGTGAGGCCTGACTTGGAGTATTGTAAGGAGTTTTCAGCCCCTTAGTGCTGCAATTGGAATGGGTTCAAAGAAAGTTTATGAAAATGATTCCAACATTAAACTTTTCATAGCTCTGCGTCTGTATTCACTGGAGTTTAGAAGAATGAAGGGAGATCTCATTGAAGCCTACCGAATGTTGAAAGGCCTTGACAGAGTAGATGTAGAGACGATGTTTCCTGTGGTGGGGGAGCCAAGACCAGATGACGCAGCCTTAGATTAAGCAGCATCCTTTTAGAATGGAGATGAGGAGGAATTTCTTTGTCAGAGAGTGGTGAATCTGTGGAAATCTTTGCCACAGGCAGCTGTGGAGGTCTTTATGTATATAAGGCAGAGGTTGATACACTCTTGATTGATCAGGGCATGAGGGGATACGGGGGGGGGGGGCAGAGGGAAAGGCAGGTTTGGGGCTGATGTATAATGAATCAGCCACAATGAAATAGTGGAGCAGACTCGATAAGCCAAATGGCTTAATTCTGCACTGTTCTTCTCATCCTGAACAGAGAGGCTGGATGATCAGGTCTCCATTAATTGGAGTTTAGAAAAATGAGAGTAACTTTATTCAAACAGATGAGATGTCAAGTATGCTGGATAAGGGGTAGATGGTGTGACACAAGAGAATGGAGAGGCCCAATTGGCTAGAGTAACAACACTACAATATCCACAAAACGAGTTTGATTCCCATCGCTGTGTGAGGAGTTTGTATGTTCACCCCATGACCCTCAGGGATTCCTCCAGCTGCCTGCCGACCTCGCACATCCTGAAGCATTCCAGGCCACATTTCATAAGTAGTCGGCATGCTACGTTGGTGTTGTAAGCCTGCAGGCACACGGGCAGCCAGCAGACTCCACATCAACTTGACACAGGGCAACACATCTCACATGACAAATAAAGCTATCATGTTAAAAAGGAGAAATAAAGGCATAAACTGTACACCTGTCACCCAGACACAGTCACCGAGAGTGTCACAGGCATAAACTGTACACCTGTCACCCAGACACAGTCACCGAGTGTGTCACAGGCATAAACTGTACACCTGACACCCAGACACAGTCACCGAGAGTGTCACAGGCATAAACTGTACACCTGTCACCCAGACACAGTCACCGAGAGTGTCACAGGCATAAACTGTACACCTGACACCCAGACACAGTCACCGAGAGTGTCACAGGCATAAACAGTACACCTGTCACCCAGACACAGTCACCGAGAGTGTCACAGGCATAAACTGTACACCTGTCACCCAGACACAGTCACCGAGAGTGTCACAGGCATAAACTGTACACCTGACACCCAGACACAGTCACCGAGAGTGTGTCACAGGCATAAACTGTACACCTGTCACCCAGACACAGTCACCGAGTGTGTCACAGGCATAAACTGTACACCTGTCACCCAGTCACCGAGAGTGTCACAGGCATAAACTGTACACCTGTCACCCAGACACAGTCACCGAGAGTGTCACAGGCATAAACTGTACACCTGACACCCAGACACAGTCACCGAGAGTGTCACAGGCATAAACTGTACACCTGACACCCAGACACAGTCACCGAGAGTGTCACAGGCATAAACTGTACACCTGTCACCCAGACACAGTCACCGAGAGTGTCACAGGCATAAACTGTACACCTGACACCCAGACACAGTCACCTAGAGTGTGTCACAGGCATAAACTGTACACCAGACACCCAGACACAGTCACCGAGAGTGTGTCACAGGCATAAACTGTACACCTGTCACCCAGACACAGTCACCGAGAGTGTCACAGGCATAAACTGTACACCTGTCACCCAGACACAGTCACCGAGAGTGTCACAGGCATAAACTGTACACCTGTGTCACCCAGACACAGTCACCGAGAATGTCACAGGCATAAACTGTACACCTGTCACCCAGACACAGTCACCTAGAGTGTCACAGGCATAAACTGTACACCTGTGTCACCCAGACACAGTCACCGAGAGTGTCACAGGCATAAACTGTACACCTGACACCCAGACACAGTCACCGAGAGTGTCACAGGCATAAACTGTACACCTGACACCCAGACACAGTCACCGAGAGTGTCACAGGCATAAACTGTACACCTGTCACCCAGACACAGTCACCGAAAGTGTCACAGGCATAAACTGTACACCTGTCACCCAGACACAGTCACCGAGTGTGTCACAGGCATAAACCGTACACCTGTCACCCAGACACAGTCACCGAGAGTGTCACAGGCATAAACTGTACACCTGTCACCCAGACACAGTCACCGAGAGTGTCACAGGCATAAACTGTACACCTGACACCCAGACACAGTCACCGAGAGTGTCACAGGCATAAACTGTACACCTGACACCCAGACACAGTCACCTAGAGTGTGTCACAGGCATAAACTGTACACCTGACACCCAGACACAGTCACCGAGAGTGTCACAGGCATAAACTGTACACCTGACACCCAGACACAGTCACCTAGAGTGTGTCACAGGCATAAACTGTACACCTGTCACCCAGACACTGTCACCTAGAGTGTGTCACAGGCATAAACTGTACACCTGTCACCCAGACACAGTCACCGAGAGTGTGTCACAGGCATAAACTGTACACCTGTCACCCAGACACAGTCACCGAGAGTGTCACAGGCATAAACTGTACACCTGACACCCAGACACAGTCACCGAGAGTGTCACAGGCATAAACTGTACACCTGACACCCAGACACAGTCACCTAGAGTGTGTCACAGGCATAAACTGTACACCTGACACCCAGACACAGTCACCGAGAGTGTCACAGGCATAAACTGTACACCTGACACCCAGACACAGTCACCTAGAGTGTGTCACAGGCATAAACTGTACACCTGTCACCCAGACACTGTCACCTAGAGTGTGTCACAGGCATAAACTGTACACCTGTCACCCAGACACAGTCACCTAGAGTGTGTCACAGGCATAAACTGTACACCTGTCACCCAGACACTGTCACCTAGAGTGTGTCACAGGCATAAACTGTACACCTGTCACCCAGACACAGTCACCGAGAGTGTCACAGGCATAAACTGTACACCTGTGTCACCCAGACACAGTCACCGAGAATGTCACAGGCATAAACTGTACACCTGTCACCCAGACACAGTCACCTAGAGTGTCACAGGCATAAACTGTACACCTGTGTCACCCAGACACAGTCACCGAGAATGTCACAGGCATAAACTGTACACCTGTGACTCCTGAGGATGGTGCCACAGAGACTGACACGTCTGAGAACATGCTCAGCCATGTTTCTCTTGCACAGAGGGTTCGACCTGACTGTCTGCTGCCTCAGAATCAGGTTTAATATCATTGATCATCATGAAATTTACTATTTTCTAACAGCAAGACTTCCCAATACATAATAATAAAGTTAAAGTAAGAAATAAATATTAAATAAAATAATTAAATAATGTGAAAAGAGAGCAAAAAATAGTGAGTTTGTGTTCATGGGTTCATTATCCATTCAGAAATCTGTTGACAGTGGGGAAGAAGCTGTTCCTGAAATGTTGGGCTCCTATCCCAACTCTCTGATGGTAACAGTGGGAAGAGGGCATGTCCTGGGTGATGGGGTTACTTAATGACAGATGCCACCCTTTTTGAGGTATTGCCTTCTGAAGATGTCCTCAGGCTAGTGGCACTGATGCAGCTGGCTGAGTTTACAACTTTCTGCGGTTTTGTCTGATGCTGTTAGGGGGTGCTGCCCCACAGTGTTAGCACACTCAGCTAACAGTGATGCAACCGACTCAGAGCCAACCCTTTCCAAGAACAGCTCAGCGTTTAGTTACACCCAGTTCCCACCGTTTAAGCCTGCACTCTGAACTCCACCTTAGGCAAGTGAGCTTTAATGAAATTATCACCCACAATCACTGTTTAATGTCTTTATTGGCATACAGTCACTGAACTGGATTTAGTTCTCACAGTATTTAAATGAACTGGCTCACTTTTCTACCAGTTTGGCAATGCCCGGAGCTCCGTGTGTTTTTAGCAAAATCACCTGTAAATTGTTAAATCTCAGCAGCTAATCCAATGATAATTAAAGACAATTACAGCTCAATCTGTGTGCAGTCACCAGGGAGACTGGTTATTGAAAAGTTCAATAATCAGCTTCTTAAACCTCCCGTTGGGCTGTATCTGCATACAGTTCTGGTTGCCCCATTACAGGAAGGATGCCCGTCAGACCTAGTCCATTCAGCTAATCGAGTCTGCTCCACCATTCCATCATGGCTCTTTTATTATCCTCATTCTCCTCATCTTGTACATCTCCATCACCACCTCTCATTGTTCTTCACTCTAGCTCACTCAACCTATCCTCATAAGACATACTCTGTAATTCAGGCAGCATCCTGGAAAATCTCTTCTGCACCCTCTCTGAAGCTTCACATTGCTTCGTATAATGAGGTGACCAGAACTGAACACAATATTCCAAGTGTGGTCGATCCAGAGTTTCAGAGAGCTGCAAAATCGTCTCATGGCTCCTGAGTTCAATTCTCTGAGTAATGAGGCCTACACACCCTACTTCTTTACCACCCTAGGCTTTGGACAGGATGCAGAAGAGGTTTACTAGGGTGTTGCCTGAATCGTCGGCTGTTTATTCATTTCCATAGATGCTGCCTGGCCTGCTGAATTCCTCCAGTATTTTGCTTGGATTTCCTGCATCTGCAGAATCTCTTGTGTCAATGAGCCTTGGGCTGCAGGATGATGGGGTGAGGATGGTGCTCCATTATGACCTGTACAGAGAGTGATTAGTTTGACCACAGTTGGGAGCATTGTGTTCAGTTCTGGTTGCCTCATCATAGGAAGGATGAGGAAGCTTTAGAAAGGGTGCAGAGATTTACCAGGATACTGCCTGGATTAGAGAGCATGTCTTATGAGGAGAGGTTGAATGAGCTCAAGCTTCCCTCTCTGGAGTGAAGGAGGATGAGAAGTGATTTGCCAGAGGTGTACAAGAAGCAGAGATCGAGTGGTCAGCCAAGGACTTTTTTTCAGGGCAGAAATGGCCCCAATATAATGGGGCATAATGTTAAGGTGATTGGAGAAAAGTAGAGGGGATGTGGTTTGTTTTAAGTTTTGTGTAAGTGTTACACCCTGCCAGGGATGGTGGTAGATGTAGATACATTAGGGACATTTACAAGACTCTTAGGCACAAAGATGATAGGAAATCAGAGAGGTATGTGGGAGGGAAGAGTAGTTTAAAAGGTTGGTGCAACACCATGGGCCTACGGGCCTCGACTCTGCTGTGAAGGAGATGCAGCTCTCACATGTTGGAGTGTTCTGATTCGGTGATCTGCGCCATGACAGTGTCGTGCTGAGTACAACACTATTACGACTCGGGGCGTTGGGTTTGAATGCCAGCTGTAAGGAGGCCTCCCAGGGAATGCCACCATTTTCTTTGGTGCTCAAGTTTCCTCCAGCAGTCCAAAGATGACCCTGTTAGTAGGTAAATTTGTCTTTGTAAGTTGCCCTATGACTGGTCCAGGTTAAATTGGGTGTTGCTGGGTAGCGCGACTCAAAGATCTGGAGAGCCGAGCAGGCCATGAGACACAGCAGCAGAGTGAGGCCACTTGGCCCATCGAGTCTACTCTGGCATTTCATCATGGCTGATCCAATTTTCCTGTCAGCCTCAATCTCATGCCTTCTCCCCATATCCTTTCATGCCCTGACCAGTCAAGTCTATTGACTTCTGCCTTAAATATACATAAAGACAACAGCCTCTGGCAACGAGTTCCTCAGATTCACCACTCTCTGATGAAAGAAATTCATCATCATCTCCATTTTAAAAGGACACACCTCTATTCTGAGGGGGTGTCCTCTGGTCTTCGACTCTCCACTATAGGAGACATCCTCTCCACACCCACTCTATCTGTGTCCTCTGGTCCTAGACTCCCCCACTATAGGAAACATCCTCTCCACACCCACTCTATCTGTGTCCTCTGGTCCTAGACTCCCCCACTATAGGAAACATCCTCTCCACATCCACTCTATCTGTGTCCTCTGGTCCTAGACTCCCCACCATAGGAAACATCCTCTCCACATCCACTCTATCTGTGTCCTCTGGTCCTAGACTCCCCCACTATAGGAAACATCCTCTCCACATCCACTCTATCTGTGTCCTCTGGTCCTAGACTCCCCACCATAGGAAACATCCTCTCCACATCCACTCTATCTGTGTCCTCTGGTCCTAGACTCCCCCACTATAGGAAACATCCTCTCCACACCCACTCTATCTGTGTCCTCTGGTCCTAGACTCCCCCACTATAGGAAACATCCTCTCCACATCCACTCTATCTGTGTCCTCTGGTCCTAGACTCCCCACCATAGGAAACATCCTCTCCACATCCACTCTATCTGTGTCCTCTGGTCCTAGACTCCCCCACTATAGGAAACATCCTCTCCACATCCACTCTATCTGTGTCCTCTGGTCCTAGACTCCCCCACTATAGGAAACATCCTCTCCACACCCACTCTATCTGTGCCCTCTGATCCTAGACTCCTCACTATAGGAAACATCCTCTCCACACCAACTCTATCTGTGCCCTCTGGTCCTAGACTCCCCACTGTAGGAAACATCCTCTTGAAATCCACCCTATCTGTGCCCTCTGGTCCTAGACTCCCCACTGTAGGAAACATCCTCTTGAAATCCACCCTATCTGTGTCCTCTGGTCCAAGACTCCCTCACTATAGGAAACATCCTCTCCACATCCACTCTATCTGTGCCCTCTGGTCCTAGACTCCCCCACTATAGGAAACATCCTCTCCACATCCACTCTCTGTGTCCTCTGGTACTAGACTCCCCCACTATAGGAAACATCCTCTCCACATCCACTCTATCAATGTCTTTCACTGTTCGATAGATTTCAGGGAGTTCCAGTGAATATTCTATGCTAAATCTCTAAATAAAATAAATATCTAAGCTGTGTGCATTGTGTTGCTGACGCACTGGCTCCCACTCTGAACCCCTCATTTTTTCCTCCACAGCTCGAGAACTTCAAGGAGAAGCTAGCAGAAGCGGTTCAACGGGCTCACGAAGTGGATCCAGTCCCCGGCCGAGCCAACGGTGCTGTGGTACTGGACCGCCCGATCTCCATCGAGACATACGTCGGGGTCGTTTCCCTCATCAGCAACCAGAACAAGCTGGGATACTCGCTGGCACGTGGCTCAGTGGGGTTCTAGTGCTGCCGGATCATGTGTGAATATCCCCACCCATGCACAAAGCCCGTCAATCTGTCAATACACACTGTCCACACTCTGCACTGTGTGAATGACATTCCCCACCCACTCAGCCCATGCACAATACACACTGTCCACACTCTGCACTGTGTGAATGACATTCCCCACCCACTCAGCCCATGCACAATACACACTGTCCACACTCTGCACTGTGAAAATGACATTCCCCACCCACTCAGCCCATGCACAATACACACTGTCCACACTCTGCACTGTGTCAGAACAAGACCAGGAGCCACTCAGCCCATCGAGTCTGCTCTGTATTCCATCACGTCTGATTTACTATCCCTCTCAACCCCATTCTCCTGCCCTCTCCCCGTAACCTTTGACGCACTAATCCAGAGCCTATCAAACTCCACTTTAAATATACTCAAAGACATGCCTCCACAGCCATCTGTAGCAATGATTTCAAAGTGCAAAGTATATTTATTATCAAAATATCTGTACATTATACAAGCTTGAGACTTGTCTCCTTACACACAGCCACAAAGCAAAGAAACCCAAATGAACCCATTGAGAAAACAATGTCAAACATCCTATGTGCAGAAAAACAATAAAAGTAAGCAAGTAACACTTGGAACTGAAGTCCGTGAAAGTACTTCCAGAGCCAGTCACGGGCCACGGCCTCAACTCGGTGCACAGACAAGCAAACGTCACGCTGTGTGAGCTGAACACCAGCCCATTCCTCGCCTCCAGCCCCGATCCACCTTGCCCAGTGCTGGCTTGTTCCTGGCTCTCAGACGGCAGCAGTACGCCCTTGAGACTGGACTCCACCGGCTCATCTGGCCCAATGCTTAAACTGGCCACAGAGTTGTTCATTTCACTCATGGGCCAGTCCCCTCGGCGTCAACTCTGCCACTTAGAGAGCCTCTGAGTCTGCTCCAGGACTGACTCCTTTCCTACTATTGGGCCTGGGCCCTGACACCTCAATTTGGCCAAACACACCACTCTGAACAAACCTGCACTTTTCAGACACGGTTCACACTGCAAAAATGCCTTTCATACAGGTCCACCACCTTTGGCTACAGAAATCTCTCCTTACCTGCAAACTACAAAGTTCATAGATGGATGTCCCACTAATCTGAGGCTGCGTCCTGTAGTCTTAGACTCCCCCCATTTGATGCCCATTCTATCAAGGCTTTTCAAAATTCAATCGATTTCAATTAGATACCCCCGGCCCTCATTATTCCCAAGTCCAGACCAGAGCAATCAAACCTTCCTCTTATATTAACCCTTTCATTACTGAAAACAAGCTCGATTACTCACAGGCAAGTGGCTCAATGGGCTTCGACTGCTACTCGCCTGCATCTGCACTGTCCACACCCCCCAGCCACACGGTGTACACACACCATCTACACACTGACCACACCCCATCCACACGGTGTACACACACCATCTACACACTGACCACACCCCCACACACTGACCACACGCTGACCACACACTGACCACACCCCCACACACTGACCACACGCAGACCACACACTGACCACACCCCCACACACTGACCACACACTGACCACACCCCCACACACTGACCACACGCTGACCACACACTGACCACACACTGTCCACACACTGTCCACACCCCATCCACACGGTGTACACACACCATCTACACACTGTCCACACACTGACCACACCCCAACACACTGACCACACGCTGACCACACACTGACCACACCCCCACACACTGACCACACACTGTCCACACCCCATCACACTGTCCACACCCCATCCACACACTTCCCACACCTGATCCACACACTGTCCACACCCCATCCACACACTGACCACACCCCATCCACACGGTGTACACACACCATCTACACACTGACCACACCCCATCCACACACTGACCACACCCCCACACACTGACCACACCCCATCCACACGGTGTACACACCCCATCCACACACTGACCACACCCCATCCACACACTGACCACACCCCATCCACACACTGTCCACTCCCCATCCACACACTGTCCACTCCCCATCCACACACTGACCACACCCCCACACACTGACCACACCCCATCCACACGGTGTACACACCCCATCCACACACTGACCACACCCCATCCACACACTGTCCACTCCCCATCCACACACTGTCCACTCCCCATCTACACACTGTCCACTCCCCATCCACACACTGTCCACACCCCATCCACACACTGTCCACACCCCATCCACACACTGTCCACACATCCCATCCACACACTGCCCACAACCCATCCACACACTGTCCACTCCCCATCCACACACTGTCCACTCCCCATCCACACACTGTCCACACCCCCACACACTGTCCACTCCCCATCCACACACTGACCACACCCCATCCACACACTGTCCACTCCCCATCCACACACTGTCCACACCCCATCCACACACTGTCCACACCCCCACACACTGTCCACACCCCATCCACACACTGTCCACACCCCATCCACACACTGTCCACACCCCCACACACTGCCCACACCCCATCCACACGCTGTCCACTCCCCATCCACACGCTGTCCACACCCCATCCACACACTGTCCACTCCCCATCCACACACTGTCCACTCCCCATCCACACACTGTCCACACCCCCACACACTGTCCACTCCCCATCCACACACTGACCACACCCCATCCACACACTGTCCACTCCCCATCCACACACTGTCCACATCCCATCCACACACTGTCCACACCCCCACACACTGTCCACACCCCATCCACACACTGTCCACACCCCCACACACTGTCCACACCTCATCCACACACTGTCCACACCCCCACACACTGTCCACACCCCATCCACACACTGCCCACACCCCCACACACTGCCCACACCCCCACACACTGCCCACACCCCCACATGCTGCCCACACCGTTGTAAAACACCCCATCTAGAATCACTTACTTTGCTCACCCACGAGCTGCTCTAAAAAGCCAATCTCAAAGGCTTTCTAAAAATTCTCTCTCTTGAGATCGAAAATCAGCACCAACTTGATTTTCCCAGTTTCCTGCATATTAAAGTCCTCACGATTTTGCTGACATTGCACTTTCGTAGTGCCTTTTCTAGTTAAACCATTGAGAAAGCACTTGCTCAAATACTGCAGTAGTAAGAGAAGCTTCTGGAATTGTGCCACTATTACAACTGGAGCCACAGTGGGGTTCGAGTGTTTTTTTTACAAAATGACAGTTTATTCACACGTAAAATGCCAACATTAGGAATTTACAAGACTGTTAACAATTTCAAATTCAAATATGGTTACTACTATGTATAACACAGAAAAATTCTCATTTCCCTGGGGAGCCACTGATTCCGGAAATCCACCACAGTATCCATAGTGACTGGATATTCTCTCCCCAAGGACCTAACCCTGGAACAGGAGGCAGCGTTGGCAGTCGGTTCCGGCAGAGCCACTGACTGGTGGTCACCTGGATCCAGGAACAGCCATCTTGGGTACGCCACGCCCAGGCAGCAGACCCACCCGTAGTCCTGAGCAACTCACGTCCCACTTATCCCCCACCCCCACCCCTCTACAGGAGTGAGGCAGAGGTGCAGCCACAACCTGAGGAGCAGAGACTCGAACCAGAGGCGACACCCTCCCCACTCTCCACACGCGGTCAGAGTACTCGCTGTTTACGACTCTGCGGCGTTGGAGTGCTGCTGGACTGTGGCCACAAACGCACCAAACATCATGACATGCGAGCGTCGTGCTGAGTGCAATGTTATTACAGCTCAGAGATGACAGTTCAATTCCCATGTCCTCTGGAAGAGAGTTTCTCCATTCCTTCCCTCAGATGCTCCGGTTTCTGCCCACAGACCAAAGGCATACCGGTCAGTGGGTGAAATGTCCTGTCATTAGGCAATGGTTCAAACGGTGGGTTGCTGCACAGCGTGGTTCGAAGAACCAGAAGGGACTGTTCTACCAGAAAATAAAGGTCAGAATGAATGTCCCCACATCATAACGTGTACTCACACACTGGACCATGTCCCCCTACACCATACTGCATACCCCCACAAAGCACACTCTGTCTAGAGTTCCCAGTACACACACCACAACCTGTACACACACCTTGTACACACACCATACTCTGTACACACACCTTGTACACACACCCTGTACACACACCACACCCTGTACACACACCTTGTACACACACCACAACCTGTACACACATCTTGTACACACACCACACCTTGAACACACATCTTGTAAACACACCACACCTTGTACACACACCTTGTACACACACCACAACCTGTACACACATCTTGTACACACACCACACCTTGAACACACATCTTGTAAACACACCACACCTTGTACACACACCACAACCTGTACACACACCTTGTACACACACCACAGCCTGTACACACACCTTGTACACACACCACAACCTGTACACACACCACACCCTTTACACACATCTTGTAAACACACCACACCTTGTACACACATCTTGTACACATACCACAACCTGTACACACATCTTGTACACACACCACACCTTGAACACACATCTTGTAAACACACCACACCTTGTACACACACCACAACCTGTACACACACCTTGTACACACACCACAGCCTGTACACACACCTTGTACACACACCACAACCTGTACACACACCACACCCTTTACACACATCTTGTAAACACACCACACCTTGTACACACATCTTGTAAACACACCACACCTTGTACACTCACCTTGTACATACACCAGACTCTGTACACACACCTTGTAAACACACCACACCTTGTACACTCACCCTGTACATACACCACACTCTGTACACACACCTTGTACACACACCACACCTTGAACACACACCTTGTACACACACCACACTCTGTACACACACCTTGTACACACACCCTGTACACACACCACACCCTGTACACACATCTTGTACACACACCACACTCTGTACACACACCTTCTACATACACCACACTCTGTACACACAACCTGTACACACATCTTGTACACACACCTTGTATACACACCACACCCTGTACACACATCTTGTACACACACCACACTCTGTACACACACCACACCCTGTACACACACCTTGTACACACACCACACCCTGTACACACATCTTGTACACACACCACACCTTGAACACACATCTTGTACACACACCACACCCTGAACACACATCTTGTACACACACCACAACCTGAACACACACCTTGTAAACACACCACACCTTGTACACACACCTTGGTACACACACCACACTCTGTACACACACCTTCTACATACACCACACCCTGTACACACACCACACCCTGAACACACTCTGTACACACACCACACCCTGAACACACATCTTGTACACACACCACACTCTGTACACACACCTTGTGCATACACCTTGTACACACACCACACCCTGTACATACACCACACTCAGTACACACACCACACCCTGTACACATGGGGGTGCCCCCACCCCTTCTCCACCTCCACAGCAGATGCTGGGCTTTCATGCCAAGCAGCTGTCCTCAGTCTGCATTGACCACAGGATCAGAATTAGGCTATTTGGCCCATCGAGTCTGTTCTACCATTCCATCATCACTGATTCATTATCCCTCTCAGCCCCATTCTCCTGCCTTCTCCCCGTAAACTTTGACACCCTGAATAATCAAGAACCCACCAAGCTCTGCTTTAAATGTCCCCTGTCTGCTGCCATTCCGAGAGTTGTCTGGCAGAGTGATGTGTACTGGAGCTCAATGTGCCCATGACAAGGCTTTGGTGCTGGCAGGGTATTTATTAGTCTCACAGCTAAGTATGTGCTGGGTGCAGCCCTCAAGTCATAAGGCTCAACAGCTCAGAAACAGGCCCTTTGGTCCATCTAGTCTATGCTAAATATTAATCTGCCACACATTCCAGCACCAGCATAGCATGTCCTCCACGTTTGGCAGAACAACAATATAATAACCACAGCATGAGCCCTTCCCCCACCCACACACAGAGCAGTCCACCAACACCAGGACAGGTCTCCAGAGGACACTGGGCCTCCAATGTCCAAGGTGGGCTTGCAGACTTACAGACCCGAGGCTTCAATATCCAGATTTCTGATCTGTCATGGATTTAAAATTTGAGTAATGTTGTAAATATATTATTCAATTAAGCATTCTTTGTTCTTTACATAACTGATCATTCATATACTTTACGTAAAAATATGTAAACAACATACGTCATTATGCCACCGCATCATAGGTGCATGCCTTGCTAAAAGTAAAAATGAAGAGCGTACATTTGTCCCCGTCTCCCCATATCTTTCATTCAATTAGTTTTATGTTTTGGAGCTACAAAACGTAACAGTGGTGGGGAGGAAGTTTTAACCAAACCTGAGACGACTGCCTACCTACTGAAGCGCAGCAATACATTGAAAACATTTGAGAAAACAGAGATACCTCTTTGTCCGTTATTAGGGAGAGAGAGAGCCTGTGGTACGCCGTATGCCGGGTGAACAATCTAGTCTTTGGGGTACCGCAAGTCTGTGTCTTTACTGTTGCTTTGCTCACACTTGAGTGCTTGGTGGTGGGTGCTGATGAGAGGAGGGGGGATTGTCGCTCGCTGCCGCTTACGCACAGGAGAGAGGGGAGTTGGGGTGGACTTTGGGGTTCTAACATTTAACTGTCGTTCATTCTTTGGGGCACTTCTCTGTTCTCATGGATGAATGTGAAGAAAAGGCATTTCAGAAGGTATATTGTATACATTTCTCTGACATTAAAGGTACCTTTGAAACCTTTGAGTTATAAAACGGGAGCCAGAAATGGTCGAGTAATACAATACGCGCTTCTTCAGAAGAGACAGAAAACGTTGAGTTAAAAAAAGGCAGAAAATGGGAAATTCATGAGTTCTTAAACAATGAGGACTAGATGATAATAATCTCAAATAAAATGGCTGGCTAGTTCAGAAAGAAAGAGAACTACGAAGTGATCGATCACACGAAAGATAATGGGATATTGTATACTGAGTGAATTGAACAGTAAGGTGAAGCAAATGAAATAGCTAATATGGCTGAGTGCATTGGGTTTAAAGGCATAGCATTAGCTTAGACGTTTAATTGCTCCAACCAAACCAGCGGAAATGAGGTTGGCAGATATTATAAAAGTAATGCAGGGGCATTTAGAACTGAAACCATTGTTGATTTTGGAACAGTTTAGATTTCATAAGTGGAAGCAAAAGGAAGCAATGAGAAATTCCTGCTTATTTTGGATTAAATGGAAGTCTCTCCATTCTAAGGTTGTGCCCTCTGGTCCTAGACTCCCCACTATAGGAAACATCCTCTCCACATCCACTCTATCTGTGCCCTCTGGTCCTAGACTCCCCCACTATAGGAAACACCCTCTCCACATCCACTCTATCTGTGTCCTCTGGTCCTAGACTCCCCCACTATAGGAAAGATCCTCTCCACATCCACTCTATCTGTGCCCTCTGGTCCTAGACTCCCCCACCATAGGAAACATCCTCTCCACATCCACTCTATCTGTTTCCTCTGGTCCTAGACTCTCCCACGATAGGAAACATCCTCTCCACATCCACTCTATCTGTGCCCTCTGGTCCTAGACACCCCACTATAGGAAACATCCTCTCCACATCCACTCTATCTGTGCACTCTGGTCCTAGACTCCCCCACCATAGGAAACATCCTCTCCACATCCACTCTATCTGTGTCCTCTGGTCCTAGACTCCCCACTATAGGAAACATCCTCTCCACACCCACTCTATCTGTGCCCTCTGGTCCTAGACACCCCACTATAGGAAACATCCTCTCCACATCCACTCTATCTGTGCACTCTGGTCCTAGACTCCCCCACTATAGGAAACATCCTCTCCACATCCACTCTATCTGTGCCCTCTGGTCCTAGACTCCCCCACTATAGGAAACACCCTCTCCACACCCACTCTATCTGTGCCCTCTGGTCCTAGTCACCCCACTATAGGAAACATCCTCTCCATACCCACTCTATCTGTGCCCTCTGGTCCTAGACTCCCCACTATACGAAACATCCTCTCCATACCCACTCTATCTGTGCCCTCTGGTCCTAGAATCCCCTCACTATAGGAAGCATCCTCTCCACATCCACTCTATCTGTGCCCTCTGGTCCTAGCCTCCCCACTATAGGAAACATCCTCTCCACACCCACTCTATCTGTGCCCTCTGGTCCTAGACTCCCCACTATAGGAAACATCCTCTCCATACCCACTCTACCTGTGCCCTCTGGTCCTAGACTCCCCACTATAAGAAACATCCTCTCCACTTCCACTCTATCTGTGTCCTCTGGTCCTAGACTCCCCTTACTATAGGAAACATCCTCTCCACATCCACTCTATCTGTGTCCACTGGTCCTAGACTACCCCACTATAGGAAACATCCTCTCCACATCCACTCTATATGTGCCCTCTGGTCCTAGACTCTCCGCTATAGGAAACATCCTCTCGACATCCACTCTATCTGTGCCCTCTGGTCCTACACTCCCCCACTATTAGAAACATCCTCTCCACATCCACTCTATCTGTGTCCTCTGGTCCTAGACTCCCCTTACAATAGGAAACATCCTCTCCACATCCACTCTATCTGTGTCCACTGGTCCTAGACTACCCCACTATAGGAAACATCCTCTCCACATCCACTCTATATGTGCCCTCTGGTCCTAGACTCTCCGCTATAGGAAACATCCTCTCCACATCCACTCTATCTGTGCCCTCTGGTCCTAGACACCCCACTGTAGGAAACATCCTGTTGACATCCACTCTATCTGTGCCCTCTGGTCCTAGACTCCCCTCACTATAGGAAATATCCTCTCCACATCCACTCTATCTGTGTCCTCCGGTCCAAGCCTCCCCCACTGTAGGAAACATCCTCTCCACTTCCACTCTATCTGTGCCCTCTGGTCCTAGACTCCCCAGTATAGGAAACATCCTCTCCAAACCCACTCTATCTGTGCCCTCTGGTCCTAGACTCCCCAATATAGGAAACATCCTCTCCACATCCACTCTATCTGTGCCCTCTGGTCCTAGACTCCCCAGTATAGGAAACATCCTCTCCAAACCCACTCTATCTGTGCCCTCTGGTCCTAGACTCCCCTCACTATAGGAAATATCCTCTCCACATCCACTCTATCTGTGTCCTCTGGTCCTAGACTCCCCCACTATAGGAAACATCCTCTCCACATCCACTCTATCTGTGCCCTCTGGTCCTAGACTCCCCAGTATAGGAAACATCCTCTCCAAACCCACTCTATCTGTGCCCTCTGGTCCTAGACTCCCCAATATAGGAAACATCCTCTTGACATCCACTCTATCTGGCTCCTCTGGTCCTAGACTCCCCACTATAGGAAACATCCTCTCCACATCCACTCTATCTGTGCCCTCTGGTCCTAGACTCCTCACAATAGGAAACATCCTCTCCACACCCACTCTATCTGAGCCCTCTTTTCCTTGACTCCCCACTATAAGAAACATCCTCTCCACACCAACTCTAACTGTGACCTCTGGTCCTAGACTCCCCACTATAGGAAACATCCTCTCCACACCCACTCTATCTGGTCCTAGACTCCCCACTATAGGAAACATCCTCTCCACACCCACTCTATCTGTGCCCACTGGTCCTAGACTCCCCTCACTATAGGAAATATCCACTCCACATCCACTCTATCTGTGTCCTCTGGCCCAAGACTCCGCCACTGTAGGAAACATCCTCTCCACATCCACTCTATCTGTGTCCTCTGGTCCTAGACTCACCCACTATAAGAAACATCCTCTCCAGACCCACTCTATCTGTGCCCTCTGGTCTAAGACTCCCCACTATAGGAAACATCCTCTCCACATCCACTCTATCTGTGCCCTCTGGTCCTAGACTCCCCACTATAGGAAAAATCCCCTCCACACCCACTCTATCTGGTCCTAGACTCCCCACTATAGGAAACATCCTCTCCACATCCACTCTATCTGTGCCCTCTGGTCCTAGACTCCTCACTATAGGAAACATCCTCTCCACACCCACTCTATCTGTGCCCTCTGGTCCTAGACTCCCCACTATAGGGAACATCCTCTCCACATCCACTCTATCTGTGTCCTCTGGTCCTAGACTCCTCACTATAGGAAACATCCTCTCCACACCCACTCTATCTGTGCCCTCTGGTCCTAGACTCCTAACTATAGGAAACATCCTCTTGATATCCACTCTATCTGTGTCCTCTGGTCTAGACTCCCTACCATAGGAAACATCCTCTTGACATCCACTCTATCTGTGCCCTCTGGTCCTAGACTCCCCACTATAGGAAACATCCTCTCCATACCCACACTATCTGTGCCCTCTGGTCCTAGACTCCCCACTATAGGAAACGTCCCCTCCACACCCACTCTATCTGGTCCTAGACTCCCCACTATAGGAAACATCCTCTCCACATGCACTCTATCTGTGCCCTCTGGTCCTAGACTCCCCACCATAGGAAACATCCTCTCCACACCCACTCTATCTGTGCCCTCTGGTCCTAGACTCCCCCACTATAGGAAACATCCTCTTGACATCCACTATATATGTGCCCTCTGGTCCTAGAGTCCCCACTATAGGAAACATCCTCTCCATACCCACTCTATCTGTGCCCTCTGGTCCTAGACTACCCCACCATAGGAAACATCCTCTTGACATCCACTCTATCTGTGCACTCTGGTCCTAGACTCCCCCACTATAGGAAACATCCTCTCCATATCCACTCTATCTGTGTCCTCTGGTCCTAGACTCCCCCACTATAGGAAACATCCTCTTGACATCCACCCTATCTGTGCCCTCCGGTCCTAGACTCCCCAGTATAGGAAATATCTTCTCCAAACCCACTCTATCTGTGTCCTCTGGTCCAAGACTCCCCCACTGTAGGAAACATCCTCTCCACATCCACTCTATCTGTGTCCTCTGGTCCTAGACTCACCCACTATAAGAAACATCCTCTCCACACCCACTCTATCTGTGCCCTCTGGTCTAAGACTCCCCACTATAGGAAACATCCTCTCCACATCCACTCTATCTGTGTCCTCTGGTCTAGACTCCCTACCATAGGAAACATCCTCTTGACATCCACTCTATCTGTGCCCTCTGGTCCTAGACTCCCCACTATAGGAAACATCCTCTCCATACCCACACTATCTGTGCCCTCTGGTCCTAGACTCCCCACTATAGGAAACGTCCTCTCCACACCCACTCTATCTGGTCCTAGACTCCCCACTATAGGGAACATCCTCTCCACATCCACTCTATCTGTGTCCTCTGGTCCTAGACTCCTCACTATAGGAAACATCCTCTCCACACCCACTCTATCTGTGCCCTCTGATCCTAGACTCC
Source organism: Hypanus sabinus (assembly GCF_030144855.1). NCBI lineage: Eukaryota > Metazoa > Chordata > Chondrichthyes > Myliobatiformes > Dasyatidae > Hypanus > Hypanus sabinus. The sequence goes on from NC_082707.1 coordinate 3,103,202, forward strand.
TCACTATAGGAAACATCCTCTCCACACCCACTCTATCTGTGCCCTCTGGTCCTAGACACCCCACTGTAGGAAACATCCTGTTGACATCCACTCTATCTGTGCCCTCTGGTCCTAGACTCCCCTCGCTATAGGAAATATCCTCTCCACATCCACTCTATCTGTGTCCTCCGGTCCAAGACTCCCCCACTGTAGGAAACATCCTCTCCACATCCACTCTATCTGTGCCCTCTGGTCCTAGACTCCTCACTATAGGAAACATCCTCTCCACACCCACTCTATCTGTGCCCTCTGGTCCCAGACTCCCCCGCTATAGGAAACATCCTCTCCACATCCACTCTATCTGTGCCCTCTGGTCCTAGACTCCCCAGTATAGGAAACATCCTCTCCAAACCCACTCTATCTGTGCCCTCTGGTCCTAGACTCCCCTCACTATAGGAAATATCCTCTCCACATCCACTCTATCTGTGTCCTCTGGTCCTAGACTCCCCCACTATAGGAAACATCCTCTCCACATCCACTCTATCTGTGCCCTCTGGTCCTAGACTCCCCAGTATAGGAAACATCCTCTCCAAACCCACTCTATCTGTGCCCTCTGGTCCTAGACTCCCCAATATAGGAAACATCCTCTCCACATCCACTCTATCTGTGCCCTCTGGTCCTAGACTCCTCACAATAGGAAACATCCTCTCCACACCCACTCTATCTGAGCCCTCTTTTCCTAGACTCCCCACTATAAGAAACATCCTCTCCACACCAACTCTAACTGTGCCCTCTGGTCCTAGACTCCCCACTATAGGAAACATCCTCTCCACACCCACTCTATCTGGTCCTAGACTCCCCACTATAGGAAACATCCTCTCCACATCCACTCTATCTGTGTCCTCTGGTCCAAGACTCCCCCACTGTAGGAAACATCCTCTTGAGACCCACTCGATCTGTGCCCTCTGGTCCTAGACTCCCCTCACTATAGGAAATATCCTCTCCACATCCACTCTATCTGTGTCCTCTGGCCCAAGACTCCGCCACTGTAGGAAACATCCTCTCCACATCCACTCTATCTGTGCCCTCTGGTCCTAGACTCCCCACTATAGGAAAAATCCCCTCCACACCCACTCTATCTGGTCCTAGACTCCCCACTATAGGAAACATCCTCTCCACATCCACTCTATCTGTGCCCTCTGGTCCTAGACTCCTCACTATAGGAAACATCCTCTCCACACCCACTCTATCTGTGCCCTCTGGTCCTAGACTCCCCACTATAGGGAACATCCTCTCCACATCCACTCTATCTGTGTCCTCTGGTCCTAGACTCCTCACAATAGGAAACATCCTCTCCACATCCACTCTATCTGTGTCCTCTGGTCCTAGACTCCTCACTATAGGAAACATCCTCTCCACACCCACTCTATCTGTGCCCTCTGGTCCTAGACTCCTAACTATAGGAAACATCCTCTCCACACCCACTCTATCTGTGCCCTCTGGTCCTAGACTCCCCACTGTAGGAAACATCCTCTTGACATCCACCCTATCTGTGTCCTCTGGTCCTAGACTCCCCACCATAGGAAACATCCTCTTGACATCCACTCTATCTGTGTCCTCTGGTCCTAGACACCCCCACCATAGGAAACATCCTCTCCACATCCACTCTATCTGTTTACTCTGGTCCTAGACTCCCCCACCATAGGAAACATCCACTCCACATCAACTCTATCTGTGCCCTCTGGTCCTAGACTCCCCACTACAGGAAACATCCTCTTGATATCCACTCTATCTGTGTCCTCTGGTCCTAGACTCACCCACTATAAGAAACATCCTCTCCACACCCACTCTATCTGTGCCCTCTGGTCTAAGACTCCCCACTATAGGAAACATCCTCTCCACATCCACTCTATCTGTGTCCTCTGGTCTAGACTCCCTACCATAGGAAACATCCTCTTGACATCCACTCTATCTGTGCCCTCTGGTCCTAGACTCCCCACTATAGGAAACATCCTCTCCATACCCACACTATCTGTGCCCTCTGGTCCTAGACTCCCCACTATAGGAAACGTCCTCTCCACACCCACTCTATCTGGTCCTAGACTCCCCACTATAGGGAACATCCTCTCCACATCCACTCTATCTGTGTCCTCTGGTCCTAGACTCCACTATAGGAAACATCCTCTCCACACCCACTCTATCTGTGCCCTCTGATCCTAGACTCCTCACTATAGGAAACATCCTCTCCACACCCACTCTATCTGTGCCCTCTGGTCCTAGACACCCCACTGTAGGAAACATCCTGTTGACATCCACTCTATCTGTGCCCTCTGGTCCTAGACTCCCCTCGCTATAGGAAATATCCTCTCCACATCCACTCTATCTGTGTCCTCCGGTCCAAGACTCCCCCACTGTAGGAAACATCCTCTCCACATCCACTCTATCTGTGCCCTCTGGTCCTAGACTCCTCACTATAGGAAACATCCTCTCCACACCCACTCTATCTGTGCCCTCTGGTCCCAGACTCCCCCGCTATAGGAAACATCCTCTCCACATCCACTCTATCTGTGCCCTCTGGTCCTAGACTCCCCAGTATAGGAAACATCCTCTCCAAACCCACTCTATCTGTGCCCTCTGGTCCTAGACTCCCCTCACTATAGGAAATATCCTCTCCACATCCACTCTATCTGTGTCCTCTGGTCCTAGACTCCCCCACTATAGGAAACATCCTCTCCACATCCACTCTATCTGTGCCCTCTGGTCCTAGACTCCCCAGTATAGGAAACATCCTCTCCAAACCCACTCTATCTGTGCCCTCTGGTCCTAGACTCCCCAATATAGGAAACATCCTCTCCACATCCACTCTATCTGTGCCCTCTGGTCCTAGACTCCTCACAATAGGAAACATCCTCTCCACACCCACTCTATCTGAGCCCTCTTTTCCTAGACTCCCCACTATAAGAAACATCCTCTCCACACCAACTCTAACTGTGCCCTCTGGTCCTAGACTCCCCACTATAGGAAACATCCTCTCCACACCCACTCTATCTGGTCCTAGACTCCCCACTATAGGAAACATCCTCTCCACACCCACTCTATCTGTGCCCTCTGGTCCTAGACTCCCCACTATAGGAAACATCCTCTCCACACCCACTCTATCTGGTCCTAGACTCCCCACTATAAGAAATATCTTCTCCACATCCACTCTATCTGTGTCCTCTGGTCCAAGACTCCCCCACTGTAGGAAACATCCTCTTGAGACCCACTCGATCTGTGCCCTCTGGTCCTAGACTCCCCTCACTATAGGAAATATCCTCTCCACATCCACTCTATCTGTGTCCTCTGGCCCAAGACTCCGCCACTGTAGGAAACATCCTCTCCACATCCACTCTATCTGTGCCCTCTGGTCCTAGACTCCCCACTATAGGAAAAATCCCCTCCACACCCACTCTATCTGGTCCTAGACTCCCCACTATAGGAAACATCCTCTCCACATCCACTCTATCTGTGCCCTCTGGTCCTAGACTCCTCACTATAGGAAACATCCTCTCCACACCCACTCTATCTGTGCCCTCTGGTCCTAGACTCCCCTCTATAGGGAACATCCTCTCCACATCCACTCTATCTGTGTCCTCTGGTCCTAGACTCCTCACTATAGGAAACATCCTCTCCACACCCACTCTATCTGTGCCCTCTGGTCCTAGACTCCTAACTATAGGAAACATCCTCTCCACACCCACTCTATCTGTGCCCTCTGGTCCTAGACTCCCCACTGTAGGAAACATCCTCTTGACATCCACCCTATCTGTGTCCTCTGGTCCTAGACTCCCCACCATAGGAAACATCCTCTTGACATCCACTCTATCTGTGTCCTCTGGTCCTAGACTCCCCCACCATAGGAAACATCCACTCCACATCAACTCTATCTGTGCCCTCTGGTCCTAGACTCCCCACTACAGGAAACATCCTCTTGATATCCACTCTATCTGTGTCCTCTGGTCTAGACTCCCTACCATAGGAAACATCCTCTTGACATCCACTCTATCTGTGCCCTCTGGTCCTAGACTCCCCACTATAGGAAACATCCTCTCCATACCCACACTATCTGTGCCCTCTGGTCCTAGACTCCCCTCACTATAGGAAATATCCTCTCCACATCCACTCTATCTGTGTCCTCTGGTCCTAGACTCCCCCACTATAGGAAACATCCTCTCCACATCCACTCTATCTGTGCCCTCTGGTCCTAGACTCCCCAGTATAGGAAACATCCTCTCCAAACCCACTCTATCTGTGCCCTCTGGTCCTAGACTCCCCAATATAGGAAACATCCTCTCCACATCCACTCTATCTGTGCCCTCTGGTCCTAGACTGCTCACAATAGGAAACATCCTCTCCACACCCACTCTATCTGAGCCCTCTTTTCCTAGACTCCCCACTATAAGAAACATCCTCTCCACACCAACTCTAACTGTGCCCTCTGGTCCTAGACTCCCCACTATAGGAAACATCCTCTCCACACCCACTCTATCTGGTCCTAGACTCCCCACTATAGGAAACATCCTCTCCACATCCACTCTATCTGTGTCCTCTGGTCCAAGACTCCCCCACTGTAGGAAACATCCTCTTGAGACCCACTCGATCTGTGCCCTCTGGTCCTAGACTCCCCTCACTATAGGAAATATCCTCTCCACATCCACTCTATCTGTGTCCTCTGGCCCAAGACTCCGCCACTGTAGGAAACATCCTCTCCACATCCACTCTATCTGTGCCCTCTGGTCCTAGACTCCCCACTATAGGAAAAATCCCCTCCACACCCACTCTATCTGGTCCTAGACTCCCCACTATAGGAAACATCCTCTCCACATCCACTCTATCTGTGTCCTCTGGTCCTAGACTCCCCCACTATAGGAAACATCCTCTCCACATCCACTCTATCTGTGTCCTCTGGTCCTTGACTCCCCCAGTATAGGAAACATCCTCTTGACATCCATTCTACCCAGGTCTTTCAATATTTGATAGGTTTCAATGAGATTCCACCCCCACCCCCATTCTTCTAAACTCCAGTGAGTTCAATCCCAGAGCCATCATATGCGAACCCTTTCATTCCTGGAATCATTCTTGTATGCTTCCTCTGGACATTCTCCACTCCCAGCTCGTCCCTCCTTAGATTACTCGGCAGGTATGCCTACTGACACTCGGAGTAAATTTACTATCGAAGTACATATATGCCACCATGTACAACCCTGAGATTCATTTTCTTACAGACGTACTCAATAAATTCAATAACTATAATAGAATCAGTAAAAGACCATACCAAAGGGTGGACAACTGTGTGCAAACAACAATGACTGTACAAACACAAAAAGAGAGCAAAAATAATAGTATTAAGTAGATGAGCAAAATATTGAGAACATGAGATGAGAAGTCCTTGAAAGTGAGTCCGTAGGTTGTGGGAACGGTTCAGTGTTGGGGTGAGTGGAGTTGTGTGAAGTTATTCCCTCTGGTTCAAGGGCCTGATGGGTGGTAATAACTGTTGAGGGATTGAGGGGGAATAACTGTTGAGGTGATGAGGGACAGTTGCTGTTTCTGAACCTAGTGAAGTGAAGTGAGGTTCCTGTCCCTCCTTCCTGATAGCAGCAGCAAGAAAGGGTGGTGTGTGTCCTGATGCTGCTTTTCTAACTCAGCGCCCCGTGCACTTGTGCGATAGTGAGGTGGTGGGGGAGGGTTTTACCCATGATTGACTGGGCCTGTATCCACTACTTTTTGTAGGATTTTCCATTCAAAAGCATTGGTGTTTCTGATGCAACCAGTCAATATACTCTCAACCACACATCTAATTTAACACTAGGAGTATTATGGTTGAGGGTGATAGACTTAGAACGTGGATCCGTACATGGAATTAAAATAGTGAAACCAATCCTGAATCTTAGTTGAGAGAGAGGCAGGAATAAGTGATTAATGTACCAGGTTGTCAAAGTTTTAGTATAAATAGAGCAGGAGGTAGAAGAGGTGTGGGGAGGGGGAGGTACACTACTAATCAGACAATATCACGGCTATACTCCGAGGCAACATAATGGAAGGTCAGCATCAGTCCATTTGGGTAGAACTCAGGAATAGGAAGGGTGACACACTCATCTTCAACTGTTTCTAGGAAGTCCGTGACAACCAGGGTGTATTCATTCAGATCCACAACCTGGCCCAGTCCATCGGCTCAAAGCAATTCCATAGCCTCTCCTGTTCCTCCCATGACCACTTCTCTGTTGTCCTCATCTCTGGAGCCTCTGCCTGAATGCAGGTAAGGCAGCAATGAAGACCCATCTTGTCTGTCTATCTTTGGCCAACTTCTCTATTATGTCCCAGATGTGGTCTCTATCGTACGGCACAAAGTTGTCTTTGGTCTCCCATGTTTCCTCCAACCAGTTGTGGTTTTGATCTTGATGACATTCAGAGCTTTCTTCATCATGTCAGTAGCTTCCTCTTGGTTTTCATTACTGTCATCCGTGCAAGCCCTGGGTGAAGTCTCGGGAATACCATCGGACTCCAATGTAGAAGAATTCTTCATCTCTACTTCCGTAACAATTCTCTTTGACCGGTCGCTGTTGTTAGCCCAGAGCTGACTGGTGGACCACTGTCAGTCTGACCTATAACCTTTCACCTGTTTGACATGGGTGACCTCACCAAGAGCCAGAGCATAAAGCGCTGACTCTAGTCAACATCACTCTCCAGTTCACTGAGGCACACAAGTCCCCAAACCACGACAATCAACGGAGGTCCCACCACCCCTCCACCCCTCCAGTCAGGCACCCCTCCACCACTACCCCTACCTACTACCACCATGACTACTTTAGGTACAAAACTAGAGTCACAGAGACGTAGTGTCATCAAACACTACGGTACAGAAACAGACTCTTTGATCCATAGAGTTCATGCTGTACTGTTAATCTGCCTAATCCAATAGCCCTCCCATCCATGTACCTATCCAGATTTCTCTTCAAAGTTAAATCCGAACCCACATCTGCCTCTTCCACTGACAGCTCATTTCACACTCTCCCCACCTGAAGAAGTTACCCTTGAGTATTTCCCCTTTCACCCTTAACCCATGACCTATAATTCCAGTGTCCCCCAACCTCAGTGGAAAAAGCCTAGCTACATTCACCCTATCTATACCACTCATAATTTTATATACTTCTATCAATTCTCCCCTCAATCTCCTTTTCTTTGGGGAATAAAACTCAACCATAGGCGTCATCCAGGGATTTCCAACATGGCTTGGGATGTGCTTTCAGTAAGAGTGAGGCACCCTGACAACACCTTGTCAAGCTGGTGAATCAGCGCTGACAATAAGCTGATGAAGTATCCCTGATCAGTTCCTTAAGGTTGTCATAGCTGCAGGTGGTAGTGAGGATCAGCCTCCTGTTAAATATTCTTCGCTACTAAGCCCAGTGGGTTTCTACTGACACGAGAAGGGGCAAAGGTGGTTTACTGGCGCCTTAAAACCAGTTGCTTTGTGCAGATGGGGCTCAGCAGACGTGTTTGGCAGCTCAGCTAGGAGAAGGAAAACTCTGATATGAAACCTTCTCTGTCTCGTGGCTGTACCTACCCATGGGGAAGGCTCCAGGAGTGAACCTCAAAGAAAAGTCTGGAGCTGGAGTCCCTAAGAGTTCAATGCTGACTGGCAACTCCTATGATGCTACAAATGCCAAACTGTATCGGTCTCTGCTGCGTGGAGAGAGGGTACCTGCTGCATGGCAACAGCTTTCCTTTTCTCCAGTACTGCTGATGGGTTTCAGCCGGAAACATCCACTACTGTTTTCCACAGATGCTGCCTGGCCTGCTGAGTTCCTCCAGCATTTTGTGTGTTGGTTAAATATAACTGTTAATGAGGTCAGACCAGCGACTGATCCAGACAGCAGAAGTTTGAGAAGCGGGGATTTCAATCTGGTCAACTGACCGAGTAGAAGAACCAGCATCAGGTAGTGGCGGTGAAATCTGAGCTCTGACAAGCGACCGATCGGTGTTCAGGGTTGCTTAGCAAGATCAAGTTAAAGGAAGGCAGGGGCAAGGGCAATGGGGTATGGGGATAGGAGGGGTGTATGTGGGAAGAGGAGTATTATGGAGGTAGACAAGGGGTATGGGGATAGAACATAGAAAATCTACAGCACATACAGGCCCTTCGGCACACAATGCTGTGCCAAACATTCACTTACTTTAGAAATTACTCAGAGTTACCTATAGCCCTCTATTTTTCTGAGCTCCATGTACCTATCCAAAAGTCTCTTGAAAGACCCTATCGTATCTGCCTCCACCACCGTTGCCGGCAGCCCATTCCATGCACTCACCACTCTCTGCATAAAAAACTTACCCCTGACATCTCTGTACCTACTTCCAATCACCTTAAAACTGTGCCCTCTCTTGTTAGCCATTTCAGCCCTGGGGAAAAGCCTCTGACTATCCACACGATCACTGCCTCTCATCATCCTGAACATCTTTATCAGGTCACCTCTCATCCTCCGTCACTCCAAGGAGAAAAGGCCAAGTTCACTCAACCTATTCTCATAAGGCATGCTCCCCAATCCAGGCAACATCCTTGTAAATCTCCTCTGCACCCTTTTTATGGCTTCCACGTCCTTCCTGTAGTGAGGTGACCAGAACTGAGCACAGTACTCCAAGAGGGGTCTAATGTGATATAGCCATAACATTACCTCTTGACTGTTGAACTCAGTCCCAGGGTTGATGAAGGCCAGTGCACCATATGCCTTCTTAACCACAGAGTCAACCTGTGCAGCTGCTTTGAGCGTCCTATGGACTCGGACCCCAAGATCCCTCTGATCCTCCACACTGCCAAGAGTCTTACCATTAATACTATATTCCGCCATCATATTTGACCTACCAAAATGAACTACTTCACACTTATCTGGGTTGAACTCCATCTGGGATAAGGGAATAGGGGAGGGGTATCTATATAGGAAAAGGGTATAAGTATAGGGGAGGGGTGTCAGTATTGTGGAAGGATTAACGATGATCTTTCAAGAGTTGATAGATTCTGGCATTGTACCGGATGACTGGAAAATTGCAAATGTTACTCTGCTATTTAAGAAGGATGGGAGGCAACAGAAAGGAAACTATAGACTTGTTAGACCAGGCATGGGCAAACTACGGCCCGTGGGCCATATGCGGCCCGTTAAGCTTTTTAATCTGGCCCGCAGAACTTGAAGAAATTATATTAATAAACCTTGTTAATGTTTTTACCCCGCAATTCTGGCGTTTTCCCAATAGATGACGCACTCTATATACATTGACCTTTGTTGAGGTGCAGCGTATTACTCCACATTTGCGCTTTACTCTTTGTTCGGCTCGACCTATTTGTGTGAACAGGCATTCAGCGTCATGAACATCAACAAAGCCAGCCACAGATCCAAGTTAACTGACCAACACCTCAGATCCATCCTGAGAATCGCCACAACAAAACTAAATCCAGACTTTGATGCGCTGGCTAAAAAGGGAGACCAACAACACTGTTCCCACTGAAATTAAAAATAAGTTTCTTCGTTGTGTTATGTAAAAAATGCATTTGAAAATATTTTTTTCAATAAGCCTTACATGTTAGATGTCATTTCTGTTAAGTGATGGACATGAGTAGTGCGCAGGTGCACGTACGTTCTCAAAATAAAAAATGCGCTCCAGATCAAATAACGCGCTCTGCATACTAGCGCGCTGTCACTGTTCTGAATTTGTGCTGGTCTTTGTTGAGTTTTGGCACAGGGGACAATTGAATAAGAAGGAGCAGGACAAGTAGACCTGCATCTCCTACCGTTTTTGAAATAAAGACAGTCAGGAGGAGAGTGATGATGATAATATCTTGAAGGATAACAGAATTTTCAGTGCTTTAAAATAATAACTGTTACTATTAAAAAAAGCTGTATTTTATTCATTTAATTTTCAGTGTTTTAAAAGTCATTTCAATAAATAGCTAAATACCATGGGACTTCAAAGACAGATATTTTGTTGTAATGCATCTGTTCATTTTCAATTGAAATTAAAGCACATGTTTTCTACATATCCCATGATATTTTATTTTCTCTTATGAGGTGTATTACCAAAACACTCCGTCCATCTGCTCCTGGTCCGGCCCCCCTGTCAAATTTTAGAACCCTTTGTGGCCCACAAGTCAAAAAGTTTGCCCACCCCTGTGTTAGACTGACTTCAGTGGTTGGGAAGTTGTTGGAATCGATTGTTAGGGACGAGATTACAGAATACCTGGAGGCACATGAAGAGATAGGCCAAAGCCTGCATTGTTTCCTGAAAGGAAAATCCTGCCTGACTAACCTACTGCAATTCTTTGAAGAAATTACAAGCAGGGTAGACAAAGGAGATGCAGCAGATGTGGTGTACTTGGATTTTCAGAAGGCCTTTGACAAGGTGGCATACATGAGGCTGCTTAGCAAAATAAGTATTACATGGAATTACAGGGAAGTTACTAGCATGGGTGGAGTATTGGCTGATAGGCAGAAAACAGAGTGGGAATAAAGGGATCCTATTCTGGCTGGCTGCAGGTTACCAGTGTAGTTACACAGGGGTCAGTGTTGGGACCGTTACTTTTTACAATGTATGCCAATGGTTTGGACTATGGTATTAATGGATTTTGTGGCTGAATTTTCCAATGATACAGATAGGTGGAGGAGTGGGTAGTGTTGAGGAAACAGAGAGCCTGCAGAGAGACTTAGATAGTTTAGGGGAATGGGCAAAGAAGTGGCAAATGAAATACAGGATTGGAAAGTGTATGGTCATGCACTTTGGTGGAAGAAATAAACAGGCTATTATTTAGATGGGGAGAGAATTCAAAATGCAGAGGTGCAAAGGGACTTGGGAGTCCTTGTGCAGGATACCCTAAAGGTTAACCTCCAGGTTGAGTCAATAGTGAAGAAGGCAAATACAATGTTGGCATTCATTTCTAGAGGTATAGAATATAGGAGCTGGGATGTGATGTTGAGGCTCTATAAGGCACTTGTGAGACCACACTTGGAGTATTGTGTGCAGTTTTGGGCTTCTTATTTTAGAAAGGATATACTGACATTGGACAGGGTTCAGAGAAGATTCACGAGAATGATTCCAGTAATGAAAGGGTTACCGTATAAGGAACGTCTGGCAGCTCTTGGACTGTATTCCCTGGAGTTCAGGAGAATGGGGGGGGGGGGGGGATCTCATAGAAACATTCCAAATGTTAAAAGGCCTGAACAGATTAGATATGGAAAAGTTATTTCCCATGGTAGGGGATTCTAGCACAAGAGGGCACAACTTCAGGATTGAAGGACGTCCATTTAGAACAGAGATGCAGAGAAATTACTTTAGTCAGAGGGTGGTAAATCTGTGGAATTTGTTGCCATGAGCAGCTGTGGAGGCCAAGTCATTGGGTGTATTTAAGGCAGAGACAGATAGGTGCTAGATTAACCAGGGCATCACAGAGTATGGGGTGAAGGCAGGGGAGTGGGGATGACTGGAAGAATTGGATCAGCCCATGATTGAATGGTGGAGCAGACTCGATGGGCTGTATGGCCTACTTCTGCTCCTATATCTTATGGTCTTATGGAATTAACAGATTCAGGAACTGTTTCTTCCCCTCTGCCATCTGAATCGTGAGTGGACATTGAAGCTTTGGACAGTACCTCACATTTTTTAATGTACGGTATTTCTGTTTTTGCACATTCTTATAAAATCAATTCAATATACATAATTGATTTACTTCTTTATTTATTATTGTTTCATTTTATTTATTATTTTTTATCTCTCTGTTAGATTAAGTATTGCATTGAACTGCTGCTGCTAAGTTAACAAATTTCATGACACATGCCAGTGATAATAAACCTGATTCTGATTCTGATTATGGGTATGGGGATCAGAGAGGGCTATGGGGATAGGGGAGGGGTATGAGTATAGGGGAGGGGTATGTATAGGGGAGGGGTATGGGGATCAGAGAGGGCTATGGGGATAGGGGAGGGGTATGAGTATAGGGGAGGGGTATGGGGATAGGAGAGGGGTATGAGTATAGGGGAGGGGTATGGGGATAGGAGAGGGGTATGAGTATAGGGGAGGGGTATGTATAGGGGAGGGGTATGGGGATCAGAGAGGGCTATGGGGATAGGGGAGGGGTATGAGTATAGGGGAGGGGTATGGGGATAGGAGAGGGGTATGAGTATAGGGGAGGGGTATGTATAGGGGAGGGGTATGGGGATCAGAGAGGGCTATGGAGATAGGGGAGGGGTATGAGTATAGGGGAGGGGTATGGGGATAGGAGAGGGGTATGAGTATAGGGGAGGGGTATGGGGATAGGAGAGGGGTATGAGTATAGGGGAGGGGTATGTATAGGGGAGGGGTATGGGGATAGGAGAGGGGTATGAGTATAGGGGAGGGGTATGGGGATAGGAGAGGGGTATGAGTATAGGGGAGGGGTATGTATAGGGGAGGGGTATGGGGATCAGAGAGGGCTATGGGGATAGGAGAGGGGTATGAGTATAGGGGAGGGGTATGGGGATAGGAGAGGGGTATGAGTATAGGGGAGGGGTATGGGGATAGGAGAGGGGTATGAGTATAGGGGAGGGGTATGTATAGGGGAGGGGTATGGGGATCAGAGAGGGCTATGGAGATAGGGGAGGGGTATGAGTATAGGGGAGGGGTATGGGGATAGGAGAGGGGTATGAGTATAGGGGAGGGGTATGTATAGGGGAGGGGTATGGGGATCAGAGAGGGCTATGGAGATAGGGGAGGGGTATGAGTATAGGGGAGGGGTATGGGGATAGGAGAGGGGTATGAGTATAGGGGAGGGCTATGGAGATAGAGGAGGGGTATGAGTATAGGGGAGGGGTATGGGGATAGGAGAGGGGTATGAGTATAGGGGAGGGGTATGGGGATAGGAGAGGGGTATGAGTATAGGGGAGGGGTATGTATAGGGGAGGGGTATGGGGATCAGAGAGGGCTATGGAGATAGGGGAGGGGTATGAGTATAGGGGAGGGGTATGGGGATAGGAGAGGGGTATGAGTATAGGGGAGGGGTATGTATAGGGGAGGGGTATGGGGATCAGAGAGGGCTATGGAGATAGGGGAGGGGTATGAGTATAGGGGAGGGGTATGGGGATAGGAGAGGGGTATGAGTATAGGGGAGGGCTATGGAGATAGGGGAGGGGTATGAGTAAAGGGGAGGGGTATGGGGATCAGAGAGGGTTATGAGTCTAGGGGAGTGGTATGGGGATCAGAGAGGGCTATGGAGATAGGGGAGGGGTATGAGTATAGGGGAGGGGTATGGGGATAGGAGAGGGGTATGACTATAGGGGAGGGGTATGTATAGGGGAGGGGTATGGGGATCAGAGAGGGCTATGGAGATAGGGGAGGGGTATGAGTATAGGGGAGGGGTATGTGGATAGGAGAGGGGTATGTATAGGGGAGGGATATGTATAGGGGAGGGGTATGGGGATCAGAGAGAGTTATGAGTATAGGGGAGTGGTATGGGGATCAGAGAGGGCTATGGAGATAGGGGAAGGGCATGAGTATAGGGGAGGGGTATGGCGATAGGAGAGGGGTATGAGTATAGGGGAGGGGTATGGGGATCAGAGAGAGTTATGAGTATAGGGGAGTGGGATGGGGATCAGAGAGGGCTATGGAGATAGGGGAGGGGTATGAGTATAGGGGAGGGGTATGAGGATAGGAAATGGATATGGGTATGAGGAGAGCATGAGGGTGGGGAAGGGGTCAGGATAGTGGAGGGGTATGAGGATAGGAGATGGATTTGGGTATGAGGATGTGAAATCTTGAGCAACACACAAAATGCTGGAGGAATTCAACAGCAACTATGCAAGGGGTTAAAAAGGATGTTTTAGGATGAGATCCTTCATGTTGTTATTGCACACGCAGCGTAAAGCAGGAACAGGCCGCTTGGCCCACAGTGTTGTGCTGAGCCAATTAAATTAGTAATCAAATGACCAACTAAACTAATCTCTTCTGCCTACACAATGTCCATAGTTTCATTTTTCTCACATTCATCTAAACGTCTCCTGAAAGTCTCTAATGTTCCTGCCTCTACCACCTCCCCAGGCAGCACATTCCAGACACCCACCCCACTCTGTGTGTAAAAAGCTTGCCCCTTACGCGATCTTTGAAATTACCCCCTCTCAGCTTAAATGCATGCCCTCTGGGAGTAGGCATTTCAACCCCGGGAGAAAGATACGGTCTGTCTACTCTATCTATGGCTCATGATCTTGTCATCTCATAATCAGATCTCGTCCCAGCTCTGGCAGTCCAGAAAGAATGAAGGTTTGCCCAACCTCTCATTATCACATGACCTCTAAACCAGGCAGCATTCTGGGAACTCGCCCCAAAGCCTCAACATTCCCCCTACGATGAGATGATCAGAACTGTAAACAACACTCCAGAAGCAGCCACACTTCAGTTTTATAAAGATGCAGCATCACTTCCTGACTATTGAACTTGGTGCTTAGACAAATAAAGGAAAGTATGCTATATGCCTAGAGTTACACTATGGTCCTCAGGCCCAGTCCGTCCTTGCTGACCTGAGTTAGGCCTGAAGTGCCAATCAGCCTCATCCCTCCTTTTTCTGATGAACTCAGTGATGTCTCACCATGCCAGCCCAGGAGGCTCCGGACGCGTTCACTGGGCCTGAGTAGTGCTGCCTGAGAGAGGAGCTGGTCCTGGGGTGGGGGTGCAAGACATTGTCTTGTGTGGGTGGGGGCCTCTGCAGAAGTAGAGAACATTCTAACTGGTTGCATCATTGTCTGTTTGGAAGGACCTCTGCATAGGATCAGAAAAAGCTGCAGAAGGTTGTGAACTCAGCCAGTTCCATCACTGGAACTGGCCTCCCCTGCGCATCGAGCACATCTTCAAAAGGCAATGCCTCAACAAGGCGCATCCATCATTATGACCCCATCAGCCATGAAATGCCCTTCTCTCATTGCCACCATCAGGGAGGAGGTACAGGAACCTGAAGACACACACTCAACGATTCAGGAACAGCTTCTCCCCCTCCGCCATCAGGGAGGAGGTACAGGAGCCTGAAGACACACACTCAGCGATTCAGGAACAGCTTCTCCCCCTCTGCCATCAGGGAGGAGATACAGGGGCCTGAAGACACACACTCAGCGATTCAGGAACAGCTTCTCCCCCTCTGCCATCAGGGAGGAGATACAGGGGCCTGAAGACACACACTCAGCGATTCAGAAACAGCTTCTTCCCCTCTGCCATCAGGGAGGGGGTACAGGAGCCTGAAGACACACGCTCAACGATTCAGGAACAGCTTCTTCCCCTCTGCCATCGAGGAGGAGGTACAGGGGCCTGAAGACACACACTCAACAATTCAGGAACAGCTTCTTCCCCTCTGCCATCAGGGAGGAGGTACAGGAGCCTGAAGACACACGCTCAACGATTCAGGAACAGCTGCTTCCTCTCTGCCATCAGGGAGGAGATACAGGAGCCTGAAGACACACACTCAACGATTCAGGAACAGCTTCTTCCCCTCTGCCATCGAGGAGAAGGTACAGGAGCCTGAAGACACACACTCAGCGATTCAGGAACAGCTTCTTCCTCTCTGCCATCGAGGAGGAGGTACAGGGGCCTGAAGACACACACTCAGCGATTCAGGAACAGCTTCTTCCTCTCTGCCATCGAGGAGGAGGTACAGGGGCCTGAAGACACACAGGCAACGATTCAGGAACAGCTTCTTCCCCTCTGCCATCGAGGAGGAGGTACAGGGGCCTTAAGACACACACTCAACGATTCAGGAACAGCTTCTTCATCTCTGCCATCAGGGAGGAGGTACAGGAGCCTGAGGACACACACTCAACGATTCAGGAACAGCTTCTTCCCCTCTGCCATCGAGGAGGAGGTACAGGAGCCTGAAGACACACACTCAACGATTCAGGAACAGCTTCTCCCCCTCTGCCATCAGGGAGGAGATACAGGGGCCTGAAGACACACACTCAACAATTCAGGAACAGCTTCTTCCCCTCTGCCATCAGGGAGGAGGTACAGGAGCCTGAAGACACACGCTCAACGATTCAGGAACAGCTGCTTCCTCTCTGCCATCAGGGAGGAGATAAAGGGGCCTGAAGACACACACTCAACGATTCAGGAACAGCTTCTTCCCCTCTGCCATCGAGGAGAAGGTACAGGAGCCTGAAGACACACACTCAACAATTCAGGAACAGCTTCTTCCCCTCTGCCATCGAGGAGGAGGTACAGGAGCCTGAAGACACTCACTCAACGATTCAGGAACAGCTTCTTCCCCTCTGCCATCGAGGAGGGGGTACAGGGGCCTGAAGACACACACTCAGCGATTCAGGAACAGCTTCTTCCTCTCTGCCATCGAGGAGGAGGTACAGGAGCCTGAAGACACACACTCAACGATTCAGGAACAGCTTCTTCCCCTCTGCCATCGAGGAGGAGGTACAGGGGCCTGAAGACACACAGGCAACGATTCAGGAACAGCTTCTTCCCCTCTGCCATCGAGGAGGAGGTACAGGGGCCTGAAGACACACACTCAACGATTCAGGAACAGCTTCTTCATCTCTGCCATCAGGGAGGAGGTACAGGAGCCTGAGGACACACACTCAACGATTCAGAAACAGCTTCTTCCCCTCTGCCATCAGGGAGGAGGTACAGGGGCCTGAAGGCACTCACTCAACGATTCAGAAACAGCTTCTTCCCCTCTGCCATCAGGGAGGAGGTACAGGGGCCTGAAGGCACTCACTCAACGATTCAGGAACAGCTTCTTCCCCTCTGCCATCAGGGAGGAGGTACAGGGGCCTGAAGGCACTCACTCAACGATTCAGGAACAGCTTCTTCCCCTCTGCCATCGAGGAGGAGGTACAGGAGCCTGAAGACACACGTTCAACGATTCAGGAACAGCTTCTTCCCCTCTGCCATCGAGGAGGAGGTACAGGAGCCTGAAGACACACGCTCAACGATTCAGGAACAGCTTCTTCCCCTCTGCCATCGAGGAGGAGGTACAGGAGCCTGAAGACACACACTCAACGATTCAGGAACAGCTTCTTCCCTGCCATCGAGGAGGAGGTACAGGAGCCTGAAGACACACGCTCAACGATTCAGGAACAGCTTCTTCCCCTCTGCCATCGAGGAGGAGGTACAGGAGCCTGAAGACACACGCTCAACGATTCAGGAACAGCTTCTTCCTCTCTGCCATCGAGGAGGAAGTACAGGGGACTGAAGACACACACTCAGCGATTCAGGAACAGCTTCTTCCCCTCTGCCATCAGGGAGGAGTTACAGGAGCCTGAAGGTGCACACTCAGTGATTCAGGAACAGCTTCTTCCCGTCTGCCATCAGGGAGGAGGTACAGGAGCCTGAAGACACACACTCAACAATTCAGGAACAGCTTCTTCCCCTCTCCCATCGAGGAGAAGGTACTGGAGCCTGAAGACACACACTCAACGATTCAGGAACAGCTTCTTCCTCTCTGCCATCAGGGAGTGGGTACAGGAGCCTGAAGACACAGACTCAACAATTCAGGAACAGCTTCTTCCCCTCTGCCATCAGGGAGTGGGTACAGGAGCCTGAAGACACAGACTCAACAATTCAGGAACAGCTTCTTCCCCTCTGCCATCGAGGAGAAGGTACAGGAGCCTGAAGACACACACTCAACAATTCAGGAACAGCTTCTTCCCCTCTGCCATCGAGGAGGAGGTACAGGAGCCTGAAGACACTCACTCAACGATTCAGGAACAGCTTCTTCCCCTCTGCCATCGAGGAGGGGGTACAGGGGCCTGAAGACACACACTCAGCGATTCAGGAACAGCTTCTTCCTCTCTGCCATCGAGGAGGAGGTACAGGAGCCTGAAGACACACACTCAACGATTCAGGAACAGCTTCTTCCCCTCTGCCATCGAGGAGGAGGTACAGGGGCCTGAAGACACACAGGCAACGATTCAGGAACAGCTTCTTCCCCTCTGCCATCGAGGAGGAGGTACAGGGGCCTGAAGACACACACTCAACGATTCAGGAACAGCTTCTTCATCTCTGCCATCAGGGAGGAGGTACAGGAGCCTGAGGACACACACTCAACGATTCAGAAACAGCTTCTTCCCCTCTGCCATCAGGGAGGAGGTACAGGGGCCTGAAGGCACTCACTCAACGATTCAGAAACAGCTTCTTCCCCTCTGCCATCAGGGAGGAGGTACAGGGGCCTGAAGGCACTCACTCAACGATTCAGGAACAGCTTCTTCCCCTCTGCCATCAGGGAGGAGGTACAGGGGCCTGAAGGCACTCACTCAACGATTCAGGAACAGCTTCTTCCCCTCTGCCATCGAGGAGGAGGTACAGGAGCCTGAAGACACACGTTCAACGATTCAGGAACAGCTTCTTCCCCTCTGCCATCGAGGAGGAGGTACAGGAGCCTGAAGACACACGCTCAACGATTCAGGAACAGCTTCTTCCCCTCTGCCATCGAGGAGGAGGTACAGGAGCCTGAAGACACACACTCAACGATTCAGGAACAGCTTCTTCCCTGCCATCGAGGAGGAGGTACAGGAGCCTGAAGACACACGCTCAACGATTCAGGAACAGCTTCTTCCCCTCTGCCATCGAGG
The DNA here is from genome assembly GCF_030144855.1 of Hypanus sabinus. NCBI lineage: Eukaryota > Metazoa > Chordata > Chondrichthyes > Myliobatiformes > Dasyatidae > Hypanus > Hypanus sabinus. The sequence goes on from NC_082707.1 coordinate 3,121,786, forward strand.
AGGAGGTACAGGAGCCTGAAGACACACGCTCAACGATTCAGGAACAGCTTCTTCCTCTCTGCCATCGAGGAGGAAGTACAGGGGACTGAAGACACACACTCAGCGATTCAGGAACAGCTTCTCCCCCTCTGCCATCAGGGAGGAGATACAGGGGCCTGAAGACACACACTCAGCGATTCAGGAACAGCTTCTTCCCCTCTGCCATCAGGGAGGAGGTACAGGGGCCTGAAGACACACACTCAGCGATTCAGGAACAGCTTCTTCCCCTCTGCCATCGGGGAGGAGGTACCGGAGCCTGAAGACACACACTCAACGATTCAGGAACAGCTTCTTCCTCTCTGCCATCAGGGAGGAGGTACAGGGGCCTGAAGACACACACTCAACGATTCAGGAACAGCTTCTTCCCCTCTGCCATCGGGGAGGAGGTACAGGAGCCTGAAGACACACACTCAACGATTCAGGAACAGCTTCTTCCCCTCTGCCATCGAGGAGGAGGTACAGGAGCCTGAAGGCACACACTCAGCGACTCAGGAACAGCCTCTTCCCCTCTGCCATCAGATTTCTGAATGACAATAAACCCATGTACACTACTTCACTATACTTCTTGCTCTCTTTTTGCAATACTTATTTCTTTTTAAAAATATATTTCTTATTGTAATGTATAGTTTTTTACTGTTGTGTATTGTACCGCTGCTGCAAAGCAACAGATTTGCGACACACAACAGTGATATTAAATTGGATTCAGATTCTGTCTTCATCGAAGGTGTGATATGACCTGTGGGAGGTCTGGGTGGGTAGGGACCCTTGGGTGCCCAGCCTGATGTGTCCACCTGCCCCACCCTGGCCATGTGCTGGCTCGGCCTCTCCACTCCCACATGCCAGCTGTTCAGTTCAACAGCTGAAGTGGAGGACCAGCAGGAAAACACATTCTCCCAGCGGGGAGGAGCAGCACCACCTCTGTGCTGCTCTGGGACAGCTGCAACCTGTTTACCACAAACTCCGAGAATTAAGAAGGGCGAACGTCAGGAGCAGTTCTGGTCACATGAGCGGTGTAACTGCACACGCCGATGGACACATTGACCTTTCCATTCCCAAAGAAAAGCCAAGGCCATTAAAATGTCTGCTCTTTTTATTGTTGTTTGCTGAACATGGTTAGCAACCTGTCCCTGAGCAGCCAGTTGTAGAGCATACAACATAGCACACAGGACATAGGACAGAGAACAGGGCATAGGACACGGGATATAGGACAGAGAACAGGGCATAGGACAGAGAACAGAACATAGGACACAGGACATAGCACATGGGACATAGGACACGGGACATAGGACAGAGAACAGGGCATAGGACAGGACATAGGACAGAGAACAGGACATAGGACAGAGAACAGGACATAGGACAGAGAACAGGGCATAGGACACAGGACATAGGACAGAGAACAGAACATAGGACACAGGACATAGCACATGGGACATAGGACACGGGACATAGAACAGAGAACAGGGCATAGGACAGAGAACAGGGCATAGGACACAGGACATAGGACAGAGAACAGGGCATAGGACAGAGAACAGGGCATAGGACACAGGACATAGGACAGAGAACAGGGCATAGGACAGAGAACAGGGCATAGGACACAGGACATAGGACAGAGAACAGGGCATAGGACAGAGAACAGGGCATAGGACACAGGACATAGGACAGAGAACAGAACATAGGACACGGGACATAGGACAGAGAACAGGACATAGGACAGAGAACAGGGCATAGGACACAGGACATAGGACAGAGAACAGGGCATAGGACAGAGAACAGGACATAGGACAGAGAACAGAACATAGGACACAGGACATAGGACAGAGAACAGGACATAGGACAGAGAACAGGGCATAGGACAGAGAACAGGGCATAGGACAGAGAACAGGGCATAGGACACAGGACATAGGACAGAGAACAGGGCATAGGACAGAGAACAGGGCATAGGACAGAGAACAGGGCATAGGACAGAGAACAGGGCATAGGACACAGGACATAGGACAGAGAACAGGGCATAGGACAGAGAACAGGGCATAGGACAGAGAACAGGGCATAGGACACAGGACATAGGACAGAGAACAGGGCATAGGACAGAGAACAGGGCATAGGACAGAGAACAGGGCATAGGACACAAGACATAGGACAGAGAACAGGGCATAGGACACAGGACATAGGACAGAGAACAGGGCATAGGACAGAGAACAGGGCATAGGACACAGGACATAGGACAGAGAACATAGGACACGCGACATAGGACATGGGACATAGGACACGGGACATAG